>NC_136728.1:2392676-2717676 GCF_936440315.1 Barbus barbus | reverse complement strand
AGACAGACAGACAGACAGATAGATAGATAGATAGATAGATAGATAGATAGATAGATAGATAGATAGACAGACAGAGAGATAGACAGACAGACAGAGAGACAGACAGATAGATAGACAGACAGACAGAGAGACAGACAGATAGATAGACAGACAGACAGACAGACAGACAGACAGAGAGATAGACAGACAGACAGACAGACAGACAGAGAGACAGTCAGACAGAGAGAGAGATTATTCTATGTATTTTATTTGCCCATCAGTTCCACTTTAATTTCATTTATCTAAAACGTTTTATTTTTGCATCAAATTTTCACAACCAATTGTTTTTGTTTGTTTGTTTGTTTGAAAGGACCATTCAATATTTTTTGAACAATGTTTCACAGCAGCTTAACATATTAAATGGACTGTACGTCTATCACTCACAGACTCGTTCACGTCAAATTAAATATGTTGTCTACGGTCTATTGTTACATTTTTGCCTTAGTCTGGGGTCAAGGACAAAGACAATGCGTCTCTATGCTTCCTCCAGACATATCTCAGAATTATGACCACATATCTCCTGATAATAAAATTTGGCAGGCAATTTTAACATGACATCCCAACTCGTGAAAATGCATATTTTGTGTTGCCTTGGTCAACAGCACTCATTGTTTTAGGCCATCAGCATTCTACAATACAAAAAACACAATGATTTTTACCAGATAGGTTCAAGAAAACCTCCAAAATTTATGCATGTTTTATCAATAAGAACTAATCCTCATATCAGCATGCCCAGGAGGGACTGTCCAGGATTTCAAGTCTCTATGACAAAAGGTGCTTGTAGTTTTCAGGGTGTACCTGGCATTGACAGTAATATATGTGCAGATGATCCTGGCTGCAGGGGCTGATGGGACTCCTGCCTGTCTGAATAAATATCAAGCCTTGTCATTGCGGCCTCATATCATACGCAGCACACCTGATCTCCTCGACTTCACAGAGACGATATTTGCCTCTACACATGTTAATAAAGCATTTTAAAGTGCCTGTGGCTATGGCTGTCCCAGCATGTGTGTGACGAGTCAGTGTTTGAGAAATCCTTACGTTTTTATACTGGTTCACACTAAACTGGTGTGACTGCCTTTCAGTTTCACTTAGCTACCGTATGAATCTCGAATTTCCCCCAAAAAAAGTTATGATTATGAGGATTTCAAGTCAACGTGAAATCAAAATTTCCATATGTTCCATTTTACACCTCCCTTTGCTTTTCCAATAGATGTGTCTAGTCTTATTGTATATTATTCATCAATTCATGTTGAAACTCTTGACAACATGTCAACAAACATTGTTTTTCATTGATTTGCAATAAATGAAAAAAAAAATGGATGAGACAGTTGTGAGTACTTAATTTGTATTTGCCAGTAAGTTTGCTACCATTCACACAGGAAGTCAACCACATCCATACTTGTTTTGGTCTATATTTGCATGCAACAACAACATGCCAGGATTCACCGTGTCCCAAAACAAATATAAATAAAACTTGACATAAACGAATTGGTATTAATGTAGGTTGTGATTGCTGACATACAATTTAGTTTGCTTTTTGTTTATTGCTGCCATAAAAAATGCCATAAAAATACCTTTCGTTTAGCTTTTGAGGTGATATGTTTTGTATGTGTATGTGTATGACATCAATTACACAGCTAATTGCCATTATTTTATTTTATTATATTCATTAAATTGTATTAACACTTAAAATATGTTTTGGTCAGTAAGTAGAAAAAAAAAATACAATTGAAATGCAAAATTGTTTAATGTCTAAAACTAGTTTAATTTATTCTGACTAAATTCACTTAAAGGGATAGTTCACCCAAAAATGAAAATTCTGTCATTAATTACTCACCCTCATGTTGTTCCAAACTCATAATCATTCATCTTCGGAACACAAATTAAGATATTTTTGATGGAATCTAAGAGCTCTCAGACCCTCCATAAACAACAAGGGTCCTTGCGAAATCAAGGTCCAGAAACATACCAAGGAGATTGGTAAAATAATCCATGTGACATCAGGGGTTCAACCGTAATTTTCCGAAACTACGAGAATACTTTTTGTGAGCAAAAGAAAAAAAAAAACGTCTTTATTCAAATTCGTCTCCTCTGCGTCCCCCTGGAGAATATCCACTGAACGTAAACAGCATATGCTCTTCTGTATCAGCTGCGCCACACAGATACGTTGTTTTCGCTCAAATCAAAGTGAATGTACAATGTAGAAAAAATTTACCATGTCACAACAGTATACAATCTTCAGTCACCCCTTTCATCACTGCAGTCACCACAGTCATCAGCCCCAATGCACACCAGACTGCAATCACACTGAGTACTGCTCATCCGCACCTGTCCCAGCTCATTAGGATCCCTATATCCCTGCACATTCTGCACCTCCACAGCGTCCGCAGTTAGCACTGCTATTGTTACCTGACTCCTTACCTGCGATTCCTTACTGTTTGATGTTCCAACACTCCACCGCTCCTTTGGAAAACCTGCAGGAGACAACCGTCAATCACTATCAGCTAAGAGACTCTAATATCATAACATCCGTAATATACTAACCTGACATGCATCCTCTCGCCTCTGGATCAAAGCAATGTCAACCTTTTGTCAACCTTTTTTTACCCCACTAATAAAGTGGGGTAAAAAAAAAAGAAGAGTATGTATACTTTCCATAATGAGGAAAAAAACATGAATAATTGCAACATGTACATTGAAAACTATACATTAGTGATACCAAGTTTCCTAGCTTATATGAAGAACTGCCAATAGGCGATTGACACAGGTTCTAGAATAGTAAATCAGAAGTCGAGTCACTCGGTATTATCAAACCCTTATGTCACGTCCATCCCAGGAGAATGAGGAGCAGGAATGGAGCTCAGGAATTGACGTGCTTCGTCCGGTGAGTGCAATAGTTTGGTCTCGTCGTGTTTCATGACAATCTTCAGCATAGCAGTATACCTGCCTCTTTCAATTCCTTCCGTCGCAATTCCTTTCCGTTCTTTGCCGTCGCAGGAGAGAAGTCAGGGAAGAAGCTCAACATCGCACTGTCACCTGCTTTCACAGAACCGCGGTGTCATGCTTCATTTAGAATCAAATTCCTGTCATTGTAGCATAACAGTTTAAAGAGAAACACTCACGGTTTGGAGTGATTCGTTGAAGCTCTGGAGTAAACTCGATGCGCCTGTTCGATCTCGATATCTCTGCCCGTAAGTGATAGCATCCAGATCGGCAGTGACTGTTTCATAAAGCCGATCGGGTCATCCTTCTCGGCCCCTTCAGGTAGTCCCAGCAGGCAGAGATTACTGCGTCTGCTGCGGTCTTGTAAATCAGTCACCTGCTGCTTGAGGGCATCCAGACGGCCAGTGTGTTCGCCGATCACTTTTTTCTGCTCTCACTGTTCCCCACCAAAAAGTCAACTTTAGAGCATATTTTCTGGATTGTAGTCATGTGAGAGGCGAATTCGGTGTGCATTGCTGCTAATTCAGCCTTCAAAATATCCTCAAATCGCTTTATAGTGACCGCCATATTGTCTTCAGCGTTTTGTTTTCTTCTTAATTGGCGAGGATGTTGGTGAAAGATAAGCGAGTTTCCGACTGTGTGACATCTCCAGACCAATGACAAACGGAAAAACTACCCCAAATGTAAAAAAAAAAAAGACGAACAAAAGTAAAAGACGTTAATATACACGGAGCTCAGCAAATGTGTGACTTGGCTCATGAAAGCGTCATGTGATCCCCCCCGCTCCTAAATCATCTTAATCTTCTCCGTAGATGTCAAACCCGGGAGCTCAGAGTCGAGACCATTCAGGAAAAACCAATAGGGCGTGGGTGGGTGAAATATAGAGATCCTCCAATGACACTTCAAGTTGGATACTTGCATAAGGAGACTATCATATTTCTGGTACTGGAGGGACCCACGGTGGAAAGCATCCTGGGATGCCTCTGGCTCAACCAACACTCTCCAGAAGTCAGATGGGATCCCTGTGAAATCACTCGCTGGAGCGAGTCTTGTCACCAAAACTGCCTTACCGTGGTTCTCAGACACCCACCGAATCCAGTCAAGATCCCAGTCTGTTCCATCTCTGGAGGCACCTACTATCCCATCTGACTACCGGGCATTCCAGGATGTCTTCAGCAAGCAGGTAGCCACTAACCTCATCGGCCATGGGACTGTGCTATAGACCTGCTGCCTGGAGCTACATTGCCCAAGGGTAGAGACTATCCATTGTTCATCCCGGAGTGCAAGGCGATGAAGGATTACATCCAGGAGACTCTCCAGCAGGGTTTCATCCAACCATCTACGTCACCAGCTGCTTCTAGCTTCTTTTTTGTGGGAAAGAAGGATAGAGGTTTGAGGCTCTGCATTGACTACCATACTCTAAATTTCCAGACAGTCAAGTTGCCGTATCCATTCCCCTGGTCCCTGCCACCCTCAAGGAACTCCGTGGAGCTCACATTTTATCAAGCTGAACCTGCAAAGGCCTTAGAGACAGCAAAATGTCTCTTCCACCATGTCTTCCAAAGCGTCGGCCTCCCAGAGGAGATTGTCTCGGACAGGGGTCCCCAGTTTGTCTGGAAGGCGTTCTTCAAACTCCTGGGAGTCACGGTCAGCTTGTCATCCGGGTATCATCTTCAGACAAATGGCCAGACTGAGCTCAAGATTCAAGATACAAGATACAAGAGCTTGGACGGTACCTCCGGTCAAACTGCCAGGAAGATCAACACAGTTGGAGCCGCTTCCTCCCGTGGGCCGAGTATGTTCAGAACTACCTGAAGCAGAACACCACCAGACTGACCCCGTTCCAATGCATAATCAGCTCCCACTCTTCCCCTGGATGGAGGAGCCGTCATGGAGGTTCCAGATGTGGACTACTGGTTCTGAGCGAGCGAGAGGGTATGGGACTCAGCTCACGTTCACCTTCAGTGGGCAGTGCAGAGACGTAAGGCCTGTGCAGATCCCCGTCGTTCCACCCTACCAGCCTATCAACCTGGAGAAAAGGTTGTCCACCAGGGGTCTGCGTCTCCGCCTGCTCTGCAGAAAGCTGAGTCCCAGCTACATCGGTCCCTTCACAATACAAAGGCAGATAAACGAGATTACCTACCTGCTCGAGCAGTATCGTACCCTGCACAGTATCGTATTCATCCCGCATTCCACATCTCACTGCTAAAACCCTTTTCTCCTTCTGCACCAAGACCCACCGAAAAGGACTTGCCTCCTCCTCCTCAGATCCTCGAAGAACCCTCCATCTAACAAGACAAGGAAACACTGAACTCATGGCGACGGGGCAGCAGGCTAGAGTACCTCGTCGACTGGGAAGGATATGGGCCAGAAGAAAGGTCCTGGGTGGCCCGGGATGACATTCTAGACCCCTCACTGCTATAGATAGATAGATAGATAGATAGATAGATAGATAGATAGATAGATAGATAGATAGATAGATAGATAGATAGATAGATAGATAGATAGATAGATAGATATAAATATATTCTAAGTTGTGTGTCAGATCCAGATGTAAATACCTGGAAATAAAAGCCGGCATGTAAATCTCTTGTCTGATATTCATCTTTTGATGTCAAACCCAAATGTATTCAGTCTACAGCAAAATTAAAGGAATTGGCCTCACTGTCCCAATACTTTTGGAGGGGAGTGTATATATATATACACACACACACACACACACATATATATGGGTTGTTGACATGACATGGCATTTTCACTGTCCCAAAAGTTAAATATTAATATTGTTGTTATTTAAAATGCAATAAATGGTTAAATATTTATTTGTCCTACATGGAACTTTTGTAATAAAAGCTGCAGTGTTATTCGATTTTTTAAAAAAAAATTAGCCAAATGTCAAAATTGTCCTATGGTGTGACTGTCCCAAGCATGGTACGGTCAATTACAACTTTTATAAATTAATAATAAAAGCTAAAATAAAAATTTTTACTAAATACCTCCGGCATAATTATACAAGTGTCTAGTTTAGTAAATGGCAATAATTTTTTTTCATCCATATATTTCTGAAAGTGTAGGAACTCTGAAAAACATGTCCTCTGGTGTGACACCATATCCTGATTTTAAATCGGCCAATTCCAGAGAAAACTTTTCCGCATTCATGGTCGTGATACTGAAGCCCCCTGTGAAGCCTGTGACACGTGCACATGGAAAAAATTTCTCTCAGAATTGTTCAAATATTTAACTTTTTTGGAACCACTATAAGTGTTACGTTTTGTTGTCCTTTGGTGTGACACACCAACATTATATTTTTTTATCAAAAACTGCATGTTAAACTACATAATCATGGAAAATTATGCAAACGTGTCTTGCTAACCGCTAATGACAGGCTAGTTTGGTATAGCAAGGTCATTAATTGACAGAAAAAGGCTGAAGCGTCCTATGGTGTGACGCCTGTACTGTTACACCACAGGACAAAGATGTCACACCATGAGGACAAGGTCTCTTTAAAAAGCATTTTATATAATTAAATAAGATTTGTTTAACTCCTTTTTATTCTTTTCTGATCATTTTGTGTTCTTAAATGCAATAATTACATTAAACTACTTTCTGAAGTTTTTACAGAAAACTTGTACTGTTATAAAGTGTCATGAAAATAAACATAAAATGTGATACTTTGTTTTCAAAACAGAAAATTGAGGGAGAGAAATTAGTGGAAGAGAGAGGATACGGAAATATATAGAAGAGTTTCAGTAACACACTGATTGAATAAGAGACTGAATTTTGTTGATGAAAATAATTTTTTGTTTTGTTTAAAATACATGTTGATATTGTTTGTATAAATTTTTTTTGACACATTCAAAATTAAATAGAAATCATTTAATAACTACCATTTCTGTTCTTTCGTGTGATGTAATGTCCTCTGGTGGGACACACATAAAAGAACCACACATTTGTTTTTATCTCAAAATATCTTAAAAAAAAAAAAAAAAAGTTGAGTATTGCAATAGGGGAGATACAAATATCACTCAACTTAAAATGGTATAATTTTCAGCAATTTTGAACGAATGACAGTAAAGTTTGTCTTATTGTCAAAGTTTGTCTTGAAATTGTCCAACAAGTCATGGGGAAACAATTATGTTAATTATAATTTCATATTAAATAAATAGCACTGTAAGAAAATAAGTGTCTAACAATGAAGATAAATGGTACTGTCAATTCTACAGTTCAGTAATTTTTTTTTTTTTTTTAAAAGCAGTGAAAGATCACTTCACACTACATAAATATATGCATTTCTTTTTCAAAATAATTTTTACTGCCTATATATATATATATATATATTATGAAGCAGCAATTTCGTACAAACTTTCTTTCTTTCAGAAAGAAAGAAAGAAAGAAAGCATTCATCTGCAACCCTATACTCAGAGGTGGAAAGTCCAGGGGCCAAAGAGTAAAAGTCCTGCCATATTTTTGTTCCACTCAGCTGATTTCACCAGAGGAGGAACCAAGTCATTCCTTTCAAGTCACAAGCAAGTCTCAAGTCAAATCCCAAGTCATCAAAGAGTTAAAGTTAATGATATAATTAAGTGACTAATTAAATGATGATTGAGCATTAGTAATGAACACCTGGGTTACGTTCAGCCCCGAAAAAAACGGTGCAAAACGTTTATTAAACGGAAACAGTGATGCGTTGAACACCCTGTTCTGATGATGCAAGTCTTGCAGCTATGGCAGCTGAGAAGATCACTCTGTGTTCTTTTTGAAGAATTTTCAGAGCCTGATAAAATCGGTATAAATACATTTTGAATACTGCAAAATACGTTCGATGTTACAGTCACTGCCCTTGCCGTCCAGAATAAAAGAGAACATCCCAATCGAGTAAAGGGATTTGTGGAAACTGTGGTGCCTAATTATTGTGATCCAACATTTGCCTCGCATTTCAGGATGAAAAGAAATTTCAGGTGAAGGATAATCCACTTCTTACCTCCGAGACTGTGTTATGATCTATATGACCTTATTATTTTTATTGTGAGTATTAGACTTATCATTATTGCTGATCACTGTTGTTGGGCTATGATATTGTAATATTTACCTTTATATAATCAGAGGAGCATAGAAAAGTTTATGAAAGTGTCACTCCACAATACAATAGCAAAATATATAAATATGTATAGTATTTTTATGTTACATTAATCGGTGTCTAGCACACCTTCCTAAGGAAAGGATATGATGCAGCATGAAGCATTTTGTTGATCGTCACCATTGTTGAGATTCATATGCTAGTTCTTGATATCTGTGTGTGTCTAGAAAGTACTGAAGTTCAAATTTTCATATGCATTACATAGATTTAAAATGAATTCACTATAACTATTAGAAAAACACTTTGCTTGCATGCTGTAGTGTCACAGAATTGATTATGCAAAACCGAAACATATAAATGAAACAAGGAAACAAAAGTTATTTTGGATATAATCAAACCAGCTCATGGTGCCTATCTGATCACTATAGAGCACTGACCTCTCTGCTTTACAACACCACATGTACTGCTACAGAGAGAGATCTAACACAGGAGTCAAGGGCCCAACTAAAGCAAACACCGATCTCCATGATGGTGACATCATTTTAATCAATAACTGAGTTCATGGGTGGAACAAAAATATGGCAGGACTTTTACTCTTTGGCTCCTGGACTTTCCACCTCTGCCTATACTTAACCCTAAGCAGGGCATGAGCAGATCATAAAAAATTTACAAATGAGACTGAACAAATCCATACAAATTTTATGGAAGCTGATTTCCTCCACTTAATAAAAATGTAAAAAATTAAAAAGGTAACTGCAACTTTTTTTTTCTTTTGCAATTCTGATAAATAAAGTCAGAAGCCATATGTAAGCAATATACCTAAACATACAAAATATAAAATATAGTTACAAAATGTCATGAGACTTTCGTGACATTCAAATCCCTAAAACACACGTGCAAACACACACACACACACACATAAAGACCACACACATTCCTTCATCTGCTAAAGAATCATCTACTCTGATATAAACAACATCTTCTCTGTGGTGACCCAGCTGTTGGTTTTCCTCTGAGAGAAGGCAGGCCTTGAACATGAAGCGGTAAGTTTTCATCATCCCACACTGCTCTCTGTTTTATCCCAGAAAACCTGAACAACTAATAATGCTGTGGAAGGAATCGTGACGGTTCAGTGCACTAGAGCAGGTCACTTCTCACAGTGAACTACTGTACTGAACAGATAATACAGTGTACACTAATTAGTTCCTGTCTTTTGAGGTAAAGTGCGGTAAAGAATGTGAATGGGTTGTGAATGCTTGGCAAATGGTCAACCACTCTTGATTTTAATTACGTCATCTGTCTGAATATAAATGTCTACAGCTCCAATGAACTGTTACAATGAAGAGTGTTGCGATAAAAGTACTAACCTGGGCCCACTGAAAACAAAGTGGTGACATTTAGGAAAATTACATTATGTTGCTTCTTGCTCATTTCATGACACTTTCAAAGACAATGTTCAGTAAGTGGTGCTAAAAGCGCATTCAATTTTATCCAGAACAGATGAACACGAATCTGGCAATGTTTTATTACACTTGTGGTTATGTATTGCAGAAGTTTGGAAATGTGCGTTGAGTGGTGCTAAAAGTTTAATGCTCTAATCTAATTGAAAATAGCATACCACCCATACTAAACCCAACCCTAAATTCAACTGATATTGTTAACAAAAGCAAAACAAAACAAAAACTAGGGGTGTATTGGTTCTTGGTAAAAAAAAAAAAAGAAAAAAAAGAAAAGTGGTTTGTTATAAATAACAAGTTTGGCTAATATACATATGTTTTGATGGATTTCGCATCTGAAATGGAAACTCCTATATTCAATAAGGTCAGGCACAAAAATAACTGTGTCCTCGCCTTTTCAGCGCTAATTCTTCACTGCCTGTCTTTAGTAAATCCTGAGAGTACTATTTTAACGCCAAAAGATGGTTTGCTCTGGCACAAGCTGCTAGTAAATCTGGCCCATAGTCAGTTGAAACTACACCAGTGCACTGGATCCATGCATTCTCTTAAAAAGACTGCACTTTTTTTATGTTAATCGAACAGCAACAACAAGGAAATCACTCACTGCTCTTGATTGAATAGCTTTTGTAACTTTAAAAAAGATTAATATTTAATTTATACAGACTAATATGCAAAGTTGTTTTACACTTGAATACTGAATTTCTGTACCTAAAAACTAACGTTAGACCTACCAACAAAACTTGAAAAGCAATGTTTATTTTATGGCTATATTTTACTTTATAGCGATAGATGCTATTTACATTAACTGCAAATAGCAGCATTTTTTAATGATATGCTATTTACACTAAGTGCAAATAGCTATAGATTCTATTTGCACTATGTTAAAACAGCAAGATTTTCTGCTATTTTTATACTACTTATTGCAAATAATGGCAATTACACCTACCCTAACCCTACCCGATACTTTTATTTTCAACTTTTTGATTATTTCCTGCCTTTCTGATGCGATATGAGATTTGAAAAGGGAGAAAAAAAAGTTTGGCAAAAGGCGGGTTCGAACTCGGGTCAATAGCATCAAAATGCATGTGCCTTACCATCTACGCCACTGAAACTAATATTGAGCAAGTGTCTTTTTTTATTGTTGACTAACCCAATTGCACGTTAGTGGGCGGAGTTAGTGTAACTAGCCTTTGCCAACAAGGTGAGCTATTTGCACTTAGTGTAAATAGCCTCTCCGTTATTTTATTTGTATCTTTGCTCTATTGTATTTATTTGTGCTGTTGCTTGTAGCTAGATTATTTGTTCTTATTTTATTTTGTATTTTTTTATTTGACAGTATAGTTTTTTTTCTCCCCTCTAAACATAGCCCATATGGAACCGTAGCAACAGTCTAAAACCACGATACAAACCGAACCAATACTGAATTTCTGTACCTAAAAACTAACGTTAGACCTACCAACAAAACTTGAAAAGACAAATCGGGAAAGCCGATTAGTCACCAGAAGAGATGGACGCCAGCTCGCGTAAGTGTTGGAATATTTGGTCGCAGTTCTGTTGTTTAAATTATTTACTTGCTGCTAGGAAGGAATAGTTCGTTTCCTACCTATTTCTACTCTGCATTTTCATTGAGGTTTATATGTTTGACTGCACTTACTGGTAATTAGAATAATTTGCGCCTCAGCTAAGAACGAGCCTGTGTGATTGTGCGAAGTGTTTAGTTCGTCTTGAGCTATTAGCAGTCCTTTAACCTTATTGGCTGGGCTGATCAGAAGCCGGCCACAGCTGTTTTCACTCTAGTTTCCTAGACTGTAATTATTTGATGTCCGAGCGCTGATGCGGAAGCTCGCTCTAAAAACACACGCAGAAGGCTACGTAACCCAGCTAACCTGCACTCTATCTCTACATCCTCCACTGCACCTCTTTCTTTCTCTGTGGGTCTCTGGAATTGCCAGTCAGCAGTCAACAAAGCTCACTTCATTTCTGCTTTTTCCTTACAATCCACATCTTGGGCTTGACTGAGACCTGGATTCGTCCAGAAGACTCAGCAACCCCAGTAGCTCTCTCTCACAATTTATCTTTCTCTCACACCCCAAGGCAAGTTGGCCGGGGTGGGGGCACTGGTCTGCTCATTTCAAACAATTGGAAATACTCAACCCACTCACCCCTAGGCAATCACAACTCATTTGAATCTCATGCCATTACTGTAACAGCTCCTATAAAACTCCAGATTGTGGTAATGGCCAAATTCTGGCCACCTTCCTAGAGGAGGTGGACGGGCTGCTGTCCTCTTTCATGGAGGATGCCACTCCACTCTTAGTCTTCGACGATTTCAACATTCACCTAGACAGGCCTTATGCTACAGACTTCCATTCACTCCTAGCTTCATTTGATCTCAAATGCCTTACCACTACTAGCACGCACAAATCAGGCAACCAACTTGATTTAATTTACTCACGCAATTGTACTACAGATAACATCGTACAACCACTACATATCTCTGACCATTTCTTCATTACATTTACTTTACATTTTGCTACCCGGGTGCCACCATCTCCCCTACCGGTTACTTTCAGACGTAGCCTACGCTCCCTTTCCCCCTCCCTTCTTTCCTCTGTAGTATCCTCCTCTCTTCCCTCGCCTACCCATTTCTCATCTCTGGATGTGAATGCAGCTACTGACACTTTATGCTCTACCTTAACCTCTTGTCTAGACGACATCTGTCCTCTCTCCTCCAGGCCAGCAAGGCTGCACCCTTCTAAACCCTGGTTATCCGATGTTCTTTGTGAGCATCGGACCAAACTCAGAGTGGCAGAGAGAAAATGGCACAAATCAAACGATCCGTCGGACCTGAGTAGGTATCAGTCTTTGCTTTCATCCTTCTCTACTGAAGTCCACACTGCCAAATCCTCACATTTCCACAACAAGATCAACAGCGCTCCAGACATGCGTAATCTCTTCAGAACATTTAATTCTCTCCTCGGTCCCCCTCCTCCACCTCCCACCACTTCGATAACAGCTGACGACTTTGCCACTTTTTTCACAGACAAAACTAGAACAATCAGTAACCAGTTTTCAATTCCACACACAAAGGACCTCCAATCAACCACATCCACTGCTCTAACTCCCATCTTCTCCTTCTGTCCCCTCACCGAGGCAGAAGTATCCAAACTTCTCCTCTCCAGCCATCCTACAACATGTCATCTCGATCCAATCCCTCACACCTTCTCCAAACAATCTCTCCCACACTCTTACCGGCACTCACACACATTATCAACACATCTCTCCTCACAGGCATCTTCCCCACAGCATTCAAGCAGGCTCGGGTAACCCCACTGCTCAAAAAACCTACATTAAACACTTCTCTTTTAGAAAACCACAGACCTGTCTCTCTCCTTCCATTCGTAGCGAAAACACTCAAACAAGTTGTCTTCAACCAGCTCTCACTGTTTCTTTCACAGTACAACAAACTGGATGCTAAACAGTCAGGTTTCAGGAGTGGCCATTCAACAGAGACTGCGCTACTCTCAGTCACTGAAGCCCTGCGAATTGCAAAGGTCGATTCCAAATCATCAGTTCTCATTCTGCTGGATCTTTCTGCTACTTTTGACACTGTCAATCATCAGATTCTCCTGTCTACCCTCTCATCACTGGGCATCACTGGGATTCCACTTCGCTGGTTGGTCTTTCAGGGTGGCCTGGGGAGGGGAGGTATCCTAACCACATCAACTGGTCACTGGAGTTCCTCAGGGATCGGTTCTTGGACCCCTCCTCTTCTCCACATACACTACATCACTGGGTCCCATCATACATGCACATGGCTTCTCCTATCACTGCTACGCCGATGACACACAGCTCTATTTCTCTTTTCAACCAGATGACCCAACGGTAGTTGCATGGATCTCAGGCTGCTGGGCGGACATCTCGGCATTGGATGAAAGAACATCATCTAAAGCTCAACCTGGCAAAGACGGAGCTTCTTGTCTTCCCTGCCACTCCGACTCTACAGCATGACTTCACGATTCAGTTAGGCTCATCAATGAATGCCCCATCAACTTCGGTCAGAAATCTTGGTGTAATCTTTGATGACCAGCTGACCTTCAAACAGCACACTGCAAAGACTGCTCGATCCTGCAGGTTTGCACTACACAACATCAGAAAGATCAGGCCATTTCTGACAGAGCATGCTGCACAACTTCTTGTCCAGGCCCTTGTCGTTTCCAGGCTGGACTACTGCAATGCTCTTCTGGCTGGTCTGCCATCAAACACAATCAAACCTCTACAAATGATTCAGAATGCAGCGGCACGACTGGTCTTCAACGAGCCCAAAAGAGCCCATGCTACACCTCTCTTCATCTCCTTGCATTGGCTACCAGTGGCAACTCGCATCAAGTTCAAGACACTGATGCTTGCATACAGAACGACCGCAGGCTCAGCACCCTCCTACTTCCACTCACTATTACGAATCTACATCCCCTCCAGAAGTCTGAGATCTAGTGAGCGACGCCTTGTGGTACCATCACAGAGAGGCTCAAAATCACTCTCCAGAACATTCTCGTTCACCATTCCTGGCTGGTGGAATAATCTTCCCACCCCTATCCGGAATGCGGGATCCCTGTCAATCTTCAAGCAACAACGGAAAACTCATCTCTTTCGACTACTTGACTTGAAAAAAAACAAAAAAAACCTTAATCTTTATCTCCTTCCCTTGCTAGCTTTTACTTATTTGAACAATGACTGAGACTTGGTGTTACGAGCACTTCCTCTGTCTGATTGCCTCTTCAAGATGAATCGCTTTTTGTATTCCCCAATTGTAAGTTGCTTTGGATAAAAGCGTCTGCCAAATGACTAAATGTAAATGTAAATGTAATGTAAATGAACCATAAGTTGAACTGTTGCACCCCTAATAACACATTTGCTGAAGAAACCATACAGCTTTAGCTTGGTTCTATGAGGCTTTGAACTCTTTGTTTTGTGAGTGGTGTTTTACAGGACTCGTACCCCGTCACTCTATCTCAAGTGTACCAGGTGTGCCTCTGAGCAAGTTTACAACATCAGAAAAGTCATATGGAAATGCAATTGTCAAAGTTAATTCGTTAACAAACCATGCACTATGGTAAAAGTGTATTAAGGTCATGATATAGTAACCGCATGAAAATAAGTCAATAATATGCCCGTATTATCATAATATGTGTGAAAAGGAATTAAATGTGTTGGTGTTTTACTGCCTCTAATGTTCATTTCAGCTGGAAAATGCAGTGAATTTAATTGTATTTAAATTTGTACTCTTCCTAAAATATAGGTATATAGGGACATTTTTCAGTCTATGTTCAAAAATAGTGATGCTTAACTTTTTTCAGTGGCAAAAGTAGCTCAGCTGTTTCAAACTGTGCATATTTGCTATTCCAGAAAGGAGAAGTTGGAAACACAGGGCTGGGAACAATCCAAGAACACATCTTCATGAAGAAAGACCAAGGGAACAACTAGAAGTGCACATGTGATTGACATGACACCTGCATAGAGAGATTAGCCAATAACATTTAAATATATAAGTCTTCAAGGTACAGTACCAAAAAATGCCTGTTAAATTGTATAAGAGTTAGAAAGAGAGAGAGAGTAAAAGTCTATTTTTGGTGTTAGTTAAATGTTTGAATGGCTGAGCAGCCCTGGAATGTTATGACACTTACTTTTGATCATGTTGTAGAGTCATAAAGCCTCAGCATGACAAATGATTAGCATACATCTACAGGTGACACATTTCCCATCAGTATCTGCTGGTAACATAGATATGTTAATTTATTTCCCTTTCCCTTTACAATTTTGTCTCAGGGCTATTCATCTCTTTATAGTGTTTTGATGGCCAGATAAAGCTATACATCATCCTCTTGTCATTTTTTGAAGCCAAATATTAATCAATAAATCATGTGACCCAAAACGGCCCAGCTATGATATTTTGTGTGAACTGCATAAGTCAGAGAGTTGTACACATACAGCCATTTATATTCAGGGACATATATGTCCATGCCAGGATCGGACAGCACATGTAAATGCAACAAAGCATCAAAATTCATTAATGCCACGAAGGAAATCTTATCACCGTGACACATTGGCATATAGTCATGTATATCAGCTCAGGAGATCATAAATTAGCTGTTGTTTCACAGTTATCTCACCTTGAAGAGATTTTTGAGTGCTTTTAGCTGCCCATGAACACAAATATATATACTATTTATTTATTTTTTACTTTTATTTCAGGTATTGCCAAAGCAACATTTCTAATTTACAGTTTTCACTCAGAAACTACTAGTAAGTTAAAAAATAAAAATAAAAAATCACAAACAAACAGCATGCAACAGCATTTTTTTAAGAAAGACTTCAAAATCAGAGTAGGTTGAAGTACTAAAATAACTAAAACTAAAACTTAAAACTACATTATAAAACTATGCTTATTTGAAATAAGTATATTTTATTTGAAAAATATTAAATATTAAATTAAAATAAAATTAATAAATATAAAATAACATTCAAAATATAAAAAGAAAAATATAATAGTATATCAGTGATACTAAAATAGCACAAAAGTGGGTGAATAAATAAATATTTGTACAAACAAAACAAATAAATGTCTCAATTCTTGAGTATGAATAATGTACATTTGAGATGACACATCTTATTAACATCTCCAGAGAAACTCTGAGCTCCACAATGAGGCAGTCTAAGATCTCGCAGCTGGTCTGCACAGACCGCACTGACCCCAGACCACCCCGGACGAACAAACAGGACTTATGCTGCGAACAATAGAATATGTATGTATCAAAACTAATAAATAGATACCAGGGCTCAGGCTGGCACGTCAGACACAATGGGGTGTATTAAAATAACTGGCTTGATGTCATTGTTCTCTGAGCAGAGTGGGGTTTATGTGTTTATGTCTGTATGACTGAGACGGGCCGGAGATCACAGAGCTGTCCTTGTCCCATACAGTGATGAGCCTTTCAGACGCTCATTCAGCCTCACAATCTGCCCTGTATCGCCTACCCTCATCCAGATCTGATAGCTAAGAGAACTTTCACAAACACCCATCAAGCAAACCAAAAAATGCAGTGGTGACTCCCCAAAGGTATTTGGATGCAATAATTCCTGAATATTGCTTCATTAGAGCAAACAAATATCAAACCACTTGTGCTTAAATCCTACTAGAGCGTGTTTTAGAACTAGCTTCATATTTAGTTAGGCCTATGTAGTTTTACTTCTATAACATTGTGTCTACACCCGTTGAGACTGTTGTCGTGTCGCTCCGCAGCAGTGAGTCCGTCTACACTGAACACGATAAAGCAGAATTTGTCCTGTTGTCTGAAGTAGCACAAATGTGTGAAGTACGTCAGAAATAAGTCAGGGCATTGCTTTACTATTTATATCAGTGACGCGCCACATTGCACTACATCCATTAAAAACAATATCTCTGATTATGGGCTCTTTTTGCTTTTGTCATGCCACTCACATCTGATTTAGGCATGCAACAATAACATGTATATATATATTTTTTTTTTCTATTATTATTATTATTATTTGAATGACATTTACGCCAAGAATGATAACTATAATGATGCTACATATCAGCGTACACACCAGCTGACGATAATGTTCTTTTATTCGTACCGTTATATGGGTTTTATAAGGTAAATGTGTTTTTGAAAGTAACCACAATGCATATAGTGATTAATGCAGCAAGAAAAACACAGTCTCACAACAAATTGTCGAAAATTCATATAAATGTGTACAACCTCATTCATAAGTTGTTGTTGTTGTTGTTTTTTTTCTCTCTCAACCCACTTAATTTTCATGCAAATCAAAACTTTGCATGAATTCCAGGGCACAAATTCATTTAAAAATGCATATTTGTTAAACAGCTAGCTTACTTGTGAGACTGGATTGGCAAGACTGCTGGAACGTCTTCTGTGATTTTTGTGGAATTCATAGTCTCAACTTAACTAATGTGTTTATTTTATGAAGATATTTTTAAGCAAAAACAAAATGTCTGCTGCTAATAAAGTTGTTTTACCCGTCAGTGCACAAAATAGATATGAACATTAGCCATACCAAAATCTGCTTATTGGACTGAAAGAATGAACTGAAGTGTATTTTTAACTGAAGTGTCAAACCCACTTAATGCATGTACACTTTAATTTAATAGTTGAATTTATTTTCATATTATTTATATAATTATAATATGATAGTATTTTATAATATTTAGAATTAGCTTTTATTTTTTTAGTGGTATTATTTGTATTAATTATTTTATATTTCTGTTTAGTTTTAATTAATTTATACTTTAGTTCAACTTCACCTTATTTGAATGTAGCAAGTTGCAAAGGAGATATTTCTATTTTTTTTTACCTTTTTCATTTAATATTTATATTGTGTTTGAGATTTTTTTTATTTTTTATTATTGTATTTATGTATTTATTGTATTTCAGATTTATTTCAATGAACAAATAATTAAAAAAGATTTTAAAAAATAAATAAAAAATATGTGACCCTGGAGCACTAAACCGGTCTTAAGTCGCTGGGGTATATTTGTAGCAATAGCCAAAAATACATTGTATGGGTCAAAATGGTCCATTTTTCTTTTATGCCAAAAATCATTAGGATATTAAGTAAAGCTTATGCTCCATGAAGATATTTTATCAATTTCCTACAATAAATATATTAAAACTTCATTTTTGATTAGTAATATGCATTACTAAGAACT
The DNA here is from genome assembly GCF_936440315.1 of Barbus barbus. Lineage (NCBI taxonomy): Eukaryota > Metazoa > Chordata > Actinopteri > Cypriniformes > Cyprinidae > Barbus > Barbus barbus. Next base: position 2,699,408 of record NC_136728.1, on the reverse strand, counting down.
TCATTTGAACAAATTTAAAGGCAATTTTCTCAATATTTTGATTTTTTGCACCCTCAGATTCCAGATTTTCAAATAATTGTATCTCAGCTGAATAATGTCCTATCCTAACAATGGAAAGCCCATTTATTCAGCTTTCAGATTATGTATAAATCTCAATTTTAAAAAAATGACCCTTATGACTGGTTTTGTGGTCCATGGTAACATATATAAATTAATGAATTAATTAACAAACAAATAAATCTTTCAGTTGCTAATTTATATGCATTCTATAAAATATATAGACTATCACTGTGTGCCATGTAATTTAACTGTATACAGCACCATCTATTGGACAAACCCTTACCATCAGACACACTCAAGCAGCTGCTTATAGGTGCTGGTGGTGTAGCGGTGTGAGGAATATTTCACTGACACACATTCGGCTCTTTATTTAAACATTAGAGCCTACCTGCTATCACAGACCAGCATCTCTGGAAGGTTTCCAGACACAAATAATGCGAAGCCTTCAACTTGTTCTGGGGCAGAAGATGCAGTGGCTGTCGCTATAGAGTGTAGATGAACTGCATGCAAACCCATGATAATGAGTAGAATATGTGATGTGAGAAAAAAAAGACACTCCCTCTTTCAAGTTTCACTTCCCCATGAACAAAGTTCAGTTAAATCTACATGAAAAACAGACACAGAAAAAATAAACACGATCGCTTCTAGAAATCCAGCAAAGCTAAAGTTTTCATAGCATCATATTCAGATCATATTGCACAGGTGGGTCGATATTTTCTTATTTTCAGTGTGTTGTGCTGTAATTACTACGACATGAGCAAGGTCAGATTTTCATGCGTTATATCTTCTGTTACCTGCACAACATCAAATTCTTCTAGCCATGTTTGTGAGTCATTTCCTTTAGAGCTGTAATTATAGTTGTACGTCCTGGGGAAGTGTGTCCTTATACCTTTCACTGAATGGGATATGACTTTTGTGAGCTGCTAACATTTTAAATGTTATTTTCATTTGAAAGAACTGTTGTAGAAGCTTCCAGCATTTGTTCTTATCCTCTACTCAGTGTTGTCTGCTGCTGAACGAGAAGTGAAATTCTCAGTTCCATAATCAGCATTGTTTTCTTTTTTGTTTTTTTACATAATATATGTATGTGGACTGTGTATATTTATTATGTATATATAAATACACACACATACAGCATATAGTTTGAAAATATTTACATGCATATGCATTTATATATTTTAATTCTTATATTTTATATTTGTCTGTATATCTAAATATATTTAATATATAAACATAATATATGTTTCTTAAATATTTACATGTATGTGTTTGTATGTATATATAAATATATATATGTACACACACACACAGTATACACATAGGTTACATATACAACAACTTTTATTTTGGATGCAATTACTCGTTTGATATATATATATATATATATATATATATATATATATATTACTTACTTTACTTTACTTTTAGTCATTTAGCAGACACTTTTGTCCAAAGCGACTTACAAATAAGAAAAAGTAACTAAAACTAAAAGTTAACACTGTAAATACTATATACACACACATTTAAGAAAATACAGAAATTAAATAAAATTGACAAATGCATACTTGTCAATAATATGTAGAATAATTAAATGAACTTTGCAAATAAATGCAAGACATGCCATTAATTTGGCTTAAATGAGTATCTTCAGAGCCATATGTTATTGAATCCATAGTTTAGTGCATTTTTGGGACAATAATTCATAATAAATTATATTTTTTCATCCAAACAAATGATCTTTTTTTTCTTCTTAACTGCCTTATCTTCCATACTTCTGTACCAAAATGTTATCTTAGGCAAATTTTCATTTACAGAAAGCTAAATGAGAGCGCTTTGTTATGGAGGAAGAACTAGAACCACATGACACCAAGGCAGTGGATGCTAAAGAAGACGTTTCTTCGGCTCCTGAAGATTCCTCACCTCAGCAGGAGACATCATCCAGTAATGGTCAGTTTAGGTCAATTCTGAAGTTGCAACTGACATTGTGAGAGCAGAATCTGATGGTTGTGTGTTTGTGGAATTGTGTGGTCGCTGTGTTCACTTCATGTCTCCTCGCAGCTGAAGAGGCAGATGGGGGTTTTAGCGCTTCCTGTCTGACCACAGCAGAACTGCAGCAGCACTGGAGGGCCGTTAAGCAGGAGTTCAGAAGCGTTAAACTTCTGTTTGACATCCCCACCACGCGAATCATCGATCAGAAAATATCCAAATATGTGGTAAGTCACAGCTTATACTGAAATAACTATAAACATGAAATCAAACTCTTATTTTCTATTTAGTTCTTGTTCCAACAGATTCATTATCTTTCATCAAAATAACTTAAACGACTTTCCTTTGGTATGACGTCACAAAGGCCACAACATTTTAACTGCTCCCCTTTTCCCACTTTTCAATTTATTATCAAAAAATGTAACACTGAAGTTCACTTGTTTTGGATAAAAGTACGGCCACTCAGCCAATGTTAGGATATGGTTTTTATTGGATTATTATTTTGGCAAACTTATTACTAACATTCTAGAATTATTATTTTTTTCCAGAAACATATAAATGAATATGTTCTCCAAACCTCAAGGGGAGGTTCACTTTCCATTACTGAAGACTTTACTGGCTAACTTAGGGTAGCGTTGTAGTTGAGACCAGAGACCAGCAGTGGCCAGTTGCACAAACTACTTAGACTAGTCTTATTAATTAGTCATCCATTTTTTTTCTTCAAGACTGGTCATAACTTTTTTGAAATCAGTTATATGGTATATTGGTCTAATTTGAATCTGAAAATTAAGACGGATTACCACTTGGTTAACTGCTAGTTGGTTAAACTAGTTCTTAAGACACAGTCTTAACATTGTGACGAAGTTTATGCAAGTGTCTGCCTAACCTTAAGCTTTATGTTAAGACCGTGTCTTAAAAACTATTCTGACCTACTAGCAGTTAGCCAAGGGGTAATCAGTCTTTATATTTGGTATTCAGAACAGACCAGAGGTATTCAAACTCATTCCTGGAAGGCAATCGCAGAGTTTAGCTCCAACTTGCCTCAACATACCGGCCTGGAAGTTTCTAGTATGCCAAGTAAGAGGTTGATTAGCTCCTTCAGGTGCGTAGTTGGAGTGGGAGCTAAATTCTGCAGAACTGTGGCACTCCAGTAGCAGGATTGGACACCCTTGAAATACACCAGTCCGTATTTTTATGTAACTTACTTAAAAAGTTATGATTAGCCTTAAAGAAAATAAATTAGATGACTAACTTGTAAGAGTAGGCCAAGTGTTTTATGCAACCAACTACATTTCATTTGAGTCTGAGTCCCAGCCAAGACCTGAGTAGGTTGAGTCTGAGTCAATACTGAGACCAGAAAAGGGTCTAAATGAATGCTCTATTTAAAGTCTGGTTTTGCTTTAATGTCACATGAATCTGTGCTCTTGTCCAGAGCTGCACAGACAACAAAACACACCTATAGAATGGGTTTCACAGACAGGGATTAGACTAAGCCAGGATAAAGCCATAGTTCAATTAGGACATTTAAGTAATTTCTATAAACATGCCTTATAAAAAAACATTACTGGTGTCCGTCTTGAGACAAAACAAAGGAACTGATATATTTAAGATCAGTCAGTGCAAATTTCTTTCAGTTGAAACGGCTCAGACTTACATTTTAGTCTGAGTCTAGGCTTAAGCCTTGTCTGTGAAACTGGGGATAGTGTTGTTGCACTCAAGACTGGACTCTGACTCAACTTGCTTCATGTCAAAGTCAGAAGCCAAATGCTCCATGACAAGACCAAAACCATGCAAATCCTGGTCCTGGACTCAGACTCAAGTCTGCTTTTGAGTATCACAACTTTGCTTTAGAACAGGGGTGCCCAGTCCTGTTCCTGGAGATCTACATACCTGCAGAGTTCAGCTTCAACATTGAGCCAACAAATCGCTCCTGAATACCGTAATTAGCTGGTTCAGATGAGTTTGATCAGGATTGGAGCTGAACTTTGCAGGAAGGTAGATCTCCAGGAACAGGATTAGGCACCCCTGCTTTAGGATATCCATTCTGGCAATGTTCTGGGAATCAAAAACTGTACATGCCTTTACCCCAGACATAACACAACCTGCACTGCTTATTGTCTCCTTCAAATTAAGTTCACAGCTTATTCCTGTTTTTCAGGTGTACCAGGTTGTGGTGATTCGCTCAGGTAGTTACGACTTTGAGCGAGTAGCTATCGAGCGACGCTACTCAGACTTCCTCCACCTTCATCAGGAGCTCCTGCTGGAGTTCAGCGAGGAAATGGAGGACATTGTGATGCCCAGGAAGAAAATGACGGGCAACTTCTCAGAGGAGAACATCGCCGAGCGGCACGTGACCCTGAGGGACTACCTTACTCAGCTCTACTCCCTCCGTTGTGTCCGAAAATCACAGGCGTTTCTAGCGTTCTTCACCCATAAGGAATTCAAAACTTCATATGACCTCCTGCGTGGGGGCCGCTTTTCCCGGTCCCTTGAGGGCCTCCAGAAAGTGTTGGTACTTCAGGAAAAGCTATCTTCTCATAACCCTACTTTGGTGGTACCAACCTTGTGTGCCATACTGGTGTGCCAAAGGGATCTAGAAGACTTTGAAGCAGCATTTCAAACTGGCAGAAGAGCACTGCCCGTGGTGAGACGCTATCAGCTCCGGCAGTATCAAGGGCCCCTGCTGGAGGCTCTTGTTGATTTGGGCTACAGTCTTGGGCTGCCTGTGGCCCAGTTACAGGATGAGCTGACCAGAGTGCAAGACTCTCCAAATGGGCAGGTGTCAGAGATGTCCCTTAAAGAACTGGTGGTGCAAGAGTTTGTATAATCAGTAACACTTGCAATTGTAGTTGTTTACTATAATCATTATTTGATTAATTCCCTAATCCAAAATATTCAACTTCAGAGAGTTATCAGAATAATGATTCTCATCTCGCCTGACAGAAAATACAACAAATAAAAATTCCCACAGATTTACATTGTAGAGGCCTGAATATCATAAGAGACTTAAGCCGGGCTCACACTGTGCGATTTTTAATAGTCTTTTGCGATTGCTGCTTGTCACACTGTACGAACATGATCCCCATGTCAGACTTTAGGATCTCAGTTGTCTTAATGTCAGACTGTACGACAGTCAAGACGCGACAAAAACGGACGTACTCAAGAAGACTCGTCCGGAGTTTTACGTCATCAATACGTGACCCGCGTTCTCTCGCTATAATGGTAGCTAGCAAACAACAGCAACGTATAGCGTTAGTTTTATTAATTACATGCCTTGATGTTAAAAAAAAAAAAAAAAAACGACAAAAAAGACGACGTGTGTGGAGCAAGTCATGGCTGGGCAAAAGAGGACTTTATGGACTTCCAGTTCTACAGAGCGAACTTGAGGTAATTTTGTTATTCGAGTTTAAACATCCTGCCCCTTAATAAATAAACTTTAAGTAAACTTTACTTTGTACATATATTGTTTTACAAATAATGAATGGTTTGAAGTTGTCGCGCTAATTGCATCATCAAGTTCAGTGCTCCTATTGGTTCTTGGTTTGACGGTCGTCGTAGGAGATGTCACACTGCAGGAAAGTGTCTGAAATCTTCTGACACTGCCAGAATTTAATCGGAGGAAAAAAATGATCGCAACGGCCATTAATCGGCTGTCGGTGAACATGTCAAACCAGCGATCTAGACAATCGATTTTAGCCTAGGATTATAGGAATCTTTTAGGATTTTCAAAATTTGTCTCAGACGACCAAATCGTGGCCAAAATCACACAGTGTGAGCCGGGCTTTAACGTGAACTCTCTTGATTTGGACCAGAAAGAAACCATCCAATCACCCTGAAAAACCACATAGCAACATGCCACATCGACACATCAGTGCCTGAACACTGTAGACATGAGGATAGCCTCCTTTGACTTGGGGGAATGTTATGACTTGTTCAACTGTATTAATGTTTTCATGAGCCATAGTTCTTTTATCTCATATTTCTGTTTGTATTTTATTTTTTCTCTGCAAATATTTTACATTCATCTTGAATAAGTGTGCAACAGTGAAATTAAATATCACTCTTGCAAGTTATTCTAGATTGCTTTTCTCAGATTGTGAGTACTTTTAAGCCAGTGAGTGTTGTTATAGTTAACTGAAACCATTCAAATGTGTTTTTGTTAACTGAAATATTTTAAGTTTGAAATATGGCTGAACTAAAATAAAATATAAATATTATATGAAAAACTTAAACGTAAAAAAAAAAGAAAATTAGAAATGAACCAAAATACTAAAAGTTAAAGTTGAAGTACTACAAGTACTAAAACTAAATTGAAATAAAGATAAATTAAAGCAAAATAGAAATATTAAAAAATACACGAATGAAAAAGACAAAAACAAACAAAAACTTACTCCATCTTAGACTAAAATTAAAAAGAAAACTAAAAATATAAAAAGTATATTATTATATTATTACTACAATAATAATATCAATAAATAGTATAATAATAAATAACACTGTTTCAAGCAGATTTAAGAGTTTTCACCCTAAACGCTCTTATATGGAAAATCTTAGTCACAATGATTCACAGAATTCTTAAAAAAACAATTCTCTGATGCTCTTCTAAATAAATTTATTTCTTTGTGTAATTAATATATTTATACTTTTGCAAAACACAGCATCCTAGAAAACTCACACTAAGTGAATCACTAGGGGTATTGATTCCTGGGTTCAAATCCCGGACGAGCCCCCAAATAATGATTTGTCCATCAATATCAATATATGAATATGCTTTTGTGTCAATATGTTATTTATTTTTAACAAATTTATTTGTGTTAAATCTCCAAAACAGAGTCTTTCATTAAATTACATACTATGATTCTGCCCAATAACTGCCTTGTCTGCTACAGTATGTCACCTTGCAAACATACAGTAATTGTCAAACAATTGTAAACGAGTTAAAACAAAACTTAAAACAAAAATACAGATGTGCAAACATTTTTTTTTTTTTTGTGATGAAATTAGTATTACAATTGAATCACTTAAGAAATACTTCATACTGTGCAAGAACAACAAACATGTATCCGTGTGTGTCTGCCCCACTCACGTCATCTTATGAAACTCCAGGTAGCAGTTTCTTTCTGAAGTGATGCACAGATGTACGTAACACATGCTGCACTTGATTCAGACAATCCCTTTACAGCCGGTAATTACTCTTTCTAAAAATGACTTTCTAAATCCTATATCAGCCTCAACCAGTTGAACAATTCAAGCATAAAACTGTTCTTTTATTTCTATCAAATAAATAATATTAAGTTGCAAATATTATTCTTCAATTATAACTGACCAAAGTATTGAAAGGGAGAAGTTTACATTAAAAACATTCATTTTTACCTTAGATATTACATTTTGATGTTAAATCCACTATTGTTTTAAATAGAATTGTTCTATAGTCCAACTGTATTTAATGCAATTACGTAATTAAGATGTGTTAAATTACAGAAAAATTAAGAGTAATCCCTTACTTTACTTTTTCAAGGGAATTTAATTACAGTAATTAATTATTGGTATTGCACCCATCACTGTTTACATTGTTCTTTAAAGTACTTTAAATACTTTTTTGTTTCGTTTTTATACTTTTTGTTTAATAAATAAATAGAATTTCTTAGTTATGCAAAAATACTATAAACTATTAGTGTAAAATCAAATATAATGCCTAAAATGATTTAACTCATGCCCCACTATCTATGAAAATACACAATAAGAAAATGCATCAGGCTACAATTCCCTGGTTTTCGAGCTGCCATATGCCACGATTTAGCTGTTTAACTGAGGTGATTTGTACACATCAACATCTATTAACTTACCAAAATACATAAACAGAAATAAATCCTTACTAAATGTGTTTAGTGATGCACTTCGTTGCCATGTGGCATCTGGAGAAGCTCACCAGACATGAGTAATCAAGAAACGAAACAAACAAACAACAAAACAAACTTAGTACTAAATATTACTATATTAAAGTGTAAAACATTATAAAGTATTAAACTAAACTACTATTACATAAATACAGTATTACACTGCTACATTTGTAATATAAATGATGAAACTGCAGTTTCGGTCGATCTGTGTTGTGCGACTGATTGAGCCTGGCACGTGTTGCGACAGCGCATGCGCAGACTTCAGCTTCTTGTGCTACATGCTGTCCATGTGCAACATATAACTAAAACAAAGCTCTTTATATCAGATCCTTCACATTAAAACGCCTAGTTTCGCTCTTGTATAAAATGGCGAAGGATGCAGCGAAACTGTCCAAAAATCTCCTGCGGATGAAGGTAAGGAGCTCTGGCAGACTTCAGAAACAGCTCGAGCTCTGGAGTTAAATCATTCAGTGCAGAACCTTTGAGTAAGTGTGTGTGTGTGTGTGTGTGTGTGTGTGTGTGTGTGTGTGTGTGTGTGTGTGTGTGTGTAGTTCATGCAGAGAGGCTTGGATGCAGAGGCGAAGAAGCAGCTGGATGAGGAGGAGAAGAGGATCATCAGTGATGAGCACTGGTTTCTGGATCTGCCTGAGCTCAAGGCCAAAGAGTGAGACCTGACCGACCTTTCTCTGATACAGTGTCCTCAGTATAAGCACACTGAAGTCTTAAAGTCATTGTGTGACATAACAAATATCTACATAAGGAAATGCCAGATAAGGAAAAATGCTTTGGTAAATTTATTTTCACAATTAAAAAATCCAATTTTATGAGATTAGAGGTCAAAATTAGGACACGAGGTTAAATTTATGAGATACTAACTTGTGGTTATGAGTCAAAAAGTCCAAATTAAAGTTAAAATTATGATGTGAAAACTCAAAACTGACAAAAACTCTTAATTTATGACAAAGTAGAATTTTTTGATGTTATAATTGACAATATTATGATGAGACATGTCAGACTTTTTATCTCACGGTTTCACAGACAAGGCTTAAGACTAGTCCCAGACTAAAGTGTAAATCTGAGCTGTTTCAACTGAAGGAAACTGGCACTAACTGATCTTAAAATATATAATTGTCTTTGTCAAGATGCACACCAGTAATGTTTTTTTTCTAAGGCATGTTAATAAATATTAGTTAAATTTCCTAATTGAACAATGGCCTGATCCTGGTTTAGTCTAAGGCCTGTCTGTATTTCATAATTTGGGCTTTTTATGTCATAATTTTGATTTACCGTTGCATGATTTATTTATTTTTTTCTTGCATGTTGGAAATCTGCTTCCATAAACATTAAGACTGCATTTTTCTGTTTGTTTTTGTAGAGGACTCTTATTTTAAATTTTTTTGTAATGCAGTGACATTTAGACATTATACGTGACCTCTAAGTAACCATTACCGTATAATCCTACATGTTTGATGTTAATAACATCTTGTTATGCATTATGTACTTTTAATTTGATTAGAAACTATATCATTGAGGAGAGAAGTTACGTTCCCTGTGAGGATTTGGTTTATGGCAGAATGTCATTCAGAGGCTTCAATCCTGAAGTTGAGGTACTTTTATAAACTTTTATGAAATGTGAGACCATAAGTTTCCTTGCATTTAGCATTTTTCTAAATTAAGCATGATTTGAAAATGTGAATTGGAGTTAAGCCAGAATAGTTTTGAACACTAATTTTATTTACGGAGTGTCTAATTACACTAAAAAGCCTGTCTTGTTGGCAAAGGCTATTTACACTAACTCCGCCCACCAACGTGTGATTGGGTTAGTCAAGATTAAAAGAAGACGCTAACTCAGCATCAGTTTCAGTGGAGCAGGTGGTAAGATGCATGCTTTTTGATGCGATCGACCCGAGTTCGAGCCCACCTTTTGCCAAACTTCTTTTTCTCCCTTTTCAAATCTCATATTGCAGAAAGGCATTTATTTTCAGTAAAAATGAAGGAAATAATCAAAAAGTTGAAAATAAGAGTATGGGGTTAGGGTAGGTGTAGGGAGGGCTTTATTGTACCAATAAGGCATGCATTTAATAATTTGAATTAAAACTATAATTTGCACTCAATACGTTATTATTGCGTACTGTTTTATAATGTACTACAATACTGAGGTGCAGATAAATGCCACTATTTGCAATAAGTTACATAAATAGCAGAAAATCTTGCTATTTCAACAGTGTAAATAGCATCTATCGCTATTTGCACTTAGTTTTGTTCATTTTTAGCCTGTCCGTATCGCAGATTTGTGTACGTTTGATTTGCGACCTGCAATCTTAAGTATTGTATTTGCTCATTTTATGTGATGATGTCAAATTAATGTCTAACCTTGAGCACTGATCATTTTATTTGATTAATTTCTCTTGTAGAAATTAATGTTGCTAATGAACACGCACAAAGAGGAAGAGGACGAGGAAGAGGACGACAATGTGAGCAGAATGGAAACCGATATTACAGATGAACAGATGGCTAGAAGGTGAGAGAGGAAGTGACCTGAAGTGATGGCATTGTACAGGAACCAAAGACATTGACTGTTATTTGCTTTTTCCCCTCAGATATGAAAGCTTGGTTGAGAGCATGAGAAAAAAGTTTGCCAAGAAACGAAATCGCTCCAGAGTTACTAAGACTGAAGAAGACGTCAGCTGCAATGATGCTGATAATCAACCCAAAAAGGCGTTCCTGAAACCTCAGGACTGAGAAATGTTATTCACACATCTGCCATTTTATATATGTTTATTTTTATGCATGGAACATTTTTTTAGATTTCTCTTATTTTTGTTTAAAGACAATAACATGCATTGTTAAAAGACCAGTTTATGGAAAAGGTACAAGTGGATGGATTTGTTTGAACATCCCTATGTATACTTTTTCACAATTAAATGTACCAACCTAGAAAACAGCAGTAAAACCTTGATCTGGATGTGATGACCAGTGCTTTAAATATAGCTGAGAAGCCAATGAAGGCTTTATAATCATTAGAGAGCAGCCTCATTAGTGAAAATCTGGTCCGTTGTCAATAATACAGCAATGCGTCTCTTTCAAACCTAGCAGTTTTCTGTTGTTCAATGTGGAATAATTTGGAAAGCAATGTTAAATGTGAACATACTTTCATGCTAGACTGTGAAACTGGAGGCCACTGATGCTGTGGTGTTTGCTTAAATTGTTCACAGAAAGTCAAGTTAGGTATGTAAATGTGAAGTGTGTGATTCCTGCACCATTAGCATCACCAAACAAGCTCAAATCAGGAATTCAAGACTTCTGCAGGTCGGGCTTCACTGCTCAGGAAGATTCGTGAGAGGATTGTGTCTGACAGTGAGGTGGGACAGTGTCTGTAGAGTAATGGAAAAGCCCACGCTGAGGCCCCTGGGTAATAGAAGGGTTTTGGTGTCGGGGACAGTATGGCATGCTTTAAAGCTTCCAGAAACGGCCCTGTGTCTGAGCTTGATACTGAGGACATGTGGACCAGCCGCTGCTGCATTGAGCAGATATACTCTTCTCCGTAAGACGCCATCGCTTCCGGAGACAGGCCGTTGAGGATGTCCTCCTGAGCGCCATCCCACTGCTCTCTGCTGCCCAGAATATCTGTAACATGGATTTGTGTTGACAAAATGACCGTTAGTAAAACTGCATACCAAACCAGTCAAAATATTTGGGTCATATTTTACTTCAAGATATTAAATGTGTGTGTGTATATATATATAAAATCCTTCTCACAGGAAATAAAAACATTGAACGTTAATCAGAATTTGAATAGGTGAACTAGGCTATTCCTTTAAAGGTGCATACAGTAGGTGCCAATTTTACTGTTTTTTTTTTCTTTTCATTTTAATAGTATTCATTCACCTGAGATTAAGACTGTATTTATGGTTTTCTATTTAAAGATTATGTATGATGCAGGTCACCCCCATAAATGTATTTTGCTATGCTGAAATGAAACATTAAGAAGCTTGTTGGTTGCTGCCTCTGTAGATGCATTATTAGTAGTGCAACAGTTTCAGGATAAAAACTGAAAATTAGACAACAGAACAAACGTATTATCAGTGCTAGGTATCTGGTTACATGTAATCTGGATTATATAATTAGATTCCAAAAATTTAGACTACAACATATTCACACAACGGCAGTAAATTACTAACTTATTGATTCTAACATATATTTACATGTTCTCTGATGTCAGTTAATGGTCAAATTGGCATGCAGGTACTCAAAATATTCAACATTTGGGTGTTCAAGTGTTTTATTTAGTTTTATTTTAAAATAGTTTACTCATTTTTTTAGTATACATTGTTATGATTTAATTATTAGCTTTTCATCAACTTATAAATTCATAAACTGCAGTTCTTTCATGTACCTCCGAGCAATGCAATGTTTAATGCATTTCATTGTTTTTACTTCTCTTTTTTTCTTTTTTATGACAATGGCAACATTGCGAATGTAGTATGTCCGAATTGCATTCATACTACACAAGTTCAGACTATTTAAAAAAAAGTACATATTTTAAATGTAATTACTTATTCAGCACCATTTTGGCACCATGCATTTACTAGTGCTGTGTCAAACGATTAATCGCATCCAAAATAAAAGTTTTTGTTTACATAATGTGTACTGTGTTTATTTATTATGTATATGTAAATACCCACATTCAGTATGTATTTTGGAAATATTTACATGTATTTATATTATTAGTGTGACCACCCTGCTGCATAGAGTTTGTGTAATAAAAATATTAAATTATTTGTATATATTTTGTTATGTATTTATGTATGTCTGTTTCTATTTACATGTGTATATAGTTTAATTTAAATGACTTTAATGTGTTATAATGAGTTTGCACTGGACAGTCCAGCTGCATTTTCCGAATTCCTGATGGCACTTGAGAGAGAGTAGAGTTACCGTGACAACTGCATCCCATCCTCAGACAACCACTAACCCTTGTCTCTGTCTCTCATTCACTGTCAAGAGAGTACTACAACTTTTGGAGGCACCGCTGGGATGTTTATTGGGTGGTTCATCTTCTTGATCAGCAGAGCCCCACTCTGTAACATTCATACTTTCCTACAAGCAGCAGTGTGAAGTGGTACTGCAAGACTGATTGAGCTGTGCATACGCCTGAGGTACAGTGACTACTAGAGGCAGCAAAGTCTAGTCAGTGAGGTAAACGTCCACTTTCATCATACTGTCAGCCACTGCAGATAAAGATGGATACACTTCAGAGCCTTCATGAAGAAATAGGTGAACGACTATGTGCACTAACACGAGGAAAGCTCATTGAACTCTGCCAATTCTTAAAAATCTCTGCAGAGGACATTAAAAACACAAATCGCCTGTCTTTAGTAAACCTCCTCAGTAATCATCTCTTAAGAAAAGAATTAGAAGGGATGGAGGCATGGCCGATGATGTTAACTGTTATAAATGGAACTGAGCTGAGAACAGAGTTAAGACCACCTGAAAGAGGAGAACGTTTAGCTCAAAGACAACTTGGCAATGCATCTGAATCATTGTCTTCCATGTATATAATCCCTGCTGTGTCACAGACTGACAATACACGTGGTGATTCTACATCTGCGTTTCAGGGACAAATCACACCAGCAATGTGGCACAAAGACTTTCAGGCCTCATTGGTGAGCCAGGTCAGAAGGACAGATTGTCATTTTCAAGTCTTGCACGTCAAATAGAAGGTGGCTTAAATAACGGCTACCTTGAGCAAGATATTATTGATTCAGTCATTCGAGCGATCACACCTGGACTTCAGTTGCGTAGTTATCTTGAAGGCAAAGCTGACCTCCTCACGCTTCCAACATTAAGAAGAATCCTCCACTCTCACTATCAAGAGACAAATGCAACAGAACTATACAAACAGCTCACTGCAGAGGCCCAGCGTGCTCAAGAAACGCCACAAAGCTTTCTCATTCGTGTTCTTGATCTGAGACAGAAAATTCTGTTCGCTTCACAAGAAGATGAGTCTGGCTTAAAATATGACCCGGCTTTAGTTCAAAACATGTTCCTCCATACCGTGTTGACTGGCTTACAGAATCGGTCGTATTCAAAGCCATTCCTGTCTGACCCCACAATTTCAGATGACGTTTTGCTGGAGAGTTTAAATGTTGCATGTTCCCATGAGACAGAAAGACAGAACAAACAGAAGTCCGAACGCAGTGTTGCTGTGCATGTCACACAGTTAAATGAATCAAAACAGACAAAAGTTGACCTGATGTCGCAACTGTAAAGCTTAAGCAGTGGGATAATGCAAATTAAAGAAACAATCCAACAGCCCTCACCTGCTTCTCAGTGTTTTGCGGTAACAAGTAACAAGGCTCCAGTGATGACGACGACTCGTCCTCCGCAACAAGATTTCTCACAAAGTTACCTCACCAAAGTTTCCCAGCACCTCATTTTGTCAGATCCCCCTCCTCACGCGCTAATGAAAGACGTTTGTGCTGACCTATAATGTGCATAATATGAAAAATCCTCTATAATGACTGCGCTTGCGGCACATCTACATTTGATATAAAGAACCTGAGCACACAAAAGACGCGACGTGAACTGCTCTGCTCTCACAAGACATAATGCACGGATCCATAGCCTATACACATGCGTTTTCTTTCTCAGCTGTTCACGTTTACTTAAGAAAAAACCTGGATACTGGCCAGGACGGCCATTTTTGCGTAATTTTGTGTGTATTTGGCCACTTCAACTCAACAACAAACTACGAAAAATAACTCGATATGATACTCGGTAGGTGGCTTTGGATGTGACTGAGCGCTCAGCCTTGAAACAGCCTCTGGAGTGCGCCAGTACCGATTGGCTTAAAAAGACCTGCAAATTACACATTTTTGTGACGATGCAACAATGACCCGATTAAGCAAGTGATTAAGCAAATCTGTCCTGAAATGCGAGCGCAAGTCTTGGATCAGCGACCGCGTGCAGCAGCTCGTATTGCAGACAGATGCGCTGATGTGAAACTGCTTTGAGAGAAGACGCGCTCCAGCTGAATCACTCAGGCTGTTTTCAAATTAAATCTGCTAGTTTGTGTGGATTTATTTACCCATACAGGGCTCTAGACTCATTCTTCCCACTGGCCGCACTTTTGGACTAACATTCTCAGTTTGTCGCACAAGCACATAATTTGGTCGCAATTTTTTATTTTATTTTATTATTTATTTATATTTTTTGCTACGACATTTGATTAATCAATGCATGCTGATTAACTTTTATCATAGTTTATATTATAGTTATATGGTAACGAATGTGTTCAACATTCAAGCCGTTCTTTTTCATCAGGAGCCTATATTATTTGTGATTTAAATTTTGTGATCAGGAATTCCTTTTTTCGTGCACTTTCACTTTCAAATTCTGATCTTGGTGTCACATTTTACAAGAAAAGATAATTGTCTTATCACTTATCTGTTGCCAACAAAGGGACTGTGACACTCATAGAATGAACTGTTGTTGGGCCGAAAACAAAAACAAAAAAAAACATGGACTGTTTAAAGGCCTAGACAAATTAAATGAACTGAATGTTCTGAAAATTTCCTTGGAGCACCTCGGAGAATGGCTTGAAGTACGAACAGCTTGCACTTGAACATATTTCCTGTATGGACTTGATTCTTAATGCACATTCCTTAGTGCCTTGATTCTGGGACTGTTGTTTGAGGCACTAGCTCATTGACCTTGAATTCAGAAAAGCTGATAATCAGCTAACAAGGACTGTCTGTAAAACAGGAACAGGATGAGTGATTATTGAATGTACTGAATGTAAAAAAAACTAAAGAAAGAAAATTGAGAATAAGTATTGAAAAACATGTGACCTGATACCTTTACAAGTGTGGAGTGAAACAATATGGACTGGTTAAGGGATCCCCGGGGTATTAAGACATGTATAGCTTAATATAACGTAAATTGTGTCTCTTATTTAAATATGTAATAGAAAACCCATGAAAATGTATGTTATTTAAAAAAATCTACATAGTTTTTGGACTATGGGGGACGCCATTATTTTATGTGCACAGTACATTCTGCGTCGATGATGTCAAAGGGTTGCACTCGGTGAGCTACTGGCCCTTATTTCTATGGTCTTTGGCATTTTACCGCAACACAACTCAGAAAATAAAATACTGATACGATACCACATTGTGTGGCGTTTGGTTGTCATTTTCAGTCAAAGGGCAACAAGAGAAGGAATGTAAGACTGCTTTCCTAGCGATAAAAGGAGGAGAAAAGCATGGGAAGATGCCTGTGGATGAATAAAACTTAAAAACCCGCTTCTTTTTTCTCTCCACTTTAGCCCTGATGTCTTTGATTCTCAGTAGACCACAGCTACTGAAAGAGCTTACAAACCAGAGACAAGAAACGCTAGATGCCATCTGTTAAGATGTAAACATGCCGACGCTAATCATGACTCGCGGCCGCTAGAGGAGTTCCTCAGCGCTGATTTCCCTCAATATCCGGGGTGTTTACACTCCTTGTGGGGAAAACATCGATGGTACAGCATTTGGTTTAAACCTATACTTATATCCATCGCCACCTGTAAGCTCTTTCAGTAGCTGTGGTCATATCAGTATTTTATTTTCCGAGTTGTCTATTTTGAGATGTGTTGTGGTAAAAATAGCAACAGGTAGCGCTAGTAGCTCACCGAGTGCAACCATTTTATGTCATCAGAACAATGGCGACGCCCTTAGTTCAAAATATGTAGAAAACAATGTGATTTTTTTAAATAACTTAAATCTTTGATGGGTTTTCTACTACATATTTCAGTAAGAGACATCATTTACGTTATATTAAGCCATACAAGTCAAGTAAATTACTTTAATGTGTTATAATGAGTTTGCACTGGACAGTCCAGCTGCATTTTCCGAATTCCTAATGCCACTTGAGAGAGAGTAGAGTTACCGTGACAACTGCATCCCATCCTCAGACAACAAAAGAGGACCGCTTGGGCAACCACTAACCCTTGTATTGCACTAGTATTTACACAAGAGTTTTACAGCCTGAAAATGCCAACGTGTGAAAATGGGCTTCAAAGTGCACGTTTTTGCAAACCGTTATCCTTGTGTATACTACAAGAATGTGAATTTGTGAAAACAGTGATATCATACTCATGCGTATTAGATGCTCAGTCTATAGGAATACGTATGTGCACAGGCATGTAGTGTTTCTTTACAAAGAGGCATCGCTAACTGCTGGCCTTCCATGAATACTACATTGTTTTTAGTCGTTTTCACGGATTCGTGTGGATGAGGATTCTTTAGACAACATTGTCACATGTAAACCTTTTAAAAAATGTAAATTAAAAACCTCTCAGTTTTTAGTACAATCATTGTCATTTAAACTTACCAACAGAGAGCATGTGGTTTCGGATGTAGCCTAAAACTCATTGTTGGTGTAATTTGATTGATGACAGTGCAGTGTCAAATACCACTGTGGTTAAGCAATGTTAATGCTAACTACTGAATGCACCTTTAATTGTCATGAAAATAGTGTTACAACCTAGTGTTACATCCTAAAGTTGGGACAGTATGGAAAATGCAAAAAGAAACACGAGTCATTTCACTTATTAAGCATCTGAGCATTTGAAGACACCAGTTGGTTAAGTTTAACAAGCAAAATTTTCCCCCGTTCATCCATTATGCATGTCTTCAGCTGTGCAACGGGGCCTTCAAAAGCCTTGTTTTGCGCTTCATAATGTGCCACACATTCTCAATCGAGACAGGCCACGACTGCAAGCAGGCCTTGCACTCTCTGCTTACTCAACCATGCTCTGTTCTGGGCAAATTTGGGCAGAATGTGGTTTGGCATTGATTTTGTGGTGGTTGTACTTTAAAATTAAATTGTTATAGTTGCAATTCAAGTGATGAAGGATTTTGAAAGTCTGATTGTAATCAGTGTTGAGTACCACAGTAACCTATTACATTTCCAAAGTAACTTTCCCAACACTAACTATTATTACATGATTGCCTCACCAGTTCCACATCACCTTATTTCAACTCTTCACATCCCTATAGTCTTAAATTGCCCCTGTCCCAAACTTTGTTTTTGGAAAGTGTTGCAGTCCTCAGATTTGAAATGAGTGTATATTTTCAAAAATACATTCATAGATCCTCTTCTGCATGTTATTAATTTGTCGGTGACATTAGGATGTGTCCACAAAACCTTAAAATTGGCTGTTATTAAGCCTCTTATTAAAAAACACAACATGATCCCTGAAGGATTAGTTAATTATAGACCTATCAAAAAGCATTGGCCTGGTTCAAATCATAATTATCTGATCGTCATCAATTCGTAGCAGTGAATAAAGAAGTATCATATCGTTCACAAGTATAATATGGAGTACCACAAGGCTAGTTCTACAGTACTAGGACCATTTCTTTTGATGCTTTACGTGTTACCTTTGGGAGATATCATCAAGAAACACAGTGTTAGCTTTCACTGTTATGCTGATTATACTCAGCTCTATATTTCTTCACTGCCCGATGAGACATACCAATTAGCAAAACTAACAGAATGCATAGTGGATCTAAAAAAACTAGATGACTAGTAATTTCCGACTGCTAAATTCTGAAAAAATAAAGAAAAAATAAAGGTTTTAATTATTGGACCAAAAACCTCCACATGTAATAACCTAAATCACTGTCTAATGCTTAATGACTGCTCTATTAATTCTTTGTCATCGGTTAGAAACCTAAAAAACCTTTTCCTTTGAAAACCATGTTTCTAGCATTTGTAAAACCACATTTTTCCATCTTAAAAATATATCTAAATTATGACCTATGCTCTCAATGTCAAATTCAGAAATGTTCATGCGTTCATGACTTCAAGGTTAGATTATTGTAATGCTTTATTGGGTGGTTGCTCTGCGTTCTTAAACAAACTCCAGTTGGTTCAAAATGCAGCAGCTAGAGTTCTTACTAGAACCTAGCCCATTTCTGTCAGTTCTGCCCTGACCTCCTATTGAACATCAAATACATTTGAAAATCTTGCTAATTACTTATAAAGCCTGTTTATAAACACTGTCACATTTCTATAATTCAAATCCGTTAAAGTATTGTTAGGCTGCATTAATTAGGTCAACTAGAACCGGGAACAGAATTAGTCTGTTTCTTTCTTATTCCGAGGTCACCGTAGCCACCCGATCCAGCCTGTATCCAAATCAGATGGTCACGGCAGTCACCCGGATCCAGTCCGTATCCGTTTCAGATGGTTGATCAGCACCTAGAGAAGACCTCGACAGCACTAAATGTCAGTGGAGACCAGGACAAATAGATGAGCCCCAGAGACAGACCCCTTTCAAAGACCTCGACGATCATCAGCACAAGACCATGGGAACCAGACAAGTCCTCTGGGGGCAGTCGTGGCCCAATGGTTAGAGAGTCGGCCTTGTAACCTGAAGATTGTGGGTTTGAGTCTTGGTACCGGCAGGAATTGTCGGTGGAGGGAGTGAATAGCCAGCACTCTCTTCCACCCTCAATACCATGACTGAGGTGAGATCCTTGAGCAAGGCACCGAACCTCCAACTGCTCCCTGGGCACCGCAGCAATATGGCCCAATATGGCCCTTGGATGTTTGTTCACTACTGTGTGTGTGCACTTGGATGAGTTAAATGCAGAGCACAAATTCCAAGTATGCTATGCTGATTTCATCTGGCCAGAGGAGAACTGGCCCCCAGACTGAGCTTTGTTTCTCCCAAGGTTTTTTCTCCATTTCTGTCACCGACGGAGTTTTGGTTCCTTGCCGCTGTTGCATTTGGATTGCTTAGTTGGGGATGCTTGACTGATTGCACAGACACTATTGGAAGAGAGCTGATTTGGATGATGACTTCACTTAATCATCAATGAACTGACTTCAGCTGGAAAATGACTCTTTGTTATTGTCCTCTTGCATTATTAAAACTATTTCCTGTTGACACTGTAAAGCTGTTTTGACAATCAATACGGTATAAAGCGCTACATAAATAAAGGTGACGTGACATGACATTCACAAAGTAAACATCAAATATTGTGTTAATAATGTTTTCAATATAGTACAGGGTGAACTGAATTTTCAGATGAATCTTTTTGTTTGTTTTTTGCATTTTCCATACAGTCACAACTTTTTCAGAAATAGGGTTGTACTTCACACACAAAAAACATTTTTGGCTATTTTAGGGTCTCTTAACTAGTTGCTTATTAGCATGCATATTACTATAATATTGTTAGTAGTAATTAAGCACATATTAATGCCTTAGTCTAAATGGCCTTATTCTATATCCGTAATCCTACCCAATACCTAAACTTAACAACTACCTTACTAGTTATTAATAAGCAGCAAATTAGGAATATATTGAGGGACAAGTCATAGTTAATAATGAATAAGTTTTCCCTATTCTAAAGTGTTACTGCAGTTTGTTATTTTTATTGTTTTTTGTTCATTGGCTTTCTTATGGGGTTTTGACATAATATTGATATCATATAACAACAACCACAAAGTTTTAATAATTGTTGTAATTCTGCGCGAATCGGGAAGTCTAATGACAGCTATAACAATAATGACCTGGGAACGATATTGTTGGAATAACTTTCAGAATGATTTTTTTTCCAGCCATTGAATGATAAAATCATTGATGGCTAATTAGAATCCACCTGGTTTTAGGAGTTTGAGCAATTGTTATCTACAGCACGCTTACAATAAACTACATAATGTCTGTTGGTGTTGGTGCTAGAGTTATCATTATAGTTATTGGTGTGAAAGGGCCTTTCTTCTTACTTGTTTTGAAAGCTCCAGGTTGAATGATGATGACTTTGACTCCCCAGCGTGAGAGTTCCTGTCTAATCGCGCCATTGAACGAGATCAGCGCTGCTTTAGATGCCCCATATCCAGCGAATCCAGGAAGTGGAACTTCTCCTGAAGGAAACCAATGATTGATTTCAAAGCTGTTAGTGAATATTGGTATTTTATACTCCTTGATAGAATTAAGATATATGCTTTGTAAGAGACTATTCAGTACCTGAAGTCTACAAAATTACACGTTTACAAAAAAGTTTACCTGCCATACTTGAGATGCTGATGAGTCGTCCTTTTGATTGCCGTATCAGAGGCAGAAAGACTTGTGTAATCTCCACACTACCAATAAAATTCACATCTAAGCATTTTTTATACATTTTAATTGGCAGAATTTCTCCATCACACACGTATCCCAGCACTCCAGCATTGTTCACTAGTGCCCAGAGCCCTGCCCAGAGACAAGTCATAAAAAATAACGTGAATTCACTAGTCCATATGTATACTGCTAAATTTTAACATTTAAACTAAACAGTAACATTTCTTCATGATTGTTGGTATTGCCACTATGTGAGAGGTTTCCAGGGCATTGCTATGTGGTTGCTACATTGTTCTAGGTGTTATTGGGTCATTGTGAAGTGGTTACCAGTGTTCTTAAGGTTATTTTCTAGGTTGCTAAGGTTTCTGAGTAGTTGCTAAGTGGTTTCTGGGGGTGTTCTGAATAGTAGTAAAGTGTAGTAAAGTGTTTAAGTGGTTATTTGCTAAGGTGATGTTCTGTGTTGCTAAAAGGCTGTGTTCTGGGGATTGCTATGCACAATGTTGGGGAAAGTTACTTTTAAAAGTAATGCATTACAATATTGCGTTACTCCCTAAAAAAGTAACTAATTACGTTACTTAGTTACTTTTTATGGAAAGTAATGCGTTACGTTACTTTTGCGTTACTTTTTAAATATGAGTAGGGCTTGTTTTTAATACAAGAAAGTACTAATCATAGCAAATGTAAAAGCCCTTTCACACCAAAAAGTGTAATGAATAGACCTCAGGCTGAAGGAAGAGTAAATTCACGTCTGTGCAGTTGAACGCAGGAGAAGAAGGTTCAACACTCTTCAGCAATAAAAAAACAACGAAGTACAATTGTTAGTTTATCTAAAGTAATTTTTGCTGCTTAGTATGGTTGAACTGGATCATATTCTGATGCATATTCTTTTTGCGTCATATTCTGAGTTTGCATTTCACTGTTTTAATTAATTCTGATGAATACTAAATCATTTTTTTGCGAGTGGGATGAATTAATGCACATTCACATTTAGTCTAGAACTACAGTAACAGAATGACAGCGCACTGTCAGTCAATAAATGGGAAAAAAGTAACTGGCGTTACTTTTTTGAAAAAGTAACTCAGATATTTTCTTGTAAATTAAAAAGTAACGCGTTACTTTAGTAGTTACTTGAAAAAAGTAATATTACGTAGCTCGCGTTACTTGTAATGCGTTACCCCCAACACTGGCTATGCAGTCGTTAGGATGTTCTTGGTGGTTCTTAGCAGTTCCATGTGATTTCTATGTAGATTCTGAGCATCTTGTTGTCTTCAGAGCATCTTTATCATTTGGTTTCTGTATAGACCTGTGTTCACCTCTCTTTACACTACATGCGCGAATCGGTGGGCGGGGCTAAACAAACAGTGATGTAGAATCGGTAGGCAGAGTTAAGCAGACCGTGATGTAGAATCGGTAGGCGGGGCTAAACAGGCTGTGATGTAACATCGGTGGGCGGGGCTAAATATACAGTGACGTAGAATCGGTAGGCGGGGCTACACAGGCAGTGATGTAAAATTGGTGGGCGGAGCTAAATTCTGTGGAGGCGGTGCTCATATTACATCATAGAGTAGAACATTCCATAAGCTGTCATTAAGACAGACTGGCTTCAATATAAGTTTTTAGATTGGTTTTAGACTAATAAGAACATTTTGACTTCTGAAACTTACATAATGTTTTTATAGCACACTGATCTCTTATAATGTCAAAAGATCAAGGGAATTTTGATTTCTCAGATCATTTAAGGTGTTACTGTTAGGGTATTCTTGATTGATATTCTAGGATCGATTTCTTCAGTCTGTTCCTGTCTGTTTGAGAACGGTTTGCGTTTGTAGCTCCGCTTTTTTAGAGCTAGATACAGGCATCCAAACTTTAGTTGAGGATAGTAAGAATGTGAGGGCTGTAGATACGGCCTTGGATGCGACTAGCTCAGGGAGTCCTGTACATTGTTCGGTTCCGGCACTAGAGCCCATGCAGCAGGGCAACTGGGTGACTGTGAGGCGGCCTAGTCGTGGGTCAAAACACCGCTCTTCCATTCCGATCAAAACATCAAACAGGTTCTCCCCACTCAGTGAAGCACACACTGAGAAACCTGATGAAAGTGCTCTAGTATTTGGCACTTTCTATTGTACGGAATGCGAAAATAGAGACACCAGCCACCATAGTCCAATGTTTACCGGGAGCCAGAGCGCCTGACATCTTGGCAAAGTTAAAAGTGCTGGCTAATGCTAAACGTAAATTCGGTAAGATTGTTATCCACATCGGCGCTAATGATGTTCGACTTCGCCAGTCGAAGATCACTAAAATAATGTTAAAGATGTGTGTGAACTTGCAAGTACAATGTCAAACACTGTAATATGCTCTGGCCCCCTCCCTGCTAACCGGGGTGACGAGATTCATAGCAGACTGCTGTCACTCAATGGCTGGATGTTTAAGTGGTGTGCGCAGAATAACATAGACTTAATAGACAATTGGACGAGTTTTTGGGGCAGACCTGACTCTCTAGAAATATGGCACATAGTCTTAGAGTTCGTACTTGACTAACTGGGGCCCAGGTCAGGAAGCAGACAGACTGGCTAAACCGACCGTCTGCTAGCTGCCTCACGTCACAGAAGTCAGTTAATTCTCAGCACATAGAGACTCCTTCACCCAGATATCACACTATAGAGACTGTGTCTGTTCCCCGAACTAGAAAATATAGAAAACGTCCAAACCAAATGAAGAGTAACAATTTAATTGATGTTCAACAAATAAAAAATGTTTACAATACAGAGAAACTTGGCTTACTGAATATCAGGTCCCTTTCTACAAAACACTATTTGTAAATGATTTGATCAATGATCATAACCTAGATTTGCTCAGTTTGACAGAAACATGGCTAAAACCAGATGAATACATTATTTAAATGAGTCTACCTCCCAAGATTACTGCTATAAAAATTAGCCACGTCCAAAAGGTAAAGGGGGAGCAGGGCCATAGCCAGGATTTTTCAAATACCGAGGTCATTTTTTCTACCCCCCCCCCCCCCCCCCCCCCACACACACACACACACACACACACACACACACCGGTGCGGTGGCTTCACTTTTATGACGTCATGAACTATCCAGTTCTCTATTATAGATCAGTGGATTCTAATGACAAATGAAACTTAGCGCTTGACACACACAGGCGCACCTTCTCTCCTACTCTTTCCCTGCCCTTCTGTTGTTGGCTTTTTAAAACTTAATTTAGTTTGATGCAAGTTCCTCTTCATGTCTGCATTTCGCTCAAGACCACACTACGATCGATGTACTAGCTTACGTGAAAAAACATACGGCTTTCCCGCCTCTCTGAATCTGTAGCCTAGGTAACGTGACGTCAAGTGCCGCTGCCTGCAAAGACAGATAGAGGCGGAGATTTCACCTGAGAGATTAGACGGAGAATGTGAATTTAATTGGGAGAAAATACAGACGACATATATGGATTCGGACACGGACCGGGTTCTGTGTTTGGCATTGATCATCACTGCTGGATTGACTAATTTGAAATTTCGGGAAAAAATACCGAGGACATGACCTCGGTGTCCTCAATGGTAGATACGGCACTGAGGGGGAGGTGTTTATAGCAATTTATAGCAATATTCTCAGTATTTCTCAGAGGGCAGGCTTTAAGTATAACTCGTTTGAAGTTATGGTGCTGCGTATAACATTATCTAGAGAAACACGTGTTAGTGATAAATCAGTAGCATGGAGTACCTCAAGGCTCAGTACTAGGGCCGTTACTTTTCATGCTTTACATGTTACCATTGGGAGATATTATCAGGAGACATGGTGTTAGCTTTCACTGTTATGCTGATGATACTCAGCTCTATATTTCTTCACGGCCAGGTGAAAGACACCAAATTGAGAAACTAACGGAATGCATAATCGATATAAAAAAACTGGATGACGAGTAACTTCTTACTGCTAAATTCTGAAAAAGCAGAGGTGTTAATTATCGGACCTAAAAACCCCACTTGTAATAACATAGCACACTATCTAACACTTGATGGCTGCTCTGTCAATTCTTCTTAATCAGTTAGGAACCTAGGTGGGATGTTTGATAGCAATCTTTCATTTCAAAGCCATGTTTCTAGCATCTGTAAATCTGCGTTTTTCCATCTCAAAAACATATCTAAATTGGGACCTATGCTCTCAACGTCAAATGCAGAAATGCTAATTCATGCGTTTATGACCTCAAGGTTAGACTATTGTAATGCTTTACTGGGTGGTTGTTCTGCACGCTTGATCAACACACTACAGTTGGTCCAAAATGCAGCAGCTAGAGTCCTTACTAGAACCAGGAAGAATGACCTTTTTAGCCCGGTTCTGTCAACACTGCACTGGCTCCCTAGCAAACATCATATAGATTTTAAAATATTGTTAATTACTTATAAAACCTTGAATGGCTTAGCTCCTCAGTACCTGAGCGAGCTCTTATCACATTATAGTCCTCCACGTCCGCTGCGTTGTCAAAACTCTGGCCGTTTGATAATACCTAGAATATCAAAATCGACTGCGGGCAGCAGATCCTTCTCCTATTTAGCACCCAAACTCTGGAACAATCTACCTAACACTGTTCGGGAGGCAGACACACTCTGTCAGTTTAAATCTAGATTAAAGACACATTTCTTTAACCTGCCTTACACATAACACACTTCTATTATTCAAATCCGTTAAAGGATTGTTAGGCTGCATTAATTAGATCAACCGGAACCGGGAACACTCCTCATAACACACAATGTACTCGTTATATCATAAGAAGAATGGCATCTACACTAATATTTGTCTGTTTCTTTCGTATTCTGTTTCTCAGTCTGTATCCGGATCAGATGGCGGATCGGCGCCAGGAGATGATGTCTGATCGTCGGCGGAGGCTGGACACCTAGGTCCTCTCCTCTCTTCCTCCAGACTCTGGGACCTTGATTTCCAAAGGAAATGCTAAATTTACTTTCATCAGAGAACATAACTTTGGACCCCTCAGCAGCAGTCCAGTCCAGACGCTTCTGACGCTGTCTCTTGTTCAAGAGTGGCTTGACACAAGGAATGCGACAGCTGAAACCCATGTCTTGCATACGTCTGTGCGTGGTGGTTCTTGAAGCACTGACTCCAGCTGCAGTCCACTCTTTGTGAATCTTTGAATGGGTTTTGTTTCACAATCCTCTCCAGGGTGCGGTTATCCTTATTGCTTGTACACTTTTTTCTACCACATCTTGTCCTTCCCTTCGCCTCTCTATTAATGTGCTTGGACACAGAGCTCTGTGAACAGCCAGCCTCTTTAGCAACGACCTTTTGTGTCTTGCCCTCCTTGTGCAAGGTGTCAATGGCCGTCTTTTGGACAACTGTCAAGTCAGCAGTCTTCCCCATGATTGTGTAGCCTACAGAACTAGACTGAGAGACCATTTAAAGGCTTTTGCAGGTGTTTTGAGTTAATTAGCTGATTAGAGTGTGGCACCAGGGGTCTTCAATATTGAACATTTTCACAATATTCTAATTTTCTGAGATACTGAATTTGGGACTTTCATTAGTTGTCAGTTATAATCATCAAAATTAAAGGAAATAAACATTTAAAATATATCAGTCTGTGTGTAATGAATGAATCTAATATACAAGTTTCACTTTTTGAATGGTATTACTGAAATAAATCAACTTTTTCATGATATTCTAATTTTATGACCAGCACCTGTGTATAGTTGCTAGGATATTGCTAAGTGAGTGTACTGGGTAGTTGCTGTGCAGTTGCTAACATGTTCTAAGTGGTTGATATGCTGTTGCTAAGGCACCCTTGGTGGTTCTGAGGGTGTTTTGAGTGGTTTTAATGGTATTCATTCATTCATTTTAAATCTCAAGAGACTCAAATCTTTATGCAATTGTAGTCTTTAGATATGGTTCAGATCTCTTCTTCAGTGTAAGTCAGTGAGGTATACTTACCTGTTTTGCCTGTTTGGCTCTGGATGTACTGGTGTGCCTGGGTGATCTGGCTGCTGTTGGTGATGTCTAACTGTAGGACGGTGAGGTTTGGAGATGCAGCTTTCTTAAGCCGCAGAGCTCCAGGACTGAGTTCATCCAGAACCCCTGCAAACACCCTCATTCCTGTGGCGTCTAAAAACCTGGCCAGATCATGACCAAAACCCGAATCACATCCTGTGAGACAAACACAAGTTCAGTTCTGCCACAATTTCCACAATTCCAATGCATTATGGGTAGTATTGGGTAGCAGTTGCAGTCCAAAGTTATTGAAAGCATCTAATAATGCAGCAGTTCGTATTTGTTTCTCATTTTAATCTGTACAGAAGCCAGTCTGTGTCAAGTGACATCACAAGAATGCAGCAGTGATTTATGGTCTTATAGGAACCAGTGCAGTTAACCTTACTGAGAGAAGTTCAAAGTGCAACGTTTAGTTGGTTGGCAGAGAAATATTGATTTACTGGGTCAAACAAGTTCACATTTCATTGCATAATGATAATTTTAGGACCATTAACATTGTATGTACAGTGACATTATTTTAATGACTATTAAGAACATTTACCCCAAATTCTCATTACTAATGCAAAATCATATTCTTATACCTTTGCTATATTATTCGCTTTATTTTTATAATCTTTGTGTGTGTGTGTGTGTGTGTGAGTATACAGTATATACATGCATACATATATACATACATATATATATATATATATATATATAAATTGCTGATATCATAAATCTGAATCACCATAATGAATAATGATAATAATAATAGTTATAATAATACAAAAAAATCATCAAAAAGTAAAATATCTAAATACATCATGAGAATGAGATTTATTTATTTAGTTATTACTGTTCTGGGAATTCAAGAGGAAATATGCTCAAATGTCATAAAAACAATGTCACGATGTTCTAGAAAATAGGCTTAATTTCTTAATGTGGATTTAGTGGTGAAAAAAACTTGTTCTTGACAGGTTTATTAAGATTCACCCTACCCTACTACGGTATGCCGTGAATAAATAACAACAAAATCAGTGAAAGACAATTAATATATATGCTGAGATTCATAATATATACAAATGCACAAACAGAATTTAGCCAAGTATGCAAGAATCTGGCAAGAGCAAACAGCACATTGTCTTACCCGTGATCAGTACAGCCTTGTTTTGGGTAGGCAACATGACCTCTTCTCTCCTTATGTAGTGGATGACACTACACAGCACACTCACAAGGCCTGCTTTAAGAGTGCTTGAATGGACCAAACAGCTCAAAGTCACTCCAGAAACCACAAGCACCACCAACCACCTCACCGACCGGCCCTCAGCAACCCGCAGAAGCAGCAGCCCAACACAGACTACCACCAGCATTTCATATAGAAACCCCAGACAGCCTTCTACAGTCCCCTCCATTTCTACACCATGCACAGGAATGAAGCAGCCAATGTTATCAGGAGATCTAGAAAGGCGCCTGTGAGATTACAACCTGTCTATTGTGCTCAGCTGGTTTGATGAGTGTGTGAATATTTGAAATATTTCAGGTTTTATGCTTTCACACTGCACAATGAAACGAATCCCGCCCTCAACCAGTGCATATGATATGTTGTATATTTAGGCATGTGTAAACATGCATATGGCTGTAGAAAACTGGGCTGGAGGTGAATTATATCATTTTATTATACAAAACTCTAGTCCATGTTTCATCTTAAGAAACAAACAGCAACATTGAAAGAAACGGAAACTATAAAATAAAAGGATATGTAATGTGCTTTTAACAATATAATTGGATGCATTTATCTGATGAACTGCGAAATTGCACTTGTTGGTTCAAAGGTCTTCTGGCTTGGATCTACTTTCATAACTATCAAACTTTAATATCAAGTTCATGCAATTCTAGATGAATTTTGGACAGAAATAAGATTCAAGTTTCCAGGTGAACTGATTTTGGTATGATTTGGTAAAACATTCATTTCCGATAACCGTCACTTTGTTTCTAGCTCAGTATCTTTTGTCTGGAACAAAATTCATGTCAAAAAAAAAAATTGGCCCAATATCCATAATACTTAGCCTAATCAATAACTAAAATATAAAAGTTATGCTAATATAATGTTAACATTGTTCAATCACACATTGCAGTTCTAAACCCTAATGTTGATAGGAATGTCACTCCATTACCAAAAATGTTGTTTAACAAGGAAAACGTCCTACTTGACAACATATGGTTTGTATACAATAGTTGTACAGTTAGCATGTTTGCTAATTCAGGGAGAAATTCCTCTCTTCAACAAAGTATTGAGCCTTAAGTAATATGTTTGATATAGATGAGGTCCTAGAACAAAAGATGGTGTCAAATCAGGCTAGGTTTTCAT
This sequence comes from Barbus barbus, assembly GCF_936440315.1. Lineage (NCBI taxonomy): Eukaryota > Metazoa > Chordata > Actinopteri > Cypriniformes > Cyprinidae > Barbus > Barbus barbus. Next base: position 2,669,996 of record NC_136728.1, on the reverse strand, counting down.
AAACAAAAAAGACAGGCGTTTTACTCATTGTGCAGGGATAACATTGCCAATAATGGAGGGATGTAACCGGATTTTCATTACATAAACCAAAAATGTACAGGGCATAGCATGAATGTCTTGCAGTTGATGAGAAAGGTGGATCCACTAAAACAGCTTGTGCAACCAATTATGGATCTGGAACATGTGCTGGTCCATTTAGGCGGCTGCATATATGAAAAAAACCACCTGACCCTAAAAAAATTATAACAAAAGGTTTCTCAGTTGTTTTTTGTAGTATTAGGTGTCCTTAATAACATACTAAAAGTTTACCAAAGTTTGACCACTAGAAAGGTGTAATTTTCAAGATGGTGTCCAAGATGGGCAGGAAGCCCTTAAAATATCCTAAAGGCCATTGCACACTGAGTCCGAATTTTTCGTCCGAAATCTTCGCACGTTGAAAAATAAATACGACCTCACGTTTTGTCAATCACGTTTGCACACTGCCTCCGAAATTTTCGTCCGTCAAAAAAAAATTCGGATCGGGTTCGATTTTTTGCGTTTTTCGCATCCGTATAAAGCATTTTTAGATGCTTTGAGAAGGTGTTTTGACAATTCAGAGCCACCGTACAAGCGAAAGCCAAAATCCAAAATAGTGTCAGACAAATTAATACACTTCGTCTTGCAGCACAGAGCACTTTATGACAAACAAATTGCGGAATACAAAGATACAGAATATAAAGAACTGCTGTAGCCTATTTTTTTATGCCTGGCGCGCACCTTTCCGATGCAGCAGTTTGTTGTGTGTGTGTGTGTGTGTGTGTCCATACCTCAGACAGTCTCTGTTCAGGATCAATTGGTTCACGGAAATTGGTGGTCTTCTTTTTAATATGTGGATTCAGTATCGCTAGCAAAGTATCAAACTGAGGCACTGACATCCTGAAATAAATTTAGAATCTCTCGGGATAATCCCGCAGCTCTTTGATAAGGAGGTGGAACTCTCCTTCCTCTCTGCGCAATCTAAGGATTGGATGGACCCAATATTTCCTTTTTCTTTTTTAAAAAAGAGAGAGGACAACAAAATCATCCTCATTGCTTGAAGACATTTTGTATAGTTTTGCGATTTTTTTCGCAACGGATTAATTAAAACGCATCGGACTCAGTGTGCAAGGTCTCTGTGCGTGACGACTTTTTAAGATTGCGAATGCGAAAAAACGCATGCGAAAATTTCGGACTCAGTGTGCAGAGACCTTAAAGGCCATTGCACACTGAGTCCGAATTTTTCGTCCGAAATTTTCGCACGTTGAAAAATAAATACGACCTCACGTTTTGTCAATCACGTTTGCACACTGCCTCCGAAATTTTCGTCCGTCAAAAATAAATTCGGATCGGGTTCGATTTTTTGCGTTTTTCGCATCCGTATAAAGCATTTTGAGATGCTTTGAGAAAGTGTTTTGACAATTCAGAGCCACCGTACAAGCGAAAGCCAAAATCCAAAATAGTGTCAGACAAATTAATACACTTCGTCTTGCAGCACAGAGCACTTTATGACAAACAAATTGCGGAATACAAAGATACAGAATATAAAGAACTGCTGTAGCCTATTTTTTTTATGCCTGGCGCGCACCTTTCCGATGCAGCAGTTTGTTGTGTGTGTGTGTGTGTGTGTGTGTGTGTGTCTGTGGGCGTATCCATACCTCAGACAGTCTCTGTTCAGGATCAATTGGTTCACGGAAATTGGTGGTCTTTTTATTATGTGGATTCAGTATCGCTAGCAAAGTATCAAACTGAGGCACTGACATCCTGAAATAAACTTTGAATCTCTCGGGATAATCCCGCAGCTCTTTGATAAGGAGGTGGAACTCTCCTTCCTCTCTGCGCAATCTATGGATTGGATGGACCCAATATTTCCTTTTTCTTTTTTAAAAAAGAGAGAGGACAACAAAATCATCCTCACTGCTTGAAGACATTTTGTATAGTTTTGCGATTTTTTTCGCAACGGATTAATTAAAACGCATCGGACTCAGTGTGCAAGGTCTCTGTGCGTGACGAATTTTTAAGATTGCGAATGCGAAAATTTCGGACTCAGTGTGCAGAGACCTTAACTCCTTCATTATTTGACCTAGCCAAGTAATCTTGGTATCTAACCCCATGTTTTCTTGGTCTATGAATCCATTGGACTTGTCTAAATTGCACTGACATGATTACATACTTATGGAATACATGATTTTGTGAGATTACTGTAAGGTTTTATCATTGTTTGGGGTGAACCAGAGATGTAAACGATTTAGCCATGTAACTCCTACTCAGTAAGTGTTTTTGGACACGTACCCTTTTTTTTTGCTAAATAGATATTTTCCTCTATAGATGTTTTGAGTATAAAGGTGGCATTATACTTATCCCAACAAAACTAAATTCACAATTTTCAGCAATTCAGAAGATGGTGGAAGAGAATACTGACATGTTATATTGCTTGTCTCATTGAAATGTTGTTGGCAGCACAGTGTATACCATTTTGCTCAAACAAAATTCATCCTTAACTACTTAAACCCCCCCCCCCCCCCCCCACCACCACCACCACCAAGATTTCTAACACATGAAAAAGGCCAACAATGTGTGAGTGTGTTAAGAGAGGATGACATTGTTGAATTAGCTTGAGAAAAAAGTACACTCCAAATGCAATTTTGACCATGAGTCATGTTGTTGTAAACCAAGAAACTTGCCCCATTTACTGTAAAAACTTAAGAGATGGCTCTGATGTGGTTGAGGTTCATCAGAAGGGAGCTGATGGAATCAACAATGCAAGTGTACAAAGAGACGACGACGTACACATTTCTGCTGGTGAAATAGTACACTCAAAATGTTGACAGAAGTACATAAATAAAAAATACATTAAAATCCAACAAGATAATAAATCTGAGCCACCAAAAAGAAGTATCAGAGAAGCAACTGGTCCTTTCAACAGCCAAACTGATTGTCTTTTCTGTGGGACTACGATAACACATGGAAGTAAAGACACAAGTAGTGTTAAGACTGATAACGCTTGCAGAGTCCATTCTTGAGTGTTGTGACAATCGTGCAGATCAATGGGCTTTCACTGGATTGGAAAGGAAGACATGAACACAGGGGATTGGGGATGGAAACTGGTGAACAACCGGTTCCTGCCAGTTATGACCAGTAAGACTGCTGCCCCAGAAAGCCTCCTGCAGATGATCCACTGTAATTGCACAACTTCCTGCCGAACACAACGGTGCAGTTGCAGGGCATATGGACTACGGTGCATGCCTGCTTTACCCCTTTTCCACCAAAGCACCAAAACATTGCTGGGCTAGAAGGAAGAACCTCTTGCGTCAGGGGCTGGGTTACCGTGACCAACAAGACGAACAGAAACTTGGACCGCCATATTTGAAATAGCAGCTAAACGCTAACACGTTTGATTCGCCGTGTTTGGATGCCGATGTAGGTTCGCAAAGCCATGAACATCAATAGCAACGCAACGTCCGCCATTGCTGATAGTTTGTTTAGGCTTGTCCGGAATGGATCGGCGCTGCGCGGACTGTTCGGTGCGAGGCATATCGGGGTGCTGTGGGAGCGACTGGAAAGCAGACGGCTCTTTAAGCTTTTGGATCGCTCTCGCGGTGCTTTAGTGTGTTGTATGCCGATCGATCTGCGTGGCGCTGATGCACCTCGAACAAGCCTGTTGTGCCACGCTAGTGAACCGAAACATGAAACGTATTCAGTGACGTAAGCCCTGGCTCTGTATTGGCTCTCTAGCCTGTGGAAAAGCAACCAGTTCTTAAAGGGTTCGCCAGTCGAACCAACTAAGAACCGGCTATAGCACTGGCTCTGAACTAGCACCTGGAACTGCTTTGGTGGAAAAGGGCTACTTGTAGACCATGTCAAGTTGGGAATTGTGAGAATCACTATAATCAACCTCTATGGGAGGAAGAGTGTGATGACTAATGGTAAATCTAGTGAAGGTCACAGTGCAAAAAAGTATAAAATATAAACCAGAATAAGAGGAAACAACTGAAGAAAATAGAAAAGTATAAAAAAATATACATAAAAAAAAAAGGCAAAAAAAAAAAAACATTAAAAAAATAAAACACTATTAAAACAATAATTTTACAGTACCACACAGTTTTAATGAATTTATTCTTTATTAGAATCAAAAGAATTATGAACCACAGAAACCACCAACACTAGGCAAAACAATATGAGAAAAGAGGAATATGCAATTACTTAAGGGGAATTGTACTTATTTTTCGCATAAATATGCTTGTAACCAATTGATTTAATATATAACTGTACTTGTAATCACTTATCTATAATGCAAATATGCTAATTAGAATATTACATGGCCAAAACGTGTATCAGGCACCAGTATTCCTGGTCTAGGAGGAATACAAAGGAGTAATGGTCATTTTAAGGACCTGACAGCCGCCATTTTGAAAATGTGGCCTTTCTTGGAGTCAAACTTTGGTAAACTTTTAGTATGTTTTTAAGTACATCTGATACTACTGTAAACCACTGAGAAACCTTTTGTTAGAATTTTTTTGGGGTCAAGCCATATTTGCAGCTGACTAATTAATGGAAAAGGAAATTTTGCTGAACAAAAAGAACATGCAGGCAGGCAAGGAAGGTGACAAATAATACATTTATTGTGGTCCCTTGGTCCAAAGGAGAACATGAAACTCATCTAGAATGTGCAGTGCAAACAGATACAGTTGTACAGATACATGATAGAATCAAATCGTACACAACACTCAAGAATCTCATGGCTTATAGATGACAGACAAAGTGCTCATCCTCCTTGTCTAGGCTTACCGTCTGAACTATGCCAAGCGTTAATACATAATTCACTAATCTCATTGGATGAGGGGGGCAGCAGAGGTAGGGTTAAGGGGGAGGAAACATTTAAGAGCGGTTCTTCTTGAAGAAGCTGATGAGTCCATTGGTGGAGGAGTCGTGGGAATGAACGTCTGCGTCGTCCTGCAGCTCGGGTTCGATCTTCTTGGCCAGTTGCTTGCCGAGCTCCACGCTGATGGGACAGATAAAAATTCTCTGTAAATGTACGTATGCCTGAAACTTCAGATTTCTCAAAGCAAACAATTTCTCACACGGTGGTCACAATATGGGACCCAATTGAAACTGCAGAAGATTTAGATCTGGACTCACCCCCATTGGTCATAGCTGTTGATATCCCACATCACACCTTGCACAAAGATCTTGTGTTCATACATGGCTGAAATACACCATATTATCCATGAGAGTGGGGTCTACAAAACCAATGCATATCTGCAAAAGGAAGTAGCGGTATATCATGTTTAATACTCACCAACAAGTGCACCAAGCATGAAAGGGGTAAGTTTCTTGAAGACGATAGAGTTGCTTGGCTTGTTTCCTTTGAAAACCTACAAAAAAAAAAAAAAAAAAAAAGTCATTATACAAAAACAGTCCACATGTATGGGAGTAAATATTACACACCCAGAGGAACATGCCACATAAAGTAGAATATTCCGACTTCCCTACTATACCGCAGTACTATGTCCACATTGACAGCGTCACAAAAAGTAGGCCAAAAGTACCCGGATGACCTAATGCTTCCAGCGGGATTCTAAAGCGTGCATCCAATGGACAAATTACCATCCAATTAGGCCATAGAAGAAGATTAGTAAATGGTAGATAAGCCACGCAATGGCGTCAAGTGATGTCAAAGGCCAAGTATGGTAACACATACTCAGAATTTGTCCTCTGCACGCAGGGAACAATTGACCCTTCACAAAGTCCTGCCCCCCTTAGTTACTGTTGCTATGTCCGACAAGCCTCTCACACTACACACGTTCTCACACAGTGAAAAATACAACAGAAAACTGACAAAATGCCGACGGACAAGACAAAGCAGGTTACTTCTGGTATGAAAAAGTATTTTTTTAATAAATTCAAACAACAAATACTCTTTTGTGGCTCTTTAATGTGTCGTGACAGATCACTGTAGCGCCTCTGGTCAAGCGGCACCTCAACCGATCGTTTCTTCCTTCCTTCCTTATAGCATCATGAATGAACATCAGAAGGTTTCTGCGGGAAGATGTCAATTCACACCATTTTTTCAAGTTTAAGTATAGTTAATCTACTCTCCTGTCTGGTTTGTTTTAGGCCTGTGCAATTAATCGAATGAGATTATCATGCGCATCTCGTCAGTAAAGCCGGTTCTGTGATTAGTAGTAAATCTCCATCACATGCTTTCAGATGGAGCAGCATTTTCTACACAAAGCCGTTGTTCGCTGACTAGCTATGCGATATCCCATTCATAACTGTAGATGATCCGCCTGCGATAATGAACATGATATTGCGTAGCTGCTCCATCTAAAAGCATGTGATGGAGATTTACTACTAATCACAGAACCGGCTTTACTGATGAGATGTGCATGACTATTGCATTCAATTAATTGCACAGCCCTAGTTTGTTTGTTGGACAAAATGGTGGATTTGGCAGTAAGATTGGTCAGATTGGCAGGAGTTTGATTGACAGCCTAAGGGTCAATTGGGGGGTTCGGTGTCTTGCTCAAAGGCACCTCAGTCGTGGGTACTGAGTGTGGAAGAGAGCGCTGTTCATTCACCTACATTTCCAGCTGGTATTGAGAATCGAACCTGCAACCTTTTGGTGACAAGTCTGATAATCTAACCATTAGGTCACAACTGCTCATTGTGTAGGTCACATGATAGTGCCAACATGGCAGATGTAGTATATTCAGATTGCATTCATTCTATGTGCATTCATACTAAATAAAACATGCTTGAGTAACAGTGGCAAATGAAATACTCTTTCAAAAGAAGCATCTACCATGTGATTGTGGAGAGTTTGAAAATGTGCACTGTATGGAAAGCCTCCAGGAACAGGGTTGGGAAACATTTTTTATCAGGGGTAGAAAACCCTGCTCCTAAAGAGAGCTACTTACCTGCAATCCCAAGCCTGCTTCAACACACCTGCCGGTAATTTCCAAAAACTCTGCAGGAGGGTTACTGTCCAGGAGCAGGGTTGGCTACCCCCTGCTTTAGGCAATATTGGCAATGCTTTTGTATATTCAAACAAACATCCCTGCATGACCATAACAAATCGATGGAAGCGCATTTGTCAAAGCATGTCCACTAACCACCAGGCTACAGTTCCAGTTTAGATACAAAGGATTGTGTATCGACACTTGGCTTTCAAGTAAAGAACCACTCACTTTATGGGGCAAGAGTTTCTCCAGTGCATCTCCAGACATCCCTGCACCCTGGAGCTCCTTCTTGGCCTCTTCAGAGGTCTTTCCCCTCATCAGAGCCTCCGTCTGCGCCAGGAAGTTCGCCATCAGGATCTACCAAATTTATGAGACGAGACGTTAACGCTTAGACAAACACAGCTCAAATAACATGAAATAACATCTGGGGTATCAGATGCCCAAGAGAACCAGGAAACAAAGACGTGTCCTGAAGCACGTAGACCGTCGGCGTACCTTATGATGCAGATTATCTCTGATAGGATGCTGACTCTGAACAGGAATGAGGAAGTCAGCCGGAATCAAGCGAGTGCCTGTGGAGAAGATGATCGGTTGTGATAAACGCATCACAAATGGGCATTAACATGTCAATTACACTAGGAACTAGTCCACAGTGGAGGATCAGGATTACAGACCCTGGTGAATGAGCTGGTAGAAGGCATGCTGTCCATTGGTTCCCGGTTCCCCCCATACAATGGGTCCAGTGTGGTAATTCACACGAGTGCCAGACTTGGTGATGTACTTCCCATTGGACTCCATGTCTCCCTGAAAGATCACCAACAACTCAACAAGTGTCCTACAATCAGAAATCATAGCTGTGTTTCCATTACATATTTGTGCAAACCTTTAGAGATATTTTATAAAGGTCAATAAAAAGGTATTGCGAAATGACACCATTTCCATTAACCGATGTAATGCGACTAAAACATAATTTTTTCCTCTTGCGAGAAGTCATGGCGACAGATTTTGAAAGGGTTATACCTATTTTTGAAGCCACTGCACAAGCCATTATATTTCATCTTTACAGAAGCAGGTTTGGAGCCGTAACACCCGTTTCACACATATTCTATTTTGCAGTGCGTATGCAGTCCGTGTCCATTACGTATGTGGTGCAGAAGTGGCACAGACTAATTTTGCTTTCACACAGGACGCGTTTGCAGTCCCCTGCTAATCTGCAGCCGTTTACCACAAACACAACATTAATCCATTATTTTGATTTCAAATCCAAACATTGTTACTGAAAATGCTTTTTAAGCATTGTGATCCTATTTTAAGTTAAAACTTACAGACAGCAACAGTCAGCTCTCGTGCCTTTTCCTTTGCATTTAAATCTTTATAGAAATCAATCCGGCAGGCCTTAAAGAACTTTTCATTTTTACCGCGAACAATGTGCCGTCACTTTAATTCAGCATGTGCAGTACAGCAAAAGTAGACTTGGGGCCAATTTGCCAACAGGGCAAATTAGTGCGAGAGCGCAATTCCAAAAGACCGCCAGTGGGTGTGGAAAATTCTGCGGGTGATTTACTCAACGCGCAAACTAAATAACAGATAATTTACATATCGACCAACACAATATATCAAGCGCAGCGCATATTAGTGTAGTCGTGGATAACCAATAAAGAAATAAATAAGCCACAGTACATTGAAAAGAACCGGAGGCCAAAAAAACGAAGGGTTGCAACAGTTTTGATAGAGCTGGTATTGCGTGAGGGTTCCTCAAGTCGTATTTTATTTCCTGAAGCAAATTAAAAATAACATGGCTTGGTAAACAATGTTCAGATAATGTGTTCTTTCCAAATAAATTAACACGCGTGGAAAAACCCTCTCCCTTCTACCCTTCTCTCTGTTCTCGGCATACGTTGTAGAATGATCATATGACTTTTTACATACCATGTGACCTGTAAATGCAAAAAACCCCCAAAAAACATTTACATTGCAGTTTTGTTAAACATTCCTTTTTCAAATTGCCTGAAAAAACACCTTGTGCAAGTGTAAAAGCATTTGTGTGATATTTGAGCGTTTTCAATTCACAATTTGCACTATTTGAAGAGTAATGTGTTAATGCAGCTAATGACATTTATGAGGTCCTTTCCTGAAACCTCATCAGACTGACCTGTTGGAAGTACGCAGCGAAGCGGTGCATGTACTGGTCGTAGGGCAGCAGGGCATGCGTCTCAGCCTGGAAGAAGTTGCCGTACCAGATGCCGAGCAGGGCCAGGATGACTGGGGCGTTCTGCTCCAGAGGGGCCGAGCGGAAGTGGTTATCCTGATAGAAAGAGTACAGGGCGGTTACTCCCAGAAAAAGGAACTCTCAGATGCTCCTGAGGTAGACAGTTTGGAGTGTGCAATGTACAGTAATGCTCATCTTGTATTCTTGCATACTACAGTTGTGCTTACCATCCAGTGAGCACCAGCTAACAGCTGCTCGAAATTGTCAAAACCTATAAGACGACAATGAATAAAGTTACTGGAACATTTACAGACAAAAAAATGTGTGTAAATAGTCTAAGATGATGCAGTCTTTCACATTTGGTTCAGGCAGAAGTTAGTCCAGAAACATACTCTACACAAGTACATAAATGCGAACGTTTGGCCAGAGCTTGATTACTGTGCTGTGGCCGTTTGGAATTATTTTTGTTGGAGAAATAGCGCAAAAACAGGAAATATGATGTCTAAAATGTAAAAAATACAAAAATGGCACTCCTCATGTGAAATTGAATAATTATATGAAGTAATATAAATATATGCATTTTCTGGCCCCATGTCTTGAATTTGTGATCATTCTAAATGTATTTTAATAGACTGAATCATGCAGTGAAAGAACACACTCAAAATATGCGCAATAGCCTAGACTTCACATACTGCTTGCATTTTTGAATGGTTTTCGCAAAATACTCAGTCAAATCGCACATTGTTAATACAACAATTACGATATTATCACAGACAATATATATCACACACCCATAGCTAATACCAGTTATAGCGCCCCCTCTGGAAATGCTGAGAATGCAAAACATACTTGATTAGCATTCTGATTTCATGTACAACCAAAACACACCCAATCAAAGTTGGATAGCTAGAAGCATTTGCGTTCACATACAGCATGTTTCAGGCCTTATGGGACTGTTCATACAGCAGACGTACCTATGTGCAGTGCAATGGACAAACCGATAGCCGACCACAGCGAGTAGCGCCCGCCGACCCACTAAAACATTCAGGATCAGAAAAAAACAATATTCAAATTCAACAACATGGCAGAGTAGTCATTCAGTCATTTATACTTTCAGCCAATCAAAATTAAGATTTCCATTCTCGTGCAATAATAGATTATAATGCAAGGAATACTTACATCCCAAAACTCAAACATGTTGTTGGTGTCGATACCAAAGTCCTTGACTTTTGGCTGGTGAGGAGACAGGCAATTCATGTAACTTTTTTTTAAAGATACGATTTACTTAAAATATCATACAGCTGGCATAACCCTGTACTTACTGCATTTGTGGAAAGAGCCACAAAATGTTTGGCCACAGTAGATGTCTGAAAATACACAAAATGCTGAATGAGACAAACAAGCAACCATCTATAATGTAGCGCGCATAATTTAATCTTTTTTTAAGACCGTTACAGCAGTAAAGGTACTAACATCTTTAGCGGCCTGGAGGAACCATTCTTTGGCCGTCTCAGCGTTAGTGATGGTCTCTTGGGTGGTGAATGTCTGAAAAAAGAACACACATTAAGTATTTACAGTAACTTTCACTTTGCATTACCAGTTTGGTTTAATATAAGTTTAAATGAACACTACAGTACTGTTTTCTGTAAATACTGTTCTTTACCTTGGATGCGATGATGAAGAGGGTGGTCTCAGCGTTGAGCTGGGCGAGGGTCTTGGCCATGTGCGTGCCATCAATATTAGAGACGAACCAGACATTGGGTCCTCCTTTAGAGTACGGCTTCAGAGCTTCAGTCACCATCAGAGGACCCTGAAGAACAAAACATAATAAATGATTTACCAACCATTACACAAGTATCGTTAATGATCACTAGATTTGACTCGATGAGTCCTAGCCATCAGGATAAAAAAGAAAAAGAACATTTCAGTCCAGAATCAGGTAACTAACTATAACAGTTTTATTCCACTTTAGGTACTCTTGGATCAGCCTAAGTAATAGCCAAATCTCTTTTATTGGTCGATTATGATGTGTAAACCTCCACCGGATCTCAGGAAACTCACCAAGTCAGAACCACCAATGCCAATGTTCACAACATCAGTGATGGCTTTACCACTGAAGCCTTTCCACTCGCCACTGCGCACTCTCTGCAAAATAACACACACACACATATATATGCAATGTCAGTTTTCAGGAATTTTCTTCGTCAACTGTCACTGAAATTAATGATCAATTAGCCGTAAATTATATTAGTAGAGAAGTACCAAGTGCACTTAGTTCATTTAAATATAAATGAATAAATATCAAATTAAACATACTTAAGAATGAGCACTGATATTTTCCATGTAATAAGTGTTAATTCAACCGTACTAATATTATTTCATTTGGATTTATGAGAATGTAAACAAAATAAATATATATATATATATATATATATATATATATATATATATATATATATATATATATATATATATATATATATATATATATATAAGGACCTCAGAGTGGTTGCTAGGATATTGTAGGTGGTTGCTAGGGTGCTTGGAGTGGTTGCTATGATGGTTTCTAGGCTAACTCGGGTGGTTGCTAAGGTGTTGCTAAGTGGTTGCTAGGGTACCCATGTAGGGTGCTAGGGTGTTGCTATGCGGCTGCTATGGTACTTGGGGTGGTTGCTAGGATGTTGATATATGGTTGCTAGGGGACTCAGGGTGGTTGCTAGGTTGGTTGGACTAGTTGCTAGAGTGTTGCTATATAGATAGATCGGTCTGAAGATCTGGGCTCGTCTCAGAAGAATAATAATAACTAAATTTAAGTCGGATTTCAGTAAGTTGGCTCTCTCAAGCCAACTTAATAACATGCAGGTATTTAAAAAAAAATAAGTACAATGTAAACATGTACACAAGTGCATTGTACCAAATGATTCATTTAAATGCAAGTACATAGTAGTTAAGGCCACTTAATATAAAGTAGGACCAAGTGTTCTATAAACAAGAGGGTTGTTACACGCATCTTCACTCACATGGCAAAAGCCCTTTATCTGCTCCAGGACTCTGTTCACATCCGGCATCACGTCTTTACCCTCCACCATGATGGGGGTGTTAGAGCGGTTCCTCAGGGCGGTGTGGAGAACAGCACGACCCTACAAACCAACACACACAGCTCAGCTCTACACCAAAGAGACAATCTCTTTTTATTGACATTTCATTTGCAACCATTTCATGAAAGTTATGCCTTATTGGGGTGTTAAAATATAATTTACCATGAGCCACAAAAGAGACATTACATGCTGTAGTTTCAGGACAGCCAGTGAGTTAAAGAGGAAACTGAGGGTTTTAACAGAACTTTCTGCTATGTGCCAACAGAAATTTAGAGAAGGTGGAAGTGGAACTTACACAAAACCAAATTCTAGAAGTGCATTACAACAGGTCTTGCAATTTCAACCTAAACTCAAGCTCAAGTTAATTCTCAGTGAAATGTTTTACGGAGATATCATTACCTCAGTGAAGTTGATCTTTTCTCCAGCAAACATCTTCTCTCTGGCAGCTTCAACGTCCACCGATCGTGCCTAATCATGATGAGAAAGGGAAAAAAAAACAGTTAATGTGACTCAGAACTTGTGAAAACACACAAACAAAAGAACCATGCAAACACCAGTTGTGTTTTGTGTGCAGCTGTGATTACTGTAAGGAATGTGCTGCATCAGAGTGATACAGTTTCACAAGCTCTACTTTGATTGGCTACAGAGAGTACTGAAGTGAAGAACGGAGTCAGGTTAAATATGAGCTGTAATGGCAACTAGAGCTCAATCCAATATAAACTTAAAAAAATATGTATTAGAGTTAGAATTGCAAGATGTAAAGTTGTAACGACAAGACGTAACATTAAAATCACGAGATGTAAAGTCAAAACTGTGCAACGTAAAGTTGGAATTACGAGATGCAAAGTCAGAATTCTGAGAAAGAAATCAGAATTGTGAGATTTAAATTTAGAATTTTGCTATTTAACTTGGAACTGCAAAATGTAAAGTCAAAATTGCAAGATATAAACTCTGAACCAAGACATAATTGTAGAATTCTGACATGTAAAGTTGGAATTGTGAGATCTAAAGTCAGGATTGCAAGATGTAAAAACAAAATTGCGAGATGTACAGTCGGAAGTGCGATATATAAACTCAGAACTACAAGATGCAACTTTGAAACTACGAGACGTAAAGTCAAAATTTACGTCTTGTGAGATTTAAATGTAGAATTTTGCTTGTAAACTCTGAACTAAGACGTAATTGTAGAAGTCTGACATGTAAAGACAGAATTGCGAGATGTAAAATTGAAATTACGAGATGTAAAGTCAAAATTGTGCAACGTAAAGTCGGAATTACGAGATGCAAAGTCAGAATTCTGAGAAAGAATTCAGAATTGAGATTTAAATTTATGTAAACTTGGAATTGTGAAATGTAGAGTCAGAATAGCAAGATGTAAACTCAGAACTTTGACGTAATTGCAGAAATTTGATTTGTAAAGCTGGAATTGTCAGATGTAAACTCTAAATTGCCAGAAAAGAGAGATTTCTGAGTTTACATTTTCACAATTCTAACATTTTTCACAGAACTGTGATAAACTGAGTCTGAATTATGAGATAAAAAGTTGCAATTACCTTTTTGTTTTTATTCCATGCTATGTCAAAATTATGTATACTATTTGCTGCAGACAAGTGCTAGCAATAGCATCAAAACTAAAGTATACTTTGAAGCTCAAACTACTCAAACATTCGTGTGTCCCAGTGATACGGTTAACCTGATCCACCCATTCTATTCTCAGCAGGACACCAGCATTAAGCCAATTAACATCTGGAGACGGACAAACACACATGCGCTCCTGATGAGGGCTTTAAAGATGCTCAACACTCTCTACTCTGACTTTATGAAGAAATGATTGTGATGTGAAGATGGTGGACCGTACCATGTCAAAGAGCATGCTCATGACTTCTTCATTGATGAGATTCTTGGAGTAATCCAGCAGAATGTCTCCATCATCTGTCGTCAGCTGCAGACTGCTCAGAAGATAAATCACACGCATCATTAGGATATACAAAAGCTGGATTTCTTTAAATCTGCTTCATGTACAACACGGATAATCCAGGAGCATCATTCAAGCCCAGTATATACACAAGTGAAAGGACGTTAGTGATATTTAGACTGGAGAAATTATGTATTAGGCCCATCACAGCACGGTTATGTTAAGCAGTGACGCTTGAATTGCAGCAATGCCACATCACTCTCAAAACTGAATTACACTTTTCAAATATTATTCATTTATTATTTTTCCCCTCACAATTCAAATTCCTGATCTATCCCTTGTAACGGCAAGAAGTTTATCCAAAATACTATAGTTACTTTCCATAGAAGCTTTCAAAATCTGTGTTATTGTATTTTTACATAATATTTATCGACTTATACTAAATTAACAGCTTTATTGTAGCAACACTAAATTAGATACTATAGTGACCGTAATATTTATTTTGTATATTAAAAGTTTAACATACAATTAGATTCAATTTGCAAGAAAATTATACAAATCATTTTATGCTTAATACATAATAAAATAAGTAAAATTACAAATTAAAATAAACAAAATTACATATGCATAAATGTAAACAAATCATAAATAAATATACTTTATGCATTACATACAATAAGTTAATTTATTTAAAACTGTATAAATACACATTTAATAAATGTTACTGTTCATAATTACTATTATTATCTATATTAATTATATAGCTGTAGCACAATCATCAGACGCATACAATATAATTTCACGTTATTACGTCAGCAGTGCAAACACGTGCTCATTATTCCAACGAGGTTTTATTTTAGGTATAATTTTTATATATCACAATTACGTTTGAGTTTAATATATTATAAAAAATAAAAATAAAATTAACCATAAATATATTACACAAATATTTGAATTAATATAAAATGCGTTACTATTCACACACTACACGTTCAGTATAATTCACGCACTGGTGTGTGTGTGGGAGAGAGTGTGTGTGTGTGTGTGTGGGAGAGTGTGTGTGTGTGTGGGAGAGAGTGTGTGTGTGTGGGAGAGAGAGTGTGTGTGTGAGGGAGAGAGTGTGTGCAGAAGCGCACGTACAACATGCTGCTATAGCGCCCTCTGTTGGCCAACACTATTCTGAAAATAAACGCATTCTAGACTTTTATGAACGCACTACATCAGAATTGAACCCATAGCAGCTAATGCACTCATACGAATAGACTACTGTAAATATGCAACATATAAATACAGAAGTATGGCAGCAGAGGATTAAGAGATTGCATTGAGAAATGCCTGATAGTGCATTTAATAAAACAAACTCATATTAGTATGCTATTATCATATTAGTATGTTAAAGTGCATGCAGAGCTCAAACACACATGATCGATGACCTTGTTATGTGCCTAGCTGCTAATATGGCAATGTTAACTGTTTTAAAGCAAAGATTAAAAAACAGTTAAACATATTATCAGTGAGTTGATACTAGTGTAGATGAAGATATAAAGCAGGTGCAAGAGTGCAGAGGGCGGAACCTGGAGCTCGAGACTATTAGCCTGATGTGGCAATAACCTTGTAACATCAGCGTGGAAATCAAGGCTGACATGTAACGATATGCGCATATATACACTAATACGTGACCTGATATTACATGAAGAATCTCTCTAACAAAAACAGAGCATAAACTGCGGTATATACAAGAGATTTGCTCATATAGGCCTTAAGACCAGGATGCAAGTCCTAGAAACAGCTGATGCGCGGAAGACGAGATGAAACGCCAGTGTAAATGTGTAACAGCTCGCGCGTTTGATGCGTGTTTCACCTGAACTTGTTGAATCTGTCCTGATCCGCGTCGAACATCTGCCTCATGTTGAGGTTTCCGGCGCCGGATTTGTACCATTGCTCCAGTTTGCGGTAGTTCGGATCGCTGGTGAGTCCCATGATGAAATAAACCTCGCTGTTCTTCGGACCAAAGCTGCTGATGTGAATTACACGCGTTTAGCACTCAGAAGCGTGAGGAGGAAGTTCAATGACAAATCCTGACAGACACGCCCATCACGACTGCGACACGCCCACAATGACGGCAGCGAACCCTGTGTAGCCCCGCCCACCGTGACACGGAACTGAGGTGGTCAGATGGTTATGTAATACAGACCAGCATTATGACTGTTTGAAATCAATTTGACATTTTTGATACTTTATTTGACGGTTGATATTGATCAACTGACTTATTTTAAAGGTAACATACCGTGCTTTTTATTATTTACATTTATTAAATTATGAATGGATGTTTCTGGTTTAGAGATTTGATGTCACCACTAGATGGAGCCAAACAATCACAAAAATATTTAGTACACTCTCTGGGAGGTGATGGGTGATAATATTACCATTTAGGAACAAATATGCACCTTTTATTTATTTATTTTCTGTGTTTAATTAGAGTTGGAGTTCACTTAAAAGGTAAAATAGTTGTCACAGGGGTAGTACCCTTTAAAAATGTGATAATATTTATCATTTAGCCACAAATATGTAAAAAAAAAAATATTTGCTGCTGTAGTTGGAGTTGCCAGCTTGTTTAACAATATTCGTGAAAGCTTGTTTACTTACAATGATGTATTAATTGTTTTTTTTTCTTATATTATACTATTTTATAACTGCACAGAATTGTAGATTTTAGAATAACGTTCTAGACATTGTGAAAAAAAACAATGCACTTAATTGTATTGTATGTACACTTGTATACTGTCCATTAAAAAAAAAAAAAAAAGTACTTGCAGAAAATATATTACTGACCTAAAAGGCCACTTAAGTGCATTTCGGAGTATATGTATTACTGTCCTAAAAGGCCACTTAAGTACATTTCAGAGTATATATATTACTGACCTAAAAGGCCACTTAAGTGCATTTCAGAGTATATATATTACTGACCTAAAAGGCCACTTAAGTACATTTCAGAGTATATATATTACTGACCTAAAAGGCCACTTAAGTACATTTCGGAGTATATGTATTACTGTCCTAAAAGGCCACTTAAGTGCATTTTGGAGTATATGTATTACTGTCCTAAAAGGCCACTTAAGTACATTTCAGAGTATATATATTACTGACCTAAAAGGCCACTTAAGTGCATTTCAGAGTATATATATTACTGACCTAAAAGGCCACTTAAGTACATTTCAGAGTATATATATTACTGACCTAAAAGGCCACTTAAGTACATTTCGGAGTACATATTTCTGACCTAAAAGGCCACTTAAGTACATTTAAGAGTATATATATTACTGACCTAAAAGGCCACTTAAGTACATTTCACAGTACACACTTAAATGAGGGTTTCTTCACTTATTTTAAATACACTTCAAAATACATTTCTATGCACATGTAAAATACTTTGTTTTCCATTTACTTCAGTTCAGCATTACATTTAAAGCTTTCATATTCTAAATTTCAACTATCATTACAAAAATGTAATAAGAAAAATCTATTTATATTTATAAATGCTTATCAGTATGTTCAGCAGTGCATATTTACCAAATAAATAAAAAACAAGCAATTACGATTATCCACTTATAGGGATAATTGACTTAATTGTGTTGAACACAAAAGATACTTATAAATATGGGTAACCGCTGACCTCTATAATGACCTCTTCATTTAAGCTCAACGGAAGGAAGAAACTGATGCAGGTTTGGAACAATTTAAATGATAGTTCTCTTACAGTCAACTAACTGCATTTAATACAAACTACATTTTCATGTCTGAAAGAGAAAAAACTCAGTTCACACTAATGGATGAAGCATAAACACTCAACCCAAAAAAATCAACAAAATCACAGAACAGATAGTAAACGGTTTATTCTTGCATCTAGTAAAAACCTCTTTACATGTAGTTGTGAACAGATACCATGCCGGGGTTCACAAGGAAAGTATGTCGACCCTGATGGAAGGATTTGGTGTTTCATCACAAGATCGATGGTTTGAGACAATACCTGCATGCAGTGACTTCCCGTTTATACGCGAGTATCTCCACTCCAACACTGAACAAACACACAGCTGGAACTGACTCTGTAATACAGTCTCTAAAGACAACTCTGGAATTAAATCAACAGACTAATAATACCGTAACATTCCAAATAATCACATGTATACAAAAAAAGTGATAATTTAGGACAACACCGATGTCTATTATTCCTGGGTACAGGAAATACCTTAATTATTTTTTTCTTCACCAGTTAACTATAAATGGATCCATTTATGAAGCCCTAGTTAAATCATGGCCATGTGCTTTAGATGTTGATTCACTTTAGCCAGATTCAAATGAACGTGTTTTATTGGAACAAAGCATCTCTGAATTTAAGAGCTTGAAAAGTACAAAAGGATATTCACACGATCCTAAATTTAAAATGTTTTACGTCTTACAGACTTGGACTTTAATACATGCTATAATCTGAAAAGAGTTTATTTCATTATCAACTTATCCAACAGTTTAAACAAACATTTAACAAAACGAGAGAAAAAATAAAAATCATTGTGAAGTCACAGCCATACGCTACACAACCAAATCTGAAGAGAACGGAGTCGAAAAACTAGCCAGCTAAAATATCAAACTTTCAACCTCAGTCATAAATCTATTTAAAAAAAAGACTATTTTAATCGTATTTTGTTTTGCTTATCCACAGGAAAACCTTACTGCGAGTATAATGTAAATTTTGTTACAAAATGAAATGCATCCAATCAAAACGCGGCTGAAGTGACATCTAGAGCAATGCGTAGGTGTGGCTATGACATCACAATGTGCACTTATGACATCATGCTAGTGCAGTCAGTGACTATAAAACACAGCAGCTGAACGAGGAGAGACGGGAAAAGATAAACAGCGTCTGCTTTACAGTACACAACACATTCTGGCTTTTCAACGGTCCAGCTTTCGCTCACATTAAAGACAGAAAGCAGAAGAAACCATCCACTGGGAAGCAGTGCTATTGAATAATCTCAAATAATCATAAGTACTCAAACCTTCAGCCAGCTCTAGACTCAGTGTGACATGTCAGTTTCACCTGATGTTTTATGAGGTGAAGAGCATATGATCTGATGCTGAATGACAGGCATATAATTGTTAGTGGTAGAAGCTCAAAAGTGGCAAGAATGCATCGTCAGAGTAACTGCAGCATAGGTTTCTGTAGACTCACAGAGTAGCATTATTTCCTTAGTAAAGGTGGACGTTCACTCATCAGTAAACGTCTGCTACAAAGTGCTACACACTGCAAAGTGGACCTCATCAAATATAAATCAAACCCACAGAATATACAAACATCACTGAGGTCGCTTTGCACTGGTTGACCATATCGGGTCATTTAAAGTTGTGCTATTTCATATTCGTAAGGAATAGTTTCCCTAAAGACAGCATTTCTGGGTTTTTCTCCACTATATCTAAAATGTCCTTTAGTGAAACTCTATCAATACTGACACGTCTTGAAGCACTTGCCCTGATGAAGAACCTCCCTAGAAACTACAGACCTCTTACAAGGGATTGATACATCCTAATCTAAGTCCAGCGTACTAGTTTTTATATATATAAAAAAAATAAAAAATCTACTTAATACAGGAATAGGAATAGTGATGTTGGGGGTTGAAGAAATTGCGTTAGAAAAATATGACAATGTATAACTAAGTTCCAGGCAGTCTATTTCGATGCTAAATACACTGTAAGATACTTTATAGCAAAGAAGTCAAAAATAAAGCTCATTCAGTGGTCAAAATCATCACGATGCATTGTTCTAAATTATAATCTGTTCGCTGCAAGCAACAGTATATCATATTCGGGTTGAGCATTGAAGGTCAACAAACTAAGAAAAAGTCCCTCGGAAATCATAATATATTTGAAACCATCTGGAGATGATATTCTCAAATTAACAATTCAAAAAATAGTATATGTTCCACTCCTCAGGAAGAAATGGAGTGGGTGTTTCATTAATAGCCAGGTTTCAAGCAGTCGAACCCCAGTGCTGGTGACAGATTTACAACACGAACGTTTTATCTCCTCGTTCTCAGCAAAGCATGTGACCCGAAATGCAGTTCCCACACAAATCAGGTCTTCTGGATCCACTTCCTCTCATCACTATGTAGCGACTTTGTTATCCTTCTAGAAAAACAAATGAAGAGAGAAAAAGTAAATAGCTAAAAATAAAAAAATAAAAATGTATAATTTATATTTTTTCCCAAAGATACATTATCAAAACATTAATAATAATAATATTTTAACAGCTGATGTTTTGGTTTATAGCTTTTGTACTACTTTCCCATTAAAGAACATTTTCTTATAAATTTGGTCACAGGGTTGTGCTACATAAATGCTATCATCCCAACAAATGTGTAAAAAAAAATTTAGAAAATATTTTTCTGTGCACCATTCTGCAGAAAGTGACTAAACAATTGCACTTCCTCAAATGTTAATTTTAAAAAACACCCCATTGTTAAATAGTGGGAGAATCAAGCAATAACAGGGTCGCACACTCTTTTAAAGCAAGTTAATCTGTGGAATGTAAATTCAATTAATTGTGGGAAAAAGTACATTGTTGTAGTTGGATACATTCAAGGTGCTCAAGTTCCGTGGGTTAAAATGCAAAAACAATTTTTTAGATCCCCTACTGCCCATTTGAAGCAAGGTGTCCCCCAGGGATCTGTTCTTGACCCACTATTCTTCATCATTTACAAACTACCCTTGCATCAAATCTTGTACTGACATGGCTTTTATTACCATTTATAGGCTGATGACATTCAAATATACTCTGTAGGCCTGCTCTATCCACTCAAATTGACAAAATATCTGCTTGCATACAGGAAAAAAAAAGAAAAAAAAAAAGGCTAACCTAATTTAATTAAACATGATTTTTTTTTTCCATTTCCAGGTTACATTAAAATTCTGCTACTCACCCACACCAAGTGCTCTTCCCACATCACTATAATTTTGTTCAATCTCCATTGGCTACGGTTGTAGATCATACTAAATTTAAAATTCTCCTGTTCACTTTTAAATTGTTGCACAACCTGGCTCCCTGGTATCTCTGTGAACTGCTCCTCCCTTACAGGCCAACTCGCTCTATATCAATATCACTACTTAAAACTCATCTGTTCTGTTAACATTTGTAAGTTGTCCTACATCTCTTTGTTTTCTGAATGTTATTCTTATTGTGTCCCCTTTTCTCATTGCGTTTCATTGTTTTTTTCACTTGTACTAATGTCCTTTATTATATTGATATTTCTCTTTTCTAATTGTATCACTATATAAATAAAACATTAATAATTTTTACTGCATTCCTGCTATTTTGTGTTAGATACAAAAATAACAGGTCAACAATTTGTACCCTATTAGAGGAAAGCGCTATACATTTATATTATAAAGCACATTGTGGATGTAAAGCAGAATCATTGTTTTTGACTTGTTCATTACCCTGTATTCAAAATCAGAGAACTCTCTTCCTCCTTGACTTCCTCTGAATCCTCCTCTGAAGCCACTTCCACCAGGGTGAGGTCCGAACGACCCCCGGCTGGCTCCGCGGCCCCCTCTGAAGCCCATGCCACCGCGACCTCTGAAGCCTCCGCGGCCGCGCCGTAACGGGATGCCAAACGTCTCTGCATTCATCCTTCGCTCCTCAGCCCAGGTCTGCCTCCTCTCTCTTAACGAAATGAAAACAAGTTCAAATACAATCTTTCGTTGCACATTTCTACACAATCCGAGGATACTTCCAATAAGCCTAGGCTTCTGCTGTACTCACCGGGGGAAACTGAACCCTGGAGACCTCTCCTTCCTGTTTAAAATTAGGTACATTGACAAGATTAATGAATTTGTTCCTATTAAAGGTTTAGGCTTCATATAAAAGGTGTGCTGTAGGTGTTCTGACCTTGCGTCGACACAAGAGATGTTGTCAAAAAAGGATTTGGATTTATCATAGTAGCACTTCTGGAGGGGATCTTCCTCATCAGCGTTTACTTCACTGTTCTGAGCGTCGACCCCTGAATCACCCTTATCCTCGCCATTCAAAGCCTTATCAGACTTCTCATCTGAACAAACATGTACAGTTAATACACAGAAATATACCTGCATTTCTCTCTAGACTACAGTATGAGAATGCCATCTGCTTTACACTCTGCTTCACATATTGTGAGAGTGTGCTTAAATTATATTGAATGTGTATTTATAGTATACTTAAAATCATGTGTACTTAAAGGGGTCATATGACGTTGCTAAAAAGAACATTATTTTGTGTATTTGGTGTAATGAAATGTGTTAACAGGGTGCGAGGTTCAAAAAACACATTATTTGCCCCATACTGTACATTATTGTTGCTCCTCTATGCCCCGCCTTTCTGAAACGCGTCAATTTTTACAAAGCTCATCGTTCTGAGAAGCGAGGCGTGCTCTGATTGGCCAGCTATCCAGTGCATTGTGATTGGCTGAATACCTGAAACGTGAGATGGAAATTTTACGCCCCTTACCGGACTGTGATGCTGTGTCCCAGCGCCGGACCAAAACAATGAAACCCATTATAAACAAGGCATTTGTTGCATCCAGTAGGGATATAATTACTGATTATAATGACTTACACTGTGTTTTTATGCAGCAACGTTACCGTGTCTGGATTTGTGATCTGAGAAATGACAAACAAGCGCTACTCTACACTGATCAAAACTCGCATTTGAATCGTCAGTGGCAAATTCTTTAAATAAGAAAACATACTTACAGGCTGAGAGTCAGAAGCGCCAGACTGACCTTGCAAAGTTGGAATTGCCTCACTTTATAGAAACAGCCTTTGTGCACAGCTGGCATTGTAGGATACTCTCCCAGGTTCAGGAAACAGTCCTCTGTAAAATGCGCTGCACACACTCTAATATTTGGGTTGAACTGTTCTGGAACAGTGTTGTAAATACAACTTAACCACTGATTTCTAGTTGTGTCCTCTTTTGGAAGCCCAAATAAATTACTCTCTCTTTCACAACGAAACACAGCGTTTCCAGGACATGGTGCCAGCGGCAGCAACAACACTACAGCCAGAATAATAGTTCCGCCTTCTTTCTTTGCGTATACATTTGGGCGGTGTTTTGCAAATCTCCCCACACCGTGACGTAGGAATGTGGGGGAGTGTTTGATTGAGCCGTTTTAGGGGGGCGTGTTCAAGTCTTAACTTTGATAAAGAATATCTCTTTGCTTTTGAGACTTTAGTCTTTGCAACTTCAGGGATCTTATCTATGCACGAACAGCTTGTAACTCTCCAAAGAGAAAGGAAATCTTGAAATCACATCATATGACCCCTTTAAACATGTACTTGCAGAAAAGAGAATTTTAATAATAAAGGAGATTACACTCATTTTAACTTATTTAATATTAGATTTAAAAGTTAATAGCAACTTTAATTCCAGCTAAATCATTATAAATGTGTAATTACAAATTTAAATACATGACATACATTCGATAGAAATGGAATTAAAGTTTTGTTTTTTTGGGGTTTACCATAAATAATTCAAACTTGGGTCCAAAAAAAAGCACTGTTATACTAATTGCATTTTGCAAACATTAACTATAATACATTTCCATTTAATTGCATTTAATAAGCAGTTAAGTGTAAGAAAACATTCAGTTTGTACGTAATATTCTTTTAAAGTATATTAGGTTACACTTTTTTTTAAGGTGTCCTTGTTGCAGTGTAATTTTACAAGTACAGAGAAATATTACTTAACTACATGTACTTACTATATGGTTAGAGTTAGGGTTTGATTTAGAGTTAATTGCATGTAATTATTTATTGTTATAATAGTAAGTGCGTTACGTGTAACAAGGACATCTTAAAATAAAGTGTTACTGTATATTTTCATCAAAAGTACTGTAGTTTTTCAGCTGATCTTGCATGGTAACCTGTTTGTACCTTTCAGTTTGAGTTTGCTCTGGAACTCTTTGTCAAGCTCGTCTTTGTTGAACTGAGCGTTGGCGCTCTCAAAGTCAAAGTCTCTCTCAAACTTCATGGGTCCTTCTCTCCGCACAGGGAACCGTCCTCTCCCGCGATAACCTCCAGCGCGACCGCGGCGAGCAGCAGGAGGACCACCAGCTGAGCAGAACAAACGCACGATTATAGCAATACATACAAATACATTGTCAGAAATACATAAAATATACGCATTTATAAACATTATAAACAAAGCATGCTGTGACATTCAGTAGCTAATAACAAATGCAAAAAGTCTATTCTCACAGACTTTAGTTAAGTTTAGTTGTCAGTGTGCAGAAAAAGCCATCGTCTACAGAGAAGTAATCAAGCAGATTGGTAAAGTACGTACATCAATTTCAATTACATAACATTACAATGAGACCTTTTAATTTTTTTGCACATTACAATTATGACCCTTCAGGGGAAAACTTTCTTTAGTGAAAATAATGTTACATGTGAAGCCTACTGGTTCAAAAGAACAGGTTTCTTATATGCATGTGTTCTTTTTAACCGTAGGGTGAAACACACTCAGGTTGCATGAGATTCACCATTCAGAAGTTCCTCTATAAGAAAGGAGCTCGCTAAAAGCTATTGTGTGGATGCGTGTGAAATACAGATGGACGACGTATTTCAGCAGACGTGTTATAACCTGCAAGCCGTTTAGAAGTGTCCCCGTTTCCTCCTCTGGACTGACTGGACTCTGGTACGCTTGGTTTCGGGACATCCGTGCCTGGGAGAGTATAACGCTTTAAAAGACACATTGACCTGTACCAAATCCTTGTAGCAGAACCAGTTTTAACACTAATATTGTTCATACAGGGTCATGTTTCTCTATTCTCACTATTGTTTCTTTTCTGAAAAGCCCTAATAAAAGGCCTGTAATTCCTTAAAGACTTCACAGAATCCATTACACTTGTCAAGTGATTCAGTGAACAGCCCAAGTCATAGGCTGCATCTTAAAACTACCTACCTGGAGAGCAAACTTGGGCATCAGAGGTCCAAACAGTATTGTAGTTCTACTAAAGGCCTAATGATCTCATTCAGTTTTTAAAACAACTAAAATGACAAATCAAATGGCCATGGATATTAAAACACGTTCTCCAAAAGCTATGAGTAAGACTTAAATACGTGATTCACTATCGCCACATTTCAGATGAAGTCAGACATGGGAATGCCCAAACTGACTTCCCATTTGCGTCCTCATTATGTTAGTCATCACACATCATGGTCACATGAAGAGACGGAGCTCAAATTCTGGGGGCAGTTCACAAGCCAACAAGAGCAAATCCCATTAGGGGCTGTTCACACAGAGCCAATTTTTCTATGCCAATGTGCTGTTTTTCCCTTTGTTTTTTCTATGTGAAAAAATGCTATTTGGATGTGTATGACCATTGTGCTGGCGTCTTTTCCAGCATCTCACACGAGCAAAGGAGGCACTCATAGTGGCTATGTCCGGATAAGCTGAATTATATAACATTTCTTCAATATGTAAACCTTTCTCTTAAAAAAAAAAAAAAAAAAAAGCCCGATATTCTCTATCAATTCTGCTGTTTGGCTATTTTCTGTTATTTCCGTTATTGCATCACGTCTCACGTACTGCCCTGCACTTTTTTTTTTTAAAGCATTAAGTGCGGTCACATTTTTAGACGCTAAGATTCATTCTGTGTGAACTGCCCCTTAAAGGCTTAGAGTTCCCCCCAAAAATGAAAATTATGTAATTAATTACTCACCCTCATATCGTTCCAAACACATAAGACCTTTGTTCATCTTCAGAACACAAGTGAAGATAGATTGATCAAATCTGAGAGCTCTATGTCCCTGCATAGACAGCAGCACAACTGCAATGTTCCCAATCCCAGAAACGTAGCAAAGACATCGGTAAAACAGACCATTTGACATCGGTATCTCAACTTCAATTTTGCGAAGCTACGATAATACGTTGTGCGCAAAAGGAAACAAAAATAATTAATTGAACAATTCTTCTCCCCGAGTTACTATCTTCCACCATTTTGGAGAGTACCACGACGCATGTGTGCACTTTCCCCAGAAAGTAATCAGCGTTGTTTATGTTCATAATGCACGCGTTTTCTCCTCAACGCTGATGTCATGCGTCGTGGTACTCTCTATGCAGGGTTAGAGAGCTCTCAGATTTCATTAAAAAATATTTTAATTTGTGTTCCGAAGACGAACGAAGGTCTTAAGGCCAAAGTATACTTTTTTTTTTACGCGTACATTAGCATACGTGTACAGTCGTACGCACAGCCTTACAAAGTATGCTTCATTTGACTCGTACACAGACGTTCGACGCAAGCGCTTTGCGCCAAAAAGAAATTTGCGTCATGCACGCTGTGAGCAAACCCTCGTTTACGCGTAAAAAGTGAAGTATACTTTGGCCTTTATGGATTTGGAACGACATGAGGGTGAGTAATTAATGACAATTTTCATTTAAGGGTGAACTATCCCTTTAAACATAATTTGGAAAAGTGGTAACACTGAACTGCAACACTTCTGTCTTCAGCAGCAAGTTCGTGGCATCTGGATTTATTCTCACCCCTAGTCTGTTCTGTGAGATCTACAGGCGTCTGTGTATTGGTGGAGGCTGCGCGAGTTTCCACGGGACTCTTGTGAGCTACGGCGGTGACTGCTGGTGCTGATGGGGCAGCAGGATCCACTGGGAGGCTCTTTCGCAGAGGGTCCAGAGCCAGATTGGCGTGATCTGTATAAAAACAATGGTGAAAGTTAAAAGCCTAAAGAAATATACCGTTTACAGGTTCGTTAAAAGATTAAAAACTGCAGTCACCCTGATGTGAGGAAATCAGTGCTGGTTAGAAAACTAAATCTGGTGAATTGTGTTAATGAAGTCATTTATTGATTAAACAGAGGTCACCACAATCCAGACACATACTCAACTGTAAAGTACTTGGAGAAATTTTAAATCAAAGTTTCAAAATACACACAGCAACTAAATACAGTTGTCGTAGAGGGCTTAAACCAGCTCTGTGCACACAGAGCTCAGGAGCGACAACAAAAAAAACTTCAGGTCCTGACAACCAAACTTACATTAAATTTGCACAGAGAGCATAGAATCAAACTGTAGTAGTTGTTCACAAATTTTGACTTATGACTTTTGACCTACAGGGACAAGTCACAGAGGCTAATGTCAATACACAATCATGGTGGAGGTGGCTTCCTAGCGCACCAGTAGCTCCAATAGAATGGCCACCTAAACCAAGGGACATCACAGGAAACCAAAGCACTGAAAAGAATAGTCTTAGCACATTGCACCTCCAACAATGGGGACAACCCAGCCTAATGGTGGGCAGCTCTGGACCCCAAGGTCCTGAGGAGTTTTGTGGTCTATACACATGACCACAATATGTGATGACTGTAACACAATGAATCATATACACCCACTTGGGATTTTGAAATAAACCTGAAGACTTCAGTAATGGGATGGGCCAGAGTTGCCCATCCCTGATCCAGCCCAATGACGGAAGGCAAAGTCTAAGCAAAAGTGAGAAACCCAGGAACACTGGAAAGTAGGAGCTTCAAGGATAATGGTCAAGGTAGGTCCTCTCACCTTGAAGACTATAACATTACTACATGAGGCTGGAGCAGTTTTCAATCTTTTCTGTTCAGGGTGGTCTACCCTCTAATCCCTGGAGAACAGGTGGTGATTGTGAAAAGTCTCAGTTAGCAAACTCCGCAGAGTCAAAGGGCCTCAAAGGAAAACATCCTGTCAAGCTGCAAAGCAGCAGTGACCCAGGGAAAGTACAGGTGGTGCCATGATAAAGTATCAATGCTTGCAGGCATTCTGAAGCAGGACAGGATGAAGCACACAGTCTGGACATTAAAGAATAAGCAAGTCACTTGTCCCCATTTTGCACCAAATGTGCTAAACTGTGCCCATAGTTGTGGAGATATACCTAGGTGGGAAGTTTTAATACTCTGATCTACGGGTGGACGATATACAGGTAGGAAATTATCAAGCGTTAGAAATTTGACTATTGTCTCTACCACGGTTACACGATCACATGATGTTGCTGTGCTACGTAGTCATGAACACATCGTTTGCACACGTTTTTAAGCATTGTGATTTAGATCAAGTGATTTTTAAGCCTTGGAAACACAATTAGCAGGGAAAGAGAACTCCTTTTGCTATGTTCTGAGAGAGGTGCACCATGTGAAGACTGTGCTCAGAGCGCAGGATTATTGAACCAAGTTATTTTTGCTGCTTTACAGGCCTTGAACGGTTAAAATATACATACTTGTATGTGTCAAAATGCTCATCTTTGCAAGTATCCTCATAAACAGTAGGTCTAAAGTGAAAGCAAACAGCTGAGACAGATAAGAAGTGTAACAGTATATTGGATCCAGGCAGCTCTTAAAGTGACAGCAGTCTAATATCCCTGCTGTCTGTCAATCATATTAATCAACAAAAGAGAAAATCTCTCACTGTGATTGACTAAATCTCTTTAGTAACTTTAAGAAAAATATACACACACATACAGAAGAATATACAGTGTTTTTATACATTTGATTACTTTATACAACGTATATAGCATTTCTTATGTTGTACTGTAGTTTTTTGTCAGATTGCTTGTAATCATTTTCTTGTATTTAATCGCTGACTGTTTATTAACTATACTGTGATATATAGATTTTTCCAGTGAAAGAAATTTACTCGTATCATGATAAGAAATTGGTTATATCACCCACCTCTACTCTGGTCTTATGCGGTCCACAACCCTGGGACCAAACATAACTATGTGGTCAGAGGGAAAGAAATTTGCTCTGGTGGAGCGCACAGAAACCTGGAAAGAGGTTGCCAGGAAGCATCAGAGAGGATATCATGTACAAGCAGCTGGATGGCTTGGATAGGGGAACTCCCTACTGAGAACAGCCACAACAGAGTAGAGGCCAAGACCAAGTACAAAGGCTGAAGAATCACCTGAAAGAATCTACTGTTGTTATGAAACCAGAGAGAAGTGGGCTTGCAGCCAGGACAGGAGTTATGGGTTGTCCTGTACTACTGACCCACTATTCTGACTCTCTTAACTAAGGGTCGAAACACATGGTGAAGGTTAGGCTGGACCTGTCAGCCAGAAGATTCTGTAGAGCAACCAAGAAAACCAGTGAAACACAGTAAAGTTTCCCATGGATGTATTGGGATGGCAACCCTATACGCTGTATTCACAAGAAGGCACTAAGCAAGATTAGCAAGCTTAAGTCTATTGAGAAGGTCAAAAAGATGAAAATTAATGTTTATTGTCGGACAACAATGTCTCTGTTCATTAAAGTTAGTCTGGTCAAGTAAATAAGTTAAACAGTTCATATCCAAATTCCCAGTTACATTGTCAACTCCTGTATATCCCATTTAATGTGATTATTCCCAAATGTCTGCAGTGTGTGTGGCCTCTGAGTTATTCAGATTATCAGAGAGCTATTAAACCCCCTCATTTTTCCTCTACATGTAGGTGCCTTAAAACTTCCCCCTAGAGTGAAAAGTGAAAGTGTTACACATGAAACTTTCAAGAGACAACTGAGACCACCAAACTGTTAGGATCTTGCCGAGTACTAAACACATAGCTTTATTTCACACTGATAAACTGAATTTTGATTTGGCAGTTAGATGAACCCAAATCGAACGCACTCAAAGTGTCACTGTTGAAAGCAGAGGCAACAGTCATGCCAGTGTCACTACCAAACAATCCCATTGTACTTCCTGTGAGGAAAGGAAGAGCAGGCACACACATAAGAGGTGCCACGGGATCATCAAATGCGGACTTAAATATTCTGTTCTGTCACTTCTGCTCAGAACATTGTAACAAATCAATGGAGGTGTTGCAGTATTTCGCAGCTGTATGTTATTATAGTAACATTCCCATCTTCTCCATTACAAAGCTGTGAAGGGGACTTACCGACTCCAACAGTGCCAAACTGCGGTGAGACCAGTGGGCTGGGGTTGAACTGGGTGTATGGCGTGACTTGTGGACGGTTGAACAGCCCGTAGGGGTTCCCAGACTGGAAGGATGATGGAGGGGCAGGGGAAGATCCCATAGAGGACTAAAAGATGAATAAAGCACAAAGAGCTCACTACTCAAGAACTGCTCATGAACAATGACAAACGGAAAGCCAACACCATGCAATCTAACAACTCTCAAACATTAATTTAATTTCTTAGTACAGCTTTTTGCTAGTTTCAGTATTTGAATGCTAATGAGCTGCCTACTTAGACTGCATTTTTAGCACAAGTCCTTTTCTGATGGAGCTGCAAAAAAAAAAAAAAAGTTTTTCTTCAACTTTTTTGTCTTGTTTCCAGCCAAAATATCTAAAAATTCTTAAAGGGCTAGTTCACTCAAAAATGAAAATGTGATGTTTATCTGCTTACCCCAAGTGCAAGACCCACGGCTTTGAATGTCAAAAAAAAACAACCCTCCAGACAAAAGTCACTCATTGTCTGAGTGGCGTATACACTCACGTTGACGCGTCACACACCGGATGTTGTGAACGCGCTCAGGACAGCTGGACAGTGCGGCGGATCAGAGGTAAAAAATGATATAAATACTGTTCAGTTTCTTGCACAGACCGATTGTTTCATGTCTTTAGACCTCAATGTATCGTCACGAGCTGCAGGGTTTAATTTGGTTTTGTCTGTGTATAGTTTTTTTCTCTCAAAGCCGTGAGTCCCATTGACTGCCATTATATGACTGACAGACTGCAACGGTTTGAGTTAAAAATCTTTGTTTGCGTTCTACTGAAGAAACACCTACATCTTGGATGCCCTGGGGGTAAGCAGATAAACATCACATTTTCATTTTTGGGGGAACTATCCCTTTAAATCAAGGAGGATTGTCTAGACGAGTAAAAAAACAAAAACAAAAAACATGTCAAAATTAAGTTTTTGTGTGAAAAGTGAAATAATCTGCCAATGGCGGAAAGCAAAATAATCTCATTTCAAACAGAAAACAAGAAACTACAAGATGTTTCTCAAATTATCTTTTTACGTTCCTAAACATTTAACACAATAATAGCTTTAAATTATCTTTTGGGGGTGTTTTCACAGCCAAATTTAGTTTGCGATTAGATTAATAAATCGCAGCACTCCGTAATTAATTAATTAAAAATGTTAATCGACTGACAGCCCTAGTAATTATTGCATTCTGTTGAAATTTTCTCATCTGTGGCCAAATCCAGAGAACAGGTTCAGCTGAAATTACAGAAATGCTAATCTTGCCTGAGTCAGTACATGATATAGTTAAATAATTGTTAAAAAAAAAAAGATTTAGCATTAAGCATTTAGACTTAAACATCCATTTTCTTCACTCTTCCCGTGCTTGCTTTTGTTTAAATCGCATGACTATGTGGTCCCCTGAGATCTTTTTCTTCACGATAACATCTCCATTTCAAGGATTTTCTATGTCACTGGTTGATGCAGTGAAGCATTCATTTCCCATTGCTTTTGTTTTGGTACAATAACAAAGCCAGACTAAGCACTAAAACAGACATAACTAGGATTGTGTACGATTATTCAATAAACTCTGCTCACTTTTTACAAAAGTCTCCTGCTTCCCACTCTTTTATACTGCCTCTGTCTACTTCTCTGTCTAACAGTTTTAGATACCAGACAAAACTATCCAGACTTCTGTAAGGATCTGGTAAAAAAAAGAGTGGATCCAAATTCTTGGCTTTCCCGATGCGTTGAAAGGATCTAACAACAGGCAGCTCACCAGACTTTGGCCTACATGTGCCTAAAATACACTGCATGCAGTTATAATAAGTTATGCTTACTATAAACCTTCACATTAGCCCTGAACGTGTCCTTGTCTTTACCTGAACAATGGCGGGGTCCTGAGGCAGAGAGCATGTCGGTTTGGGAGGTTCACACACCGTCAGGTCTTTGATGTCACTTCCTCTGAATATAATATACTCAAATGTCTCGTCCCTGGGTGCGATGGGACGGTCCGTGGGTCGGTCCTCGGTGCCAAAGGAGCGCACTGAAACAAGAATTAAAAGAGTAAATCATCAGTTTTAAATGAGCTTACATACAAGCAATGTATCTTCCACTGAGATTTCAATTTAATAAACTCTAATCCTCTTAAAATCAGCTTTTGCACAGTAAGTAATCCAGTTAAATCTGACTTCATTTCCAAACAACAAACAGTGCTGATATATCCTCAGTGCGCCGTAATGCTACCGCAATCAAGTTCATAACACACAACATATAATATATACCAAAAGATTTCTCTTTATGAATCATTTAAACGTGTGTCTGGGACACTGCTGAGTCTGGAGTACACTGATTTTTAATATAATCTTAGCTTTATTGTGTTATAAATTAATAGAGCTCATAAAAAGTGTTCTGTCAAACTGAGATAGTATTCTAGATCGTGTGTGTATATATATAAATAAAATGATTTTAAAATCAACAAAAAAGCAGTGTACTGCTTATACTCAAATAAATAATCAATCAGTCCAGAGATTTAACAGTGACCACAATTTCAGCCAAAATACCGTAGTGACTAAAACTGTAACATTACCATCAATTAACCAGATAAAACATTTTAAAAACACTATCGTCTGCTTCCAGCGTTTCAAAGGGATCCCACATGTATACAGTAACTGTGGTAAACATGGTAAGTTTACACTAGCACACATCACTCTTCCTATCATCTGAACAGAGGGAGCAGTAACTAGCATGCTGTGACATCTAACGCAGGTCAATAAAGTGCACAGGAAACCTGCCGCGAGGACACTGCTGTCCGTGTAGGGCAGCTCACTACATTTGAGACACAGCCTCGTCGCTAAACACTATCTCTGAAGAGGAAGGAGTGTGTTTGAGGAGTGTTTTTGACCTTTGGCGAGCGCGACGGTGGAGTTCTCGGTGTCGATGGTGTAGAGAATGCCTTCATACCGGATCTCCGCTTTACTGATCAGACTGATCTTACTCCCGATATACGGCGTGCCGCCGCTCATCCTCTCACCAACCCGCGATAAACCGAGAGAGAGCTCGTGTAAAAATACAGCTGCACTTCACAACGTCAACAAACCGCTGTTTGCTAATGAAACATGGCCGCCTGCATTTCAGGCCATCGGGCGGAAGTGACGTCTGACCGCCTTCGGTTCGTCAGTATCAGGGTTTCCCAACTTTTTGCGCTTATAAAATAATTATATTTTGATCTATCCACAGTATTCAAACAGATATCGACTCAACATTGTGTGCTACTCTTCGTTATTTCCCCTTCACTGTAACTGTGATTAAAGAGGAATTGTATTTTATTGGCAGAAAAGTGAAATATTCACAAATGCAGATTTTCCTCAATAATACACTGATTTGTAATAATTTTCTCCATGCCTTCAAATACTAATTAGGACACTAAAAACAATAAGCAATAAAAGAACCTGTAAAACTGTATGAAGAACTTTTGAGTTAATTCGTCCTCATTTGTAAATCACTTTAGAAAAGCGTCTGCTAAATAACTAAATGTAATTCATTTATTTGCCTCTTTATATTTAATTGTATATATTTTTATGTGCTTTTCTATGTGTTTATTTGTTTGTTTGTTTTCTTTTTCTTTACTTTTATTATTATTATTATTATTATTTAGGTTTTCCCAAATTGTACATATGCCAGTTCCTTACAGAAAGTTCAGCCACCCCTTCTGTATTAAAATACATATTCAAAATCAGGAATAGGACAAGCAATAAAACAAGTCATTATTATTATTATTATATTCTGTAAAGTTGCATTGCAACGATTTGCATCGTTAAAAGCGCTATACAAATAAAATTGAATTGAACTGAATTGAATATGGACAGATTATTTCAATTCTCTAGCATCATTATTGCCATTGGACCGACTGAGTTTATAATTGAGAAAGGAAAATATTAGTTATTTTCATTGTAATTACACACATCATCATCATCATGTTGGTAAAAATGTTCATACCACTTGTGTCTGTGTATTGAAAACAATACGTCAAAGAGGAAGAATGCTAAAGGGTTTGAGTTAAAAGGAAAGAGCGGTATTAAAAAGTGATGCCGAAGGGTCCAAGCAAGCGTCACAGTCAGTGAGAATGCATTGCTTTTATTGTGTGCTGTTCCTTTAAAAGAACCTGTTCCTTTCAGGGTTCATGTTGCCTAAAGTGGCAGAGCTGCATTCCATTTTATTGAAGAAAGGGACATGAAAAATAATACTCACAAACAGTTGGAAAGCAGAGAAAGCTTGACCTAC
The DNA here is from genome assembly GCF_936440315.1 of Barbus barbus. Lineage (NCBI taxonomy): Eukaryota > Metazoa > Chordata > Actinopteri > Cypriniformes > Cyprinidae > Barbus > Barbus barbus. The sequence continues at coordinate 2,635,546 of NC_136728.1, read as the reverse complement.
CTGGAGCTAAAATGTTTTTATTCTCATAAGTATGCAGAAATCTATATTGTGAGGTAAGTAATAAAATATGATTGACGTTTAAAATATGAAACATTTATGTAGCATACTGTAGGCTAGTTATGTACTGTAGGCTAGTTATGTGTAGGTATGTTATGTGAAATTATTCAAACCTCCAGAGACTGGAATATTTATTATTTTATTTATTTTTATTTTTTGCATTTATAACAGTTTAGTCGCATATTAAAAGTGATAATGTCAAAATGTAATATTTTGGAGTTACAGCATTTATTATTTTTGCAGCTATGTCACAATTATCCAACCTAGCTCTGTTGTTTTTAAATCACTTTTTAAATCAAAGTCTATAACAAAACTTAATTAGCTCACACACATTCATGCATACATTAATTTAGCCTATGATGTGTCAAAGTTGAACAGCAAATAATATACAAGTTCATAGTTTTATTACATAGAGAAAGCCTTGCATGTTGAAAGTGTTTTGCACCTTTGAGGGCGTTGAAGAAAAAGCACAATATTACTTCTAAATTATTATCACTAAAATGTTTGACCGGAGCAACTAAGAAAAAACCCTCGATATACTGCTGAAGAATTGTGAGACTTGAAAGAAGGAAAAAAAAAATCTATAAGAGTCATGAACAGCATTCCCATGGAGGTTGATCGGTCTTGTTATGGGGTGCTTTGCTGTTGCAGGAAGTGGAAATCCTGCCTGTATGAAGGACGTCATGGTTGTGTGAAGTGGCTATTATCAGGCAAAGACTGTGATGCTTTCCATGCTCAGACTGACGATTGATGATCATTGGACTGTCCTGCAGGACAACCATCACATACAGTATCAGTGAGGCTTGGTTCAGGGATCAATCATACAATGTTCTTGAGCAGAGAAACAGTGTCAATGTGAAAATCAAAGATGATCAGTGATCTGGAAACGTTTGCACAAGAGGTATGTGCCAAGATTCCAGTAGAAAGGTGACAGAAGCTTGTAAACAACATTTACTGGAGGTTATAAGGAGTTCAAAACTCTCTTCACTTTTGGATACTTTTGCACATGAATGCTGAGAGCCAGTTTGACCCCCCATTTTTTTTAACAACCTTATGTCATTCAATTGTGTATTATTAAACATTGTATTTACCGATGCCTTAAACAGTAACAGAATGTCTTGCAGGTCAAAGGGGTTGAATAGTTTTGATTGCAATTTGCATGATTTTTTTCACTTAAAAAAATAGACTCATATATGACCCTGGACCACAAACCATTAGTCATAAGGGTAAAATTTCCTTAAATAAATAAGCTTTCCATTGGTGTATGGTTTGTTAGGATAGGACTATATTTGGCCGAGATACAACTCAACATGAATATAAAAAATATAAATCTATTGTTGCAGGCTGAAAAATGTTTGGTTGAGCTAATGAAGACTAGTCATTCAAACAGTAAAATGAGTGTGGAAAGAGGCCCTGCCATAGAACTGGCTGATATGAGGTTTGTATGATTCCTGTTTATTCGTTTGATTATATTTGCACCCGATTCAACTCAACATGAAAATACATTATGCCAGCTGTCTATTTGATTTTTTTTTAATTATTATTATGTTAAAGCCTGAACACATCTGCTTCACCAGGACAGAGTTACATGTCTTCAGGGAATGAGTCCATGTGTCCTCAGTTAACCCTGAAAGAGAAAACCTCTCAACACAGGTGAGATCATAGGGCTGATAAACTGGTGGATATTGCCACGAACAATGAAATCTTGTCCCCATTAAAACATTTCTTTGTTTAAGGTCGATTACTCGTGAGGACTCTGACTTCTCTCTGCCCAGCGGTTTGTCAATGAAAAGTGATCAGTCAATGAGTCTTCTTCCCGACATCCGTGGAGAACCAATCCCTACAGAACTGAAGTATGTTAGCAGTGTGTTCAGCAACAGTCTGTTTCTGTTGAATGTAACAGCATTTGATGCATTTAAATATTCATTTTAGTCAAATGTGTCTAGCTCACTTGCTCAGCAATTTTTGCATCACAAGAAATATAGAAATATATAGAAATATACACATCTGACTATAATACAAATTGCTCATAAATGAATTAATTTCATGAAGATTTTGAACAATAGAGTTTAACATAATCAACAAATATGAATAATGTTAAGAATGTTTTTTAATTCTGTGGAACACCAAAAAAACATTCTGAAGAATATTTAAACTGCACGTCTTTTCAATATAACAAAACCAGCTCAATCTCCGGAGAAAATGGAAAAATTGTTAACTAATTGGTGATTTTGTATCGGTCTGTATAACTTGATTCATAAAAATATGTAAAAGTATTTTTTTTTTAAACTAAACATGAAGATCCACTCATGAACCTAACACTCAGTAGTGGGTGTAAGCAGATCATAGACAATTTTTCTACCAATTTGGAAAAAAAAAACAAAAAGTTCCGAATATGAGAATGTTGATAGGAACCACAGGATGTCAAGCACTGAGAAGAAAACTGACCCACCAAAAAAATGTGAATCATGTGCCCAGAGCCGCTACAGATATGACTTATTTTGACCTTGTCTTAAATGGAAAATTGCGCAGCCCTGATTTGTGTTTTGGGGTTACCTGATTATTTCTGCATTTTTTCAAGTGCCGCTTACAGCATTTCTCAAAACCATCTTGAACCTAAGCTGACTGTAGAGACCAATGGCTTGTTCCACTGGTTTCTACAGTGTACTTTGGCTTAAGGGGTTAGTTCACCCAAAAATGAAAATTAGGTCATTAATTACTCACCCTCATGATATTCCAAACCCGTAAGACCTCTGTTCAGAACACAAATTAAGCATTTTTGATGAAATTTGAGATAACATAGACAACAAGGGTCCTTACACGATCAAGGTCCAGAAACATAGCAAGGAGATTGGTAAAATAATCCATGTGACATCAGGGGTTCAACCGTAATTTTACAAAGCTATGAGAATACTTTTTGTGAGCAAAAGAAAAAAAATAACGACTTTATTCAAATTCGTCTCCTCCACATCACCCAAGCGCCATTTTGGAGAATATCCACTGGACGGAAACTGTGTATGCTCTGTGTTTTAGCCGCATACCAGATGCGCTGTTTTCGTTCAAATTAAAGCGTAAATATACATAGAATACGTATCCGTGCGGTGCGGCTGATACAGAAGAGCGTACGCAGTTTCCATCCAGCGGATATTCTCCAAAATGGTGCGACACTGACGTAGAGGAGACAAACTGCTGAATAAAGTTGTGTTTTGGCGCACAAATTGTATTCTCGTAGCTTCGTAAAATTACGGTTGAACCCCTGATGTCACATGGTCTTACCGATCTCGTTGCTACGTTTCTGGACCTTGATCGTGTAAGGACCCTTGCTGTCTATGGAGGGTCTGAGAGCTCTCAGATTCCATCAAAAATATCTTAATTTGTGTTCTGAACATGACCGGAGGTTTTACGGGTTTGGAACGACATGAGGGTGAGTAATTAATGACAGAATTTTCATTTTTGGGTCAACTAACCCTTTAAGGTACTTTTGCATTTCCCAAAAGCAAGAATAAGGTTTGGGCTGTTTTTATTTATTTATTTATTTAATTTTTAAATCATGATTGCATATGCACCTTATGCAGCCCACAACATAATTTGCTTTGACAGAAACATATGAATATATGTATTTATTTATTTATAGCTTGAACAAGCCACATAATACTGCTATACCAGCACCAAGTCATGTGTCTCTGGGGAATCCATCCATGTCTTCCCCGTTATCCTTTAAGGAAGAAACGCCTGAACACAAGTGAGCCCACAGACTTCTTATAAACATACTAATTCTGCCTCAAACAAGTATGTTATAAAAACTCACTTCTTTTGGAATATTTCTTTATTTCAGGTTGGTTGAGCTAAAGCAGTCGATGGATTATCCTTACGACTTCAGAAGAGAATCAATCCGTATAGAACTCAAGTATGTTAGCAATTTGTTAAGCAATTATAAACGATTATATGCATAAAGGTTTGCTACCATGAGATACATACAAATGCTTTTAATGCATTTACATATTTAGATTTGCCTTCAGAAATGTGCCTCTGCCTCACTCGCAAATTCTTCAGAAGTCATACACACACATATTTAAAAAATCTAATGTACAGGAATTTCTTTCTTTCTTTCTGCTGCTTGTTCATTGTGCACATGAAAATAGCACACACTTTACCTTTAACAAACATTTGTTTAACATTACCAACAAAACCTAATATTGCAACTTTAAATTAAACATTAAATGCATAGTTTGCATTCACATATGTATTTTGTCTTTCAGAATTCTGCAGAAGGAATCGAGGTCAAACGTTCTAAATGGTATTAATTTCAATAGTGTCATAGACATTTTTATATTCAGCAAGATCCATTCATTTTTTATTCTAACTTTTAATTATGTCAAACTTCACAGAGGATCTGATCGGGATATGTCATTATAAGCGGATGTTGAGGAACAGATGTCAGTGTATATTTGAAGGGAATGAAGAGCACAGCGGCCCCTCTCTGCTTAACAACATCTATACGGAGCTCTATATCACCGACGGTGGAAGCAGTGAGCACACCGGTGAACATGAAATCAGACAGATCGAAACAGCATCTAAACATCCAGCCACATGGGACACACCAATCAAGGCTAATGATATCTTTAAAACTTCTCCCAAATCTGCTAAACAAATCCGAACTGTGCTAACCAATGGAATCGCTGGGATTGGGAAAACAGTGTCTGTGCAAAAGTTCACACTTGACTGGGTTGAGGACAGAGCCAACCAGGACGTCTGCATGATATTTCTACTCCCTTTTCGTGAAATGAATGGGATGAAAGAAAAGAAAATTAGTCTGATACACTTTCTTGAGTGCTTCTTCAATCTAAAAATAGATCCAGAAGTGTTATACTCAGATAAATACAAAGTAGTCTTTATCTTGGATGGACTTGATGAATGTCGGTTTTCTTTGGATTTCCAAAAGAACAGGAGCTGCTCCAGTGTGACAGAATCTGTCTCAGTCGGTGTCCTACTGACAAACCTCATCTGCAAGAATTTGCTTCCTTCTGCGTTAGTATGGATAACCTCACGACCAGCTGCAGCAGGTCAAATACCGCCTGACCTCATTGACCGTGTGACCGAGGTACGAGGTTTCAATGACTCCCACAAGGAAGAATACTTCAAGAAAAAAATAAGTGATCCAGACATGTCCTCCAGGGTAATCTCACACTTGAAGTCTTCGAAGGTCCTTCACATTATGTGCCACATCCCAGTTTTCTGTTGGATATCAGCTACAGTTCTCAAAAGAATGTTTTGTGATTCCGAGAGTGGTGAAATTCCCAAGACCCTCACACAAATGTACGCACACTTCCTGATGTTCCAGATCAAGCACGGGAGTCACAAATACGATGAGAATTCCGAAGCCGGTTTGAAGTGGGATAAACAGACCACATTGTTGCTTGGAAAGCTGGCATTCCAACAGCTTGAAATGGGTAATTTAGTGTTCTATGAAGAAGATTTGAGGGAATGTGGCATTGAACTCAACGTTGCATCAGTGTATTCAGGAGTTTGTACCCAAATCTTCAGAGAAGAGGCAGGACTGCTTCAGAAGAGGGTCTTCAGCTTCATACACGCAAGTATACAGGAGTTTCTGGCTGCGTTGTATGCATTTCTTGTGTTTGTCAACCATAAACAAAATGTCCTCAGTCAGACCACAAATGCTAAAATCATAAGTACTTTCAAAAAACCCTCAATGCATGAATTTCTGAAGTGTGCTGTGGATAATGCTTTAGCAAGCGGCAATGGACATTTGGACCTTTTCCTTCGCTTCTTGTTGGGACTGTCCCTTGAGTCCAACCAGACTCTTCTTCAGGGACTCCTGAATGAGGTGTTAAGCAATACTGAAAGCAGTATGAAAACAATTCAATATGTCAAGGACAAAATCAGGGACCACCCTTCAGCGGAGAAGGCAATAAGTCTTTTCCATTGCCTAAGTGAGCTAAAAGATGATTCTCTGGTTGAGGAAGTGCAGGACTTCATAAATACACATGGTTTTAGTGGTGGAAAGCTGTCTCCTTCACGCTTTTCTGCTTTGGCTTACATACTGTTGACATCTGCTGAAGAACTGGATGTGTTTGACTTGTCAAAGCTCATTCATCCGAGCATGACCTCAAATGAGGGACTGTTAAGATTGCTGCCAGTCATCAAAGCATCCCAATCAGTTATGTAGGTATCTCATTTAGTGCTGTCAAAATTAACACGTTAACACAAGCGATTATGTTTTTCAGTCTAACGCGTTAAAAATATTTGCTCTTCAGTTACACGGCTAGCACATGCTGTTATCATATCATATCAAAGCACGAAAGAAACTATGTGCATGCAATGTCGTGGTCAGTTAAGTCATGAAGGCGATTAAAGCTACCTTAAAACTGTGCATGCATGTATTATATGTTATATATAAGTCACATTTAAGAGCATGTCTCTGAAATGGATTTCAAAACTGTCCTGGAGCAGCCTCATCATCTAACACACCTGATTCAACTCCTCAGCTCATTAATAGAGACTTTAAGACCTGAAGTGGGTCAGAGAAAGGAAAGTGTGTTGAGAGAAAATACAATGCGTGAGATCCGTGTCATGTTCAGCAGGGGCAGCTCTTAAAGAAACAGCACCCACAATAACCTATTGACCTAACCAAGCTGCTATGATGTCTGTTCAAGAAAAAAGAAGAAATCAATCATTTTTATAGCTTAAAGGAATCATCATATTTAATTTAGAATTTAGTGTTTGATAACTTTATTACATTTTTGTATATTTCCTACTTGCTGAAGGGCACAGGTAGCTAAATATGACATTTGTTATAATGGGTTTATGTGACGATTGTTTAAAGTTATTTTATTAAGGTCTGATAAATATTAAAATGGATAGCTCTCAATTATAATGTAATGTCGAATGGCTATAGGTTGGTTGGCAATGGTTAAATATTAGGAAAATAAAGAACAATTTTATAGAGGCATCAGAGTAGTATTAGTATCAGCGATACTGGTCTTCAGTAATAAAAAAAGTGCCATTAAACAAATATAAAAATATACCGCCTTTATGTTGTTTCTACATTAATTCGAAGATTAAATGTGCAATTATTTCAATATAAAGGTATATTAAAAAAGTTTAATGTTAGGTGGGATTAATCACAATTAATTTCAGAAAAAACATGTGATTAATTAGTTAATGTTTTTAATTGATTGACAGAACTAATCTCATTGGTTATGCCAGGAACGTACTACCTAAGTATGCACTGACGTGAACACTTAGTCAGCATATTCCAAGAACACAGTACTTACATAACCTGATTTTATTTTTCCTTTTAGTTTAAGGTGTTGTAATGTGACAGATAAAGGCTGTTCAGGCCTGGCTTCCGTTCTTAGTTCAAGTCTCTCATGTCTGAGAGAACTGGATTTGACTTCCAACAATCTTCAGGATTCAGGAATAAAACAACTTTCTGCCGGATTGGGGAATCCTCAGTGTAAACTAGAGACTCTGAGGTACGAAGTAGACTGTGATTCCTTGGTATGTAATGTCAAAAAGACTTACAGTAGCAAAAATTGTCAATTGCTATTGTTAACTGCCAAATTACAAAAATAAAAAATGAACACAAATGGGACAATTGTGACATACAGTTCAGAGTTATACAATACAATAGCTCAGATAATTCGGCCTTAGACTGGCTACCTGTCCATTGGGGTTTTCCAGAGTTTATTCCAAGATATGCTGAAATAGACTTTTGGCTGTAGCACAGTTTGGGAGACATTTTTGAGACCTCTGGAAGAGTTTAAAATTACTCTTTCCTTTTTCTCAGAAGAATCATTTAGAAACATACAACTGAAATTGAGTTCCCATTTGCTCTACAATGAATCAAATAACTGTGTAGAAGAAACAACAAAAATATTTCATTTTTCTTTTCTCTCTTGTGGTTGTAGACTTTTCAATTGCAGAATCGATGAAAACGGCTGTGCTTCTTTGGCCTCAGCTTTGAGGTCAAACCCAGCTCACTTAATTGAGCTTGATTTGACGCACAACATGCCGCATGATACAGGTGTGAAAATGCTTTCTGATGTGCTAACAGATGAGCGCTGTAAACTGGAAACACTAAGGTGGGTTCTAATATGTATTAGAATTATTAATTATTATTAATATCACATTAACGTTGACAGCCCTAATATATATATATATATATATATATATATATATATATATATACGTTCAGTGATAATCCCTCATGAATTTCTGTGGGATTGTTTCATTTTTGAACAAGTGTAACCATAGTTGTAGAATTTCACATTGATTTGCTTTGACCATGCCCAGTAACAAATATTAAAATATGATTTTTTTTGCACTAAAAATGAACACTACTTTTAATCATATCAAATGCCCATTTCGTTAAGTCTACAATTTTAAATTAGGGGTATTTTTTTTAGGTTGATGGCCTGTGAACTTACCAGGAAAAGTTGTGCAGCACTGGTCCAAGCACTTCAGTCCACATCTACAAGCCTGAAACATTTAGATTTAAGTTTGAATGACCTCCAGGATTCAGGAGTGGAACTGCTCTGCGTTGGTCTAGAGAGCCCTTCCTGCAAGCTTGAGACGCTGAGGTATTACAATCAGACAAAGAAGACTGTGTTCATGTACAGGGTAATAACATGATGGTTATAGATGACTGATCTGATTAAATAATGTCACATTTTGTGTATCACGTGACACTAGTTCATGATTATTTGCCACTCTACTATTTACAGTCTATCAGACTGTAAAATTACAGCCAATGGATGTTCTGCATTGTCACCTGCTATAAAGTCAAACCCATCACACATGAGAGAGTTGGACCTCAGCATTAATAACCTAACAGACTCAGGAGTGAAGCATCTGCTCCCTGTGTTTGAAGACCCACGTGTGCATCTAGAGAGATTATGGTAATAGGCCTCCAGTTTGTTTGTTAATCATGGAATGTACATCTCACAATTAACAAATGGGACTGGATGGACATTTGGTGCATTTTGTTCATTGTTTTTGTGCTTTTCTCAGGCTGAATAATTGCAATCTCACACATGAAAGCTGTCAGATGATGGGTCATGTAAATAAATCAGAACACTCAGGTCTGAGAGAGCTGAACCTCAGTGCTAATGCAATTCTGGATTCAGGTTTGAAGCAGCTTTCAGTGGCACTAAGTCATCTTCTGTCAGGACTGCAGTCACTGAGGTAATAAAGATTTCCTAAATATGTTCAGTAATTAGTCATTTCAATTCAAACTGAATGAAGAGAGAATTTATATTGTGGGAAAAAAAGATATTATTGTGAACTGTAACTTGCATTTAAAATTGAACTACATATTGAAAGGTATGAATCTGTACACTACAGAACATTTGACATTTTACTTGCACAAAATATATGTCATTTAAGTAATATTGTTATAATTGCACAACCCTTTGCAGTGTAACATACTGTGGGATTACGGCAGATGGGTGTGCTGTTCTGGCATCAACTCTCAGCTCTAACCAGACACAGCTAAAAGCACTGGATCTCAGAGGAAATAAACTGACGGATTCAGGAGTGAAGCCACTCTCAGATCTGCTGGAGGATCCACAAAGTAAATTAGAAGAATTTGAGTAAGTGTTTGAAACTTACTATATAGACAGTATACTCCTTGTGCTATGCCATAAGATATCATATGACAATTTACACCTTGTTTTAAAATTAGGTATTGTTATTTAAAACATAAACCAGGATTGGATTATTGTATATATTTTGGCTGTTTGCCACACAATTCAGGTGAATCTTAAGTAAATGTTTGGGCCATATTTCACCCTGAAACAAAAAGACAAAAGTTGAAATTTAAAGATATCCATTGTAGTATTACGAATTGAATATCATTGCATTACAGTAATGGGAAATTGGTAGAATGTGCTTAATTGTCATGGAACTTAATTTTTATAATTTCACAATTCAAAATACTGCAATAAAAAGCCTAATATGTGACCCATGACCACAAAACCAGTCATAAGGGTAATTTTTTTTAAAATTTAGATTTATGCACCATATGAAAGCTGAAGAAATAGGCTTTCCGTTGATGTGTGGTTTGTTAGGATAGGTCAGTATTTGGCTGAAATACATTTGAAAATCTGGAATCTGAGGGTGCAAAAAAATCTAAATATTGAGAAACTCGCCTTTGAAGTTGTTCAAATAAAGTTCTTAGCAATGCATATTACTACTCAAAAATTAAGTTTTGATATATTTACAGTAGGAAATTTACAAAATATATTCATGAAACCTGATCTTTACTTAATATCATAATGATTTTTGGCATAAATGAAAAATCCATAATTTTGACCAATGCAGTGTATTGTTGGCTATTGCTACAAATATACCCAGCGACTTATGACTGCTTTTGTGCTCCAGAGTCACATATAGATTTTATCATCTTGAAATTTGACCCAGACACGTTCTTGAGATTTTTGAGATTCTTGAGAACTTTAATATTTTTATTACAATACATGTATCCCGGTACAAATGGCTAATTTATATGTCCACCTCACAGATTTGTGGATGCAGTAATATCTGAAAATCAGGCAACTATGGATGACTCCCACAAACAGGATGTTCTACATAAAAATCAAAGAAAAAAACAAAAAGCAAATGTAAAAGACATGTGCATATGCTTTTAAGAAAATCTGACTACATTATTAGTTCATTTACTGCCTTGAGTCGGAAAAGTTTGCTCCTAGCTGTGTTACACCAATCCAGTCAAGCAGACCTGAAAGAGAGCTATATATCAGATCACTGGTGAAAGTGTGACATCAGGTCTCAGTGTTGTTCATCATCTGAATTATTCAAACCAACACAGAAAGGACATCATGGAAACTACTACTTGGAAAATGACCTGGAACATCTGTATGGAATATGCAGCATGTGCGTGACATGGCATCATGGGAACAGAATGAAACATGCATAGTTTCATTCTTGATCAGGAACAGTATTTAAAAAAACATTTAGCGGAAACTATGAAGAATGGCAGGTTTGCTGGGTTAGTCAGAGGTATGTAAATACAGATCCAAATCTGCTACATTTGTAAAATCTTTAGAGTGCATATATTGTTTATAGACAAATTTATAGTAGATTTAAATGATATTATTATAGTTTTGGTATGGACAGCTGCTAAATATGTTGACTTGTGAATATTTATACAGTATCTACTGTGAACTAGTACCTCTTCTGAGAGCATGTATCATATATCTTTCCATATCTCTGTCCAGTAATCACATAGAAAACAACCACAATCCATCTAGTAACAGCCAAGCAATGTTAAGTCTTAAACGCCAAGTCAATGTTCAAACTATTTAAAAAAATGTGTCGTTAAATTCAGTCACTCATCAGTCAACAAAAGTATTCGAGCTGTATAAAACATATATCAATCTAATATTAAATCAAACACTAAAATGTTATCAGGCAATGATTTGTCAAGTCACCATAAAAGTTTGTCTTCATATACAGTCCTTTTGTAGTTTTATTAATAACTGTCAATGTATTCATCAAAATAATGATAATTGTAGACTGATGCATCCTCCGTTTTAGGTTTACAAAATAATCAAACTCAAGTCTCTGTATGAACAGTAGAGGGCAGTACATGATCTTTATGAAATTTTATTTTCATAATCTTTGGCATGATATTGTGGGTCATACCTGATTTTATTTCTCTCACATAGTTGTTGTTTTTTTCCTAATGTTGACATTTGTCTAATGAAGAATGTAACATTGGAGTCAATACACAGAAAAATGACAAAAGTGTTTCATTTGAATGTTTATTTATCAAATAAGAATAGGGCATCATTAATAGATATTATAATTATTACAGCATATCTTCACGTTGTATTGATATTCAGAGTTTATCAAGTCTTTCTCTGGTTGGTCATAACAAACCGTTCTCCACACAGTTTCTAAAATGGAAACTATAATTATAAAACTGGACTTTGGTCAATAATTGAGGGGTATCTTGATAATCATCAACATTTTTAAATAAATCCGTTCTTAAGTGCTACACTTTATTTGTGAGTGCATTCAATGCCAAACTACACTGGTTTAACAGCTCCTGCATGCATCTCATTCACAAAACCTCGCTATACTAGCATAACTGCACAAGGAAAGTGTTTGTAAAAGAAAGAAATGAAAAATGCAACAATAGAATATAGTAAATTTGGCATAACACAAATAAATGCTCTATTAAGGCAAACTTCATTTCTAAGTCAAACAATCTACAAAATAAGTATTTGATTTAAAATACTGCTCATGCAAACATGATGCAGGCTATATTAAGCTGTGAATTCATAATTAACAAAGGTAAACGATATCTGTGTTTATATGAGTTGGGACTTCTATTAGCCCACCTAAGTTCATCTTAAACAAATTCTCACCAAAATGACCCAGGACTCAAATTCATGCCGTTCAGCCAGTGCTGTACTAACGAAGAAGAAAAAAAAATACATTAAACAGCGTACAGCCTAACACGACCTCTAACCCTTTGAGGTGTAATGAGCAGCAAACTGGCACCACTTTCACAAATAAGGGTCATCACACCTGAGATTAAATGCACAATATCTGTTACTTGTAAACAATTCATTAGCCATGCAGTCAAAGTACTTTGTTTTAAAACCAACAAGAAGTTCTAAGTTACTTAGCTGCAGATTTCTCATTCGTGAATTATTAAAGTCAACGTACAAATAATCTACAGAAGAGGTTCGGTTTAATGTGACCGTAAATGAGGAAGACTGCAGTGACAATGCCTGAATCCACACAGAAAACCCATCCCATACACGGTTAAATTTTGATGCATGTTTTCTGCATGATTTATAGAGATAATACAGTATAGATGCAGCGTGAGTGGGCGTGAGCTTGAAGTTGACACACTGTCATGTTAAATAAATGAAGTCTTAGCTCTGTGCTCGAGTTATTTTTTCCCGGGGTTGCTGGGGTAAAGGCTCGCTTATGTATTTTCTTGCCGAAATATGAAGGGTTTGGAGCACATCTGAGCTCTTGACACTGACTGGGGCAATCTCAAGAGACACGTTAAGTGCTGTCGGTAGCTTTTTATTTTTCTTAAAGGCAGTTTAACCAGGTGTCACTGAGCATTGTTTGCTTGAGAACTTCTGATGGATTGACTTGTAAAAATATCACATTTTTATATCATTTTGTTGTTGATGATCCATGTGATATTTTGAAGAGAATCTGATGGCTCAGTCTACAATTGTGATGTCATGTCCAACTCATCAATTCTAAATTAAACATATCGTACAATCTTATTTTGTCTTCTTTGTATTGTCAGGGTGATATTAAATATTCCTTTTATTTTAATAATAAAAAATACAATTTTACTATTGACTGACTTGCTCTTCTGTCAGCGGTTTTACAAAGTAATAGTGCACCCAAAATTGAAAATTTGCTGAAAGTTTTCTCACTCTCAGGGCAGATGAGTTTGAGGAGTGTTTCTGCATCTGAACAGAACTGGAGAAATTAAGCATCACATCCTCTGCAGTGAATGGGTGCCGTCAGATTTAGAGTCCAAACAGCTCATAAAAGCATCACAATAATCCACAAGTAACCCACACCACTCCAGTCCAGCAGTTAACATCTTGAGAAGACAACAATAATGCACGTTTCTAGGAAACAAATCCATCATCAAGATGTTTTTCAATTTAAACGGTTGCTTCTGGCTAAAATATGAGTTTATATACTTTCTTTTTACAGTGAAAAAAGAGGTCTGGCCTGAATATGCACAGATCAAGACCCGTTATAAACAAATATGTGAGTGGATTTGGAAGTGAGAGACAACAGGAGAAAAACTTTTTTACTGGAGGAAGCATTATTATGGATTATGGACTCGTATTTTGGCCAGAAGAAACAGTTTAAAATTAAAATGTCTCCTTGATGAATTTGTTTATTACAAATCCACAGCTTTTCTCTTCACAAGACATTAATTGATGGACTGGAGTGGATTGCTTGTGGATTATTGTGATGTTTTTATCAGCTGTTTGGACTAATTCTGACGGCACCCATTCACTGCAGAGCATACATTGGTGAGCAAGTGATGGAAAAACACATTTCTCCAAATCTGATGAAGAAACAAACTCTTCTACATCTTGGATGAGCCGAGGGTGAGTCGATTTTCAGCAAATTTTCATTTTCAGGTGAACTATGAGGTAATAGGAACCATTCAAATCACTGGCAGTAATGGCACTTACACATTTCAGGATTAATTAGAAGAAGTAATACAAAATAATAATAATAATAATAATAATAAAATACTAGCACTGGCAGTAATGGCACTTACAAATTTCAGGATCAATTAGAAGAAGTAATACAAAAAAAAAAAATAATAATAAAATAAAATACTAGCATTTAATTTGATTTAATTGCTAATTATCAATATTTTCAAATCTAAATTGCATAACAGAGTAAAACCATGTGACCATGTTCAAATTTTATTTTCTGTGTTTTTTTAAGAAGCCTTCCAGATTTTTCAAGATCATTTATACATAAGTTACAGTTAAATTATTTCAATTTTAAACATTTTCTATAATTTTCCAAAAATGTCTTTCTAAAGAATAGTGTATATTGCAGTTTGACTTGGTTGGCGAAAAACAAAAGCATCTGTCACCACAATTGTAGAATGACCCAGAGAACGAATCTCCCCAAAGAACATACCTCAAAACTGCATGCAATTAAGACTAACGATTACAAACGCAAACAAAACACGCCATTTGGGTGGCGCATGCTTGAACGCTGTATGAGGCTGTGCTTGGATATAGATACTGAGAGCAGCTACAGTTTTGTCATCACAGGAACAGTTCACCTAAAAAATGAAAATTCTCATATCATGCCAAACCCATTTGTATTTAGCAAAACGTTCATGCTGCTCTTTTCCATACGAGTAAAGTGAATGGGGACTGTAGTTATCAAGCTACAAACACCATACAAATACTAAAGTTTAATCTAAATCGTCTGAACTTTGGGAGAGGAAAAGACCCAATGTATGTCTAGCATGCTCAGAAGTTTCCCCAAATGTTAGTGCATGAATTCCCTTGTGGTTATTTATTTGGCAAACCATTCCTAATGTTCTAAGAACATAGATTTATATTTAATAAACATAGATGTTTTTGTGCCAATCTAATAAAACTAACACAAAATGTTCTCAAACTATTTTAATCTCCTTCCTCGCTTTCTTTTTTTTATACATAACGTAATGTTCCCGCAGCACTGCAGAGAGTTTCTTAATAAAACCAATTTATACAGAGCATTCCCTAATGGTTAGTCTCTAATGCTCCTTTTTAGTTTAGAACCATAAAGTCTGTTAAATGTTTCTCTTTTCATAATCATAAACTACATTTATGGGAAATTTCTCGACATTGGTGTAATACAGCACTTAATCAAATTTAGAATTGAAGATTACTGTGTAATAATGATAGCTTACAAATCTGAATCATACGTGTTTGGAATTTCTTGAGGTTCAGTAAATAATGCAAATTTTTCATTTCGGGTGAACTGTTCCTTTAACAGAGAGTAAGGCTTTTCCTGTTAAATTTCGGTTCTGTGCTAGTGCCGCAAACGCTGAGCACACATTGTTTACAGTTTGAGACAGTCGAATGACCAAGAACACGGAATACTGATATAGTAAAATAACTCAAAGCGAACACTGTACAACAAAATGAAAACCAAGGCCTCGCACATCTGCGTGAAAACTTCTCTCACGTTTGTACTGAGAGTGGATTCATGCTTTTTCTAAAATCACACTCGCTCTATTTACAACGTCACGTAATAAAATGAGTAAATTTCATTGTTAAGCAGCTCAGAGTTTTCATGAGGTACAAAAAAACATCCATTTGTAAAAAACGGTACAATTGTAAACGTCTGCAGTAGTTTGTCACACAAGAGAACAGGAGATAGTATGTGAGACAGACTGTGAAGTCATATCTGATGTTTGACTGAAGAGGCCACGCGATACTTTAAAACAGTCTGAAACACCACCTAAAACCTCAGCGCCCGAGGAGGAACAGCGCCGCGTGTAAAGCTCCCTAACGTCACCCTACATGCTGAAGGACAGCGTTTCACTCAGACAGGCCGTGTGTGATCCTGAGAGTGACAGTGAACCGAAGAGAGGACGTACGGTTTGTGCGATGGCTCAAATCTGCGTCTGCAGCGGCTGGACGAGTCTGGATGGGGGTTTGGAGGAGCTGGAGTGGGACGAGTGCTGGGGTTTGATGCCTCGGCTCCTCATGTACTGGAGGAACTGATCTGGGATTTCTGCAAGAACGTCTTTGGCCAGACGGGCCATGCTGAGGATGTGATTCCCTCTGCGATCGATGTAGTCTCGGAAAGGAACGAACTGAGGAGGAATCGGAGAGAGGTTTAAGAGGAATATGCAGTTGACATCTTTATAAAAATCAATTTGACTCGTCTTTTAGATGGTAAAAATGAGTATAAATCACATTTGCATATTGTGCATTTATAGTCTAGTTCAAATATTAAAAGTGTATTTTTAATAAGCTGTATTTGCATTAATATTTGTTCCCTGGAGCACAAAAGCAGTCTTAAGTCGCTGGGGTATATTTGTAGTAATAGCCAACAATACATTGCATGGGTCAAAATGATCCAAAAGACATTAGGATATTAAATAAAGATCATGTTCCATGAAGATATTTTGTACATTTCCTACTGTAAATATATCAAAACTTAATTTGTGACTACTAATATGCATTGGTAAGGACTTCATTTGGACAGCTTTAAAGGCAATTTTCTCAATATTTTAATTTTGGTGGACCCCCAGATTACAGATTTTCAAATAGTTGTATCTCAGCCAAATATTGTCCTATCCTAATAAACCATACAGTCCAAAATAATAATAATAATAATAATAAAACATCAATGGAAATTTTATCTATTCAGCTTCCAGATGATATATAACTCTTTTTTTATTATTGAGATTTATATACACTATATTGCCAAAAGTATTGGCACCCCCTTCTAATGAACATGTTTGACTACTTTAGTAATTTCTATGAGTACAAATCTTAATGTTTAAGCATATAATGATATTTTAGGGAATTGTGTTCTTCTAATTTTATACCAACAGTTTGGACAGGACCTTTTCTATTCTAACATGACAGTGTCTCTGTGTATAAGACACGGTTCAAAAAGACATGATTGATTGAGTCAGTGTGGAAGAACTTGACTGGTCTGCAGAAAGACAAGTCCTGATCCCAGCTGAACTCCTCTGGTGTGACTTTATATGCAGACCTTGAGACAAAAACTCATCACCAAACACCAATGACTTGTACATACATACACTATATGGGCAAAAGTATTGTGACACCCCCTTGACACTAATGTCACTGTTTACAAACGCATTCCGGATTTATTCTAACCAGAAGCCATGGATGACCAGGGAGGTCAGGAACCATTTAAAAGAACGTAATGCTGCCTTCAGGTTCAAAGATAAAGCCCTCTACAGTGCAGCCAGAGCCAATCTTAAGAAAGCCATCAAGGGTGCAAAAGCAGAGTATAAAAGAAAGACTGAGGACCACTTCACCCACAACGACTTTGGAGGGGGATTCAACACCTTACACACATCAAAACCATTAATCACAAAATCTCTGATGCTAATGTCTCGTTGGCAGAAGAACTTAACTGCTTCTTTGCCCCCTTTGAGGTGAAGGCGAGAGAGACAGTCACATCACTCACACCCGCCCCCAGTGGATACACACCCCCATTAACAAAACAGCAACACAGGGTGAGGAGTGTGCTCAGGGCTGTCAATCCCAGGAAGGCGGCAGGCCCAGATGGAGTGAGGGGAATGGTGCTCAAAGAATGTGCAGATCAGCTCTCTGCAGTCTTCACAAAGATCTTCAACCTGTCCCTGTCAACAGCCACCATCCCATCCTGCCTGAAGTCAGCAATAATGATTCCATTACCGAAGAAAACAGCCATCAGTAGTCTTAACGACTACCGTCCGGTTGCACTTACCCCAGTTATAATGAAGTGCTTTGAGAGGTTAGTTCAGCAGCACATCAAAGCCAGCCTCCCAGACACTTTCGACCCATATCAGTTCTCATGCAGAACCAATAGGTCCACAGAGGATGCCATTGCTACTGCCCTGCACACAGCATTGCTCCACCTGGAACACCCAGGCAGCTATGTGAGGATGCTTTTTATTGACTATAGTTCAGCGTTCAACACAGTCCTTCCTGACAGGCTGGTAGCTAATCTGCTGGATTTAGGCCTCTCTCCATCTATCTGTCACTAGATTAAGGACTTCCTGACTAACCGCCCTCAGACGGTTAAGCTAGGCTCTCATTTCTCCTCCACTTTAACTCTGAGCACAGGCGCCCCACAAGGCTGCGTGTTGAGTCCACTTCTCTACGTCCTTTATACTCATGACTGTATTTCAATCCATCCTACCAACGCCATCATCAAATTCGCAGATGACACAACCATAGTTGGACTCATCTCAGGAGGAGATGAAACAGCTTACAGAGATGAAATTCAGAGACTGACAGAATGGTTCACAGCAAATAACCTGGCTCTGAATGCTTCAAAAACCAAAGAGCACATCATTGACTCCCGAAAGCACAACACAAACCTTACACCATTGCACATCAGCGGGGTCTGTGTGGAGAGGGTTCCGGCTTTTAGATTATTGGGCATGAACATCACTGAGGATCTTTCCTGGAACACAAACACTTCTGCAGTGGTCAAAAAAGCACAGCAGCGACCCTATTTCTAGAGGACACTGAGAAAGAATCATCTGCAAGAGCAGTTGTTAGTGTCCTTCTATCCAGTGGGTGATCAATTCGGCACAAAAAATTATTGGCTGTCCTCTGCCTTCCTTAAAGGAACTTTACACTGTACGCTGCCTCGAAAGGGCAGCGAGCATTTTAAAGGATCCCTTCCATCCTGGACATCATTTGTTTGAATTGCTGCCCTCTGGTAAACGTTTTAGGTCCATTAAATCAAGAACCAATAGACTGAAGAACAGATTTTACCCCAGCGCTATATGGGAGCTGAACACCGTCAGCATACACATACACACACACAACACAAACACATAATAAATGAGAAATGCACCAATCTGATGGGGCATCTTATATCTTAACCGACATAGGTTAACAACACCCTCTGTATACCTCTCGGTGTGTCTATTCAGTCTATTAGTATAAGTTTACATCGTATATTGTTCAGTCTGACTGTTCGTTTTCTACAATTTTTATTTATTCATTTTTATTTATTTATTTTTTATATATAGATCTTTAGCTTGCACTAATTTATGCATGATTGCACTGTAGGGATTGCTCTAATTTCGCTGTACTTTTAGTGACAATAATAAAGAATCTTGAAAGATCTTCTTTAGAACAGAAAAAGGCACTAACAAAACTGTGGCAACAAAGATGGAAACATAAATATACATACATGTATTTAAAAATTGTATTTCAATCTCTGTTGAAACAGTTTTGGACGTGTCTAAAATAACAGTACCCTTATGTACAAGTCATTGGTGTTTGGTGATGAGTTTTTGTCTCAAGGTCTGCATATAAAGTCACACCAGAGGAGTTCAGCTGGGATCAGGACTTGGCTTTCTGCAGACCAGTCCAGTTCTTCCACACTGACTCAATCAATCATGTCTTTTTGAACCGTGTCTTATACACAGAGACACTGTCATGTTAGAATAGAAAAAAGATCCTGTCCAAACTGTTGCTTTAAAATTAGAAGCACACAATTCCCTAGAATATCCTTATATGCTTAAACATTAAGATTTGTACTCATAGAAATGACTAAAGTAGTCAAACATGTTCATTAGAAGGGGGTGCCAATACTTTTGGCAATATAGTGTATCATCCGGAAGCTGAAAAATTAAAAATTGTTGAAAACGTACTCAACCTCAGGCCATCCAAGATTAGGATGAGTTTGTTTCTATGATGATCAAAGTTAAACATTTATTCTCGGTTCTTTTTTTTTTTTTTCATGACCCCACAACAACTAACCCTACTGTTACAAAAGAACACCTGAACAAGTGCACGAGCACTCACTCTTCCATACATACATATTCAGTTTGCACTTACATAAATTGAATAATAATTAAATTTAAAAAATAACATAGATAAATTCGTCACATACAGTATTTACAGTGCCAAGTAAAAGTCAGTACATTAAGAAACAATAATACTGACTTGGCATAATACTGACACTTAATTTCTAGTGATTATCATCAATTTGATTTCACAGATACTATTTAAACTAAACTGAGCTAGACAATGACATCTCTGAACTCAATAATGAAATGCCTTTAACTGAAAATTGAGTGTTTAATCTTATTATTATACATTACTGACACTCTATCCTCCAGTTTGATACTGTTAAGTGCTTTGACACAATCTGTATTGTTAAAAGCACTATATAATAAAGCTGACTTGACTTGACTTGGAATTATTAATTTTATATCCAGAAAATTCTCAGAAGTTTTCAATTAACCTCATCATATAAGGGATACTGCTTTTCAGATTTGTCAGAAAAAATATGACATCATCCGCAAATAAAGAGATATATACCTCATGGCCTCTTTCTGCCATAGCTAAGGGTTCGACTGCCAACACAAACAACAGTGGGGACAGAGGGCACCCTTGACGAGTACATCGTTGTAGATTAAAAGTTTTTGAGATGGTGTTATTAGTTAATATCTCAACAGCTGGGTTTGTGTATAGAAGCCAAATTGATCTAATCTTCTAGAAAGCACTTTATAAAGTAATTTTGTATCGCATCCCATTAAACTAATTGGTCTGTAAGATAAACACTCAGTTGGGGACTTATTTGGTTTTAATATTAAAGTTATGATAGCTAATCTTAATGAATCTGGAAGCGTTCTTGTCATAAAAGATTCCTCATACATATCAAGTAATTGTCTCTTAAATGTCTTGTAAAATTCTATTGGAAGCCCATCTGATCCTGGCGCTTTATCAATATTGATATCTCCTATCGCTCCACTAAGATCTTCTATTGTTAATGGGCTGTCTAATGCTATTTTCTCATCGTCTGATATAGTCTTAAATTGCAACTGGTCAATAAACAATTTCTGCACTTTTCTATTTCCGTTATATTCTGATTTATATAATGTTTGATAGAAATCTCTAAAATGGTTATTTATCTCTACTGGGTCTGTAGTTAAATTACCAGACTTCAGCTTCACATTATTAATTGTTCTATCAGATTGCATCTTCTTTATCCTCCATGCCAGTTTACCTGCTTTTTCAGGTGAATAATCAATTTGTGAATGAGTTTTATATGAGCTTGAGTAACAAGAATATTCTCTTTTATTTGGGTTCAACATTCTCCAAACTTCAATTAATCTTAGATCCTTCATATATTCAATTAATGTTTTCCTAGTTTGTATATGAGTTGTATCTATTTGGGTGGATCTGTCCAATATTGGGTCGAGGGTACAATTAAAATCACCTCCAATTATATTAAATCCCTCCAAATCAGAAACAGTTAAACAATTATTTCTCAAAAAATGATGGGCTGTCTTCATTGGGACCATAAGTATTTATAAGATTTAGTTTTTGTGTCAAAATACTCCCCTGAACAATTATATATCTTCCAGAAGGGTCTTGAATAGTTTTTGTAACCTGAAATGGCAACAATCTATGAATGAGGATAACTACACTCCTTGCATGAGAACTTGGCCATCTTTAACTCAAGCAATGCATATCTGATGCAATCAAATATGACTCTTGTAAAAACACTATTTTAGATTTGAGATATTTTCCCCGGACACTCCAACTTGTAATTTTAATATCCAGATTACCTTTTAGTTTTGTTTTCGCCATAAATTACTGTCTTAGTATATTACTGTCTAAGTAAATTACTGTCTTAGTATATTACTGTCTAAGTAAATTACTGTCTTAGTATATTAGTGTTTTAGTATATTACTGTTTTAGTATATTACTGTCTTAGTATATTACTGTTTTAGTATATTACTGTCTTAGTATATTACTGTTTTAGTATATTACTGTCTTAGTATATTACTGTCTTAGTATATTACTGTCTAAGTATATTACTGTTTTAGTATATTACTGTCTTAGTATATTACTGTCTTAGTATATTACTGTCTAAGTATATTACTGTCTTAGTATATTACTGTTTTAGTATATTACTGTCTTAGTATATTACTGTTTTAGTATATTACTGTCTTAGTATATTACTGTCTTAGTATATTACTGTCTAAGTATATTACTGTCTAAGTAAATTACTGTCTTAGTATATTAGTGTTTTAGTATATTACTGTTTTAGTATATTACTGTTTTAGTATATTACTGTTTTAGTATATTACTGTTTTAGTATATTACTGTCTTAGTATATTACTGTCTAAGTAAATTACTGTCTTAGTATATTAGTGTTTTAGTATATTACTGTTTTAGTAAATTACTGTCTTAGTATATTACTGTTTTAGTATATTACTGTTTTAGTATATTACTGTTTTAGTATATTACTGTTTTAGTATATTACTGTTTTAGTAAATTACTGTCTTAGTATATTACTGTTTTAGTATATTACTGTTTTAGTATATTACTGTTTTAGTAAATTACTGTCTTAGTATATTACTGTTTTAGTATATTACTGTTTTAGTATATTACTGTTTTACTAAATTACTGTCTTAGTATATTACTGTTTTAGTATATTACTGTTTTAGTATATTACTGTTTTAGTAAATTACTGTCTTAGTATATTACTGTTTTAGTATATTACTGTTTTAGTATATTACTGTTTTACTAAATTACTGTCTTAGTATATTAGGGAAGATAGAAATAAGAAGAGAGAAAAAAAATATATATATAAATAATTTAAAAATATAATAATAATAATAATAATAGAGTGGTGCAAATGTAAACGAAGGGGTCCTGTGCGATGGATATCTTCATCCCGTCGTGCATGATGTCATGCCGGCTTGATTCACGGTAGACAAATTCCTTCTTCTGAAACTGTAAGAAACGGATGAGGATAGCTCTGTTGTGGTTGGGCTTCCTGGACGCTAGTGTGCGATGAACTCGTTCTAAAGTGAACGCTTTGTCCGGCCCCAGCCATTATGCCGATTTCTGCTCGAAGCGATTTCAGTTCATTTAAACCTTAGGCTAAGCTATCCATTTGGTTAGCTTCCACTTCAGTCAGTACACTTGCCCAAGTTGTTTTTACACTAGTCTTACGTCCTCAAGTAAAGATGTCACACTGTTTAGTTATGGAAGGTTTTTACATATCAATGCCGATGTTGTGTTAAAAGACTGGCAGAGTATATTAAAGGTTTTTATATTAAATTGTGCACGGTTACTCAGAGCCTCTCCGTTAAGCTGCCATCCTGGTCCTGGCCCCATTTATTCTCAGTTCTATACATTTATTCTCACCCTCTATGCATTTACTTTAAACAGTTTTCCCCTTTGCTTTTGCCACACACATTGAGAGATGAAGTCAAAAATATTGTCTGTGATCATCAGTGCTACAGATGCTGTAGACATTAGGCTGGAAATCGCCTGGAATATTGGCTTACTATTTCTGTCAACGGATATAGAGCTAGAAAGCTCACCTGCACGATGTCTCTCTCCGCGAAGCGACCCCTGGATGATATCCTGACCTCATCTCCATCTAGTTCAATCATCTCTGTCAAACAGAAGAAAATGGTACAGAAAAAAACATCATGTGGTGCCCACATTCGGCTCAGACTGTTATAGTCAAGTGTGCTATCATTGGATTGCATATGAGTTCAAATACACCCTTTAATGTAGCAGCTATGAAATGAGTTCAAAGAGCAAATCATGACTGCTGTGAGATAACAAGAACACAGGGAGCTGCATGTAAATGAGGTTTTATCTTCATTAGAGGAAAAGAAAGTATCAACCTTTATTGCAAGCACAGACGAGACCAAGGTTTGCTTTTTAATGTATAACATAAAAGCACATTTAATGAGAAATGGGATTTTTTGTGGTCTTGTCAAATAAAGTACTATGCTGACATAACCTAAGCAGTTAAAGCTGTGAAAGTAAAAGTTAAGGTGCCTACACAATGAAAAAGGTCTATCAGTGAATTAGACAACAGTTACACACAATAGTGTTTGCTGATCTGATCACAAGTGGACATCCATTCAACCAAATGCATGTACTGGAAAAAATATAAAAAGCACAATGTTCTCTTACCATTCCTGATTCTTAGACAAACCCACAGAATTAGGCATAGTTTTGTAGCTATCAGAGCAGAACCAAAAGCTGCTGCTATCTCTATTGTTTTCTGCTTTCTCCTTTTGCATTCATATGTAACATGCATTAACTTATTTCACAATATTAGATTGAAAGAGCAGAAAAAGCCCATACATACACCCTTGCCTCAAAGAAATGAGGAAAGTGGTCAAAAGTGGACAGAAGGGACTGATTAAAACACCAGGTGTGAATGGGAAGGTGTCTACCTCATCTATTTGTGATCTGATCGACCAAATGCATCTTGATACCAGGTGTAAACAGGGTATAAGTGTCAGAGATCTGGTGCAAAAGAGGGTGGAAACCTTATTTTTAGAAAGCCCTAACTAACTGTATACAGAAAGTGGGTTGAAAACATTCTTTCAATTTTAGAATTTGGGTCTATAAACAAAACAATAGCCACATTTCCATTACCCTTCAAATTGCGCAAATTGAAATTGTGAATATGGAAACACACCAGTTTTGAAAAAAAAAAATTATGCTCGCATGAGGTGGTGTTTCAGGCAATTTGAAAATGGAATACATAGCAAAACTGCAATGGAAACTGTTTTTTTGCATTTACAGGTCATCTGACATATGTAAAAGTCCACATGATCATTCTTTAATGTACTATAACCTCCAAGAAACACTTCATCCGTGGCCGCTCTCAAATATAAAGGGCTTTCCTTGCCATTAATGCTTGGATAACCCTTTATTAACACTGTACACATCTGCAGTGCGTTACGGCCACTCTAGTCAATGCTTGCCTTGCCATGGCATGTTTCAGAAGCGTCCGAGAAGCGTCTCTCAGCACTGCTTTGCTGAAGATACACACATAAATCTCCTTAGATTCAAAATAATGGCTGCAAAATATGTAATATTAAAAATAGTGACTAGAGGCTGCAAAATATGTAAACCTACCAACATCCATCGCCATGACTTCTTGCGAGAGGAAAAAATTACGTTTTATTTGCAGCAGATTGGTTAATGGAAATCAATTCGATTCGCAATAGGTTTTTTTATCAACATATACATTTTTTCCGCAAATCTGTAATAGAAACCCAGCTAATGACAATGAATGACAAATTCACTTTAGTGAGAAGTACTTCAACACAATTTAAATGAATAGAATAAATAAATAAATAAAAATAAGCTTTTAAAAACTTTATTTACTAAACAAATTTGCATGTTTAAATTTGTTAGACAAAGCACAAAAATGCGATGTAAGCTCCAGCGATGTTTGTGTAAACATGATCCAAAGTTTTGTCTCCTCTAGTGTGGCAGGAGACATGCTGATGGAATTTGGGGAGCACTGTCTTTAAGTTGGAGTGATTAAAATCACCTACAACAATAAATGCAGCCTCCGGGTGTACAGTCTGTTGTTTACTAATGGCCGCATGCAGACTCTTCATAGTCATGAAGGTTTTTGAGAGACTTGTAAAGAGCCACATCTGCTCCTCCATACCTGATACTTTGGACCCTCTTCAGTTTGCCTATCGCCCAAACAGATCCACGGACGATGCCATTTCTCACGTCCTCCACTCTTCCCTCACACACTTGGACAGCAACAATGGGAATTATGTAAGGCTGCTATTCATTGACTATAGCTCAGCTTTCAACACTATAGTCCCCATCAAGCTGGCCTCTAAACTCACTGACCTCGGCCTAAACTCCTCACTCTGTGACTGGATTCAAGACTTCCTCACCGGCAGACCTCAAGTGGTGAAAGTTGGCCAGTTCACCTCAAACTCCATCACTCTGAACATAGGAGCCCCACAGGGCTGTGTCCTGAGTCCCCTGCTCTACTCTCTCTACACGCATGACTGCGTGTCCTCTCACAGCTCCACATCTATTGTCAAATTCGCTGATGATACTGTGGTTCTGGGCCTCATCTCCAACAATGATGAGACCGCATACTTGGATGAGGTAGAGAGACTCACATCATGGTGCCAGGACAACTGTGTCTCTCTGAATGTGAGCAAAACTAAAGAGCTGATCATGGACTTCAGGAAGAGACAGCAGCAGCCCTACACTCCTCTTATGATCAATGGGACCCCTGTGGAGAGGGTGAGTAGCTTCAAGTACCTCGGTGTAAACATCTCCGAGAACCTGACTTGGACTACACACATCCAAACACAGGTTAAGAAAGCCAGGCAAAGACTGTACCATCTGCGACAGCTGAGGAAATTCAGGGTCTCACCAGCAATCCTGAAAACTTTCTATTCAGGGACCATAGAAAGTGTATTGACTCAGTGCATCTCAGTGTGGTATGGAAACAGCTCCAATCAGGACGGCAAAGCACTACAGAGAGTTGTGCACTTAGCTGAGCGCATCTCAGGGTCTGTTCTCCCCTCTCTGCAGGACATCTACCTCAAACGCTGCAAAAGTAGAGCTGTTAAAATCATCAAGGACTCTAATCACCCTGGTAACCAGCTATTCACTTTGCTTCTATCTGGTAAGCGCTTCCGTAGCCTGATGGCAAAGACTGAGAGACTTAGGAGGAGCTTCTTCCCCCAGGCCATCAGGCTCCTAAACTCTAACTCTGTGTCATAACATCACATGACTCCATGTAAATATCACCATATCAATAAGCTATTCATAATTTTTTCTACCTCATAGTGCTGCTATTTAAATAGCAATTCATAGCAAGCTTGGCATTAGCATCTGGGGGAATATAGGCTGCAGTTATAATGGTGGAAGTGAACTCCCGCGGCAGATAGAAAGGTCTACACTTAACCATGAGAAACTCTAGGTTAGGTGAGCAGTGTCTTCCAACAATGTCAGAGTTCGTACACCAAGCTTTGTTTACATAAATGCACAATCCTCCACCTCTGGTCTTGCTGGAGTCATCTGCCGTTCTATCTGCTCGGAGCGTGTTGCGTCCGGTTAGATCAATAACATTATTGGGTATGTCGCTATGTAGCCATGTTTCAGTGAAAACCATGACATTGCAGTCCAAAAGTTTCTTACTATGGGTGATGTGAAGTCGTATCTCATCCATTTTGTTCACCAATGACCGCACATTAGCGAGGAAAATGCTGGGTAAAGAGAGCCGGTGCGGTGTTAGCTTTAGCTTAGCTCTTAGCCTCCGCGTTCCCCCGCCTTTGTTTACGATCTCGGCGCCGCCTGTGAGCACTTCCACCTGGCCGAGCAGAGTGCGTAGCCTCGGGTGTTCTGGAGATCTCAGGGATGAGTCGATGATTGGTTATAAAACTGTTGGAAAAGTGCAGACCGATATCCAAAAGCTCCTGTCGGGTTTATGATGTTAAGGCAAAGCTGTTCAGTGTGAACAGGCCCGAGATGAGCAGGAAAAATACTGCAAAATTGCAAAAACTAGAGAGACGCTGAGCCTCGCGATGTGTACGCGCCGCCATCTTGGTCTTATTACAATATTTATCTCGGTCTTATTACAAGGTTACAATATGCTAACAACAAACAAAATATGAAAACTGCAGCAGATGAGGCAGTGATGACAGTTGAAACTAAATAACTGGATCACACTTTTCTGATGAAAGGAGAGGTACAGGGTTATTTAAGAACTGAACTGATAAGACATTTCAAAGCTCATACAGCACATACGCTACTAATGACGTTCTGGGAGACTGATTGGTCTCGCTGGAACATGTGTGAAACAGGCTTCTCTTTTGATCTGATCTGGTTTGATGGTTCTCTGTTAGACTAGACTGATATCACATCTTCAAACATCCCCAAAGACATACATATCACTCTCATCTTACCATCAAACTCAGCCGGCCCAACTCCAACGATGATAATTGACATGGGAAGACTGGAGGCCTTCAACAGAAGGGAAGAGTTTATTAAAACAAGACCCCCAGGAATAGCCTCCTCATATAATTCAACATTTGTGACCCTCTCTGTGAAATCCAGGCTAAAGTCTCAAAGTCAAATTATGAGATAACAAACATCAAAGTTTGAGTTCAACCATTAATTTCACTATGATTTCAGTCTTTGACATGGCCTTACTCAGTCGATATTAAAGATATCAAGGTTACATTTTCACATAATGTTCTTTACCTAATGAAAGATGATTTTATGTAGAAGTTTTCACAGCCAGGGTCACATTTATATAATAAAACATGGGCAACACAGACTTGTGATCGCAGTATTGGAATACAACATCTTGTGTTCGATCTATCATGGAGACACATGGGGAACTTTTCTCAAATAGGGTACAAACTGGTTGTCATTTACTTTTTAAAACAATGGCCAATTTTAATCAATTGAATGCCTGTGATCCCTGTAAAATTGTGATTTGAAAATAAATAATGAGCAAAAATGCAATATTTAGCTATTTCCCGGATTTTATGTTCAACTCTGTTATTGCATAATTTCTCCCCATTCCATTCCAGAAAGTGACACCATTCCATTTTCTCAATTTCTGGAGAAAATATAGTGTTGAATGGATTTGTCAAGCTAAATCATTCAGCCCTGTTACTGGGTTATTTAAAATGAATAAATAAACAATACTCTTGCAAATGTTTTTTTTTTATATATATAATGTTTTATATTCATCAAAATCTACAAAGATTTGGTCTCCTTCTGAATGAAGACTTAATTTTGTCTAAATATACAAACACTGTATGTACATGTTAATTGCACCCCTGTTACACATTCTGACATATTCATACATTTTGTGTGTACATTGATACATTACTTTTATGTTTATTTAAAGTTTGAACTCTGTAATTCTGAAATATGAGGCCCATTCATTAAGCCCAGGAAACATAGACGGCTCAGCTATCTGCACACTGACACATTATGAATGACTCCTGTCATGGTTCGAAGAGACTCTGCCCATTACAGTCTACACAATATATCACAATTCAGCGTCTCGGTTGATGTGTTTAAAGGAAAGACAAATGGATTCCATTTAAGACTTTTTTTCTAATTCTGTATTCTTCATATTGTAATAGGATCCACAATGAGGAATCAACAAACTTTGTGAGTGGGCGTAAATTATTCTCTTTTATTGCAGCACAATGATAGTCTAATTTTTCATCCAATAAACAGGTTTTCTAGTGATTAGAATGATAAATGCCTATTGTTTACAAAGCAAACAAACTTAGACTCTTAAAAATAAGGTTCCAGTGTGATAAAGGGATACATATTTTTGTATATTTTTAAAGGTAGATAATCAGGTATGATCCTCAAATGTCAGTCCTGTTACCATGATTTTGTAGTCGACAACTGTTAACTGTTTTATAGACGTATAATGTCAAATTAAAAAGTAAATAATTTGTCTACTTTGATCATGGTAACAGGGCTGACATTTTAAGATAATACCTTAGTGAAAAACAACATTATTCAGACAACGTTTTTATACATTTATGGAATAGTTCATCACCTTAAAAGGGGGAAAATTTTGATGGTAACAAGAGTTGATAACTTGGGGACACAATGTTGACATTATGTCGATATCTTGCTGTTTATCAGCAAAGTAATAGGCCTACAACATAATAAAACTTGGTGTCAGCTTTTCATTGTATATAAGGGTCGCTTCTCTTTTCTATTCTTCCAAATGGTGTAAAGATTGCAGGGAACTGTGTTTTTTTTAACTTACATTTACAATTGATTCTTTCGTCTGGGCCATGTCTGAGATGACCCCATCAGAGATGATGAGGAGGATGAAGTATTCAGAGCCATCCTTTACTAATGACGCATATCTGCAAAGAAATAAGCTGATCACTTCATGTGCCTGGAACGGACACAGGGGCTGAATCACATTTCAAATCCAATCCATCCTAGTGTCACAAAGAAAAGTACATCTAAAATAGTCAAAAATACCATGATGGTGTACTATTTGTGGTAGATTTTCCAAGCTTTTTGGGCTATTGCCTGCAATCAGTTCTTGAGGTACCAGGATGCAAACATAACATTGTAAATATAACAAAATAAGAAGAAATTAATGGTTTAACATTCTATTACATGCAATTTTACTGTAAAACAAAACCTGAAATTTTTTTTCGTAACTGTAAATTTTATCAGGATATTTTTAGCGCATGGTCTAAATAACTAGTGTGAAGAATAGTCTATAAGTATATTGAAATATAATTGGCCGCCTCACCTTGCTACATGATTAATGACAGGTGAAAAGTATGTTGGGCCATACAGACGAACAGACTTCAGACTCTGATAATACGCCTCTAGAACACCCTCTATCCCACTGCAATATGGGTTTTCTGGGTTCCCGTTCTGTAAGTACACATAAAAATGAACATATGCACATGTGATACACACATTCACAAATACAAGCACCAGAGAGTAAGACACAAACATACTCTAAATGAGTGTGCTTAATTGAACTGAGCACTTGCAGTGTATGTCAAATTGTAAAATTATAATTTATATACTTTAATTTCTTTTATGGATATATATATATATATATATATATATATATATATATATATCAGTGCTGTCAAACTATTAATCGCGACTAATCGCATCCAAAATAAAAGTTTTTTTTACATAATATATGTGTGTATATTGTATATATTTATTATGTATATATAAATACAAACACATGCATGTATATATTTAAGAAAAATATGTTATTTTTTATGTATTAAATATATTTATATATTAAATCAAATATAAGAATATAAATATATAAATCTATACACATGTAAATATTTTCAAAATATATACTGTATGTGTGTGTATTTACATAATAAATATACACAGTCCACATACATATATTATGTAAATAAAAACTTTTATTTTGGATGCGATTAATCGTTTGACAGCACTAATATATTTATATATATATATATATCTGTTTTTTGTTGTTGTTTTTTTTACATTTACATTTAGTCATTTAGCAGATGCTTTTATCCAAAGCGACTTACAAATGAGGACAATGGAAGCAGTCCAAATCAATAAAAAAGCAATGATATGCAAGTGCTATAACAAGTCTCAGTTACCTTTTTTTAAACTATATAATAAATAAAAAGAAAACAGATATAATAGAAAAATAATAGAGCAAGCTAGTGTTAGAGGCCTTTTTTGCTTTTTGTTAATTGTATAATAAATAAAAATAAAACAAATATATAGAATACAAAAATAACAGAGAAGACCGTGTACATTTTTTTTAAGAAAACAAGCAGTTAGTAAATGAATAGAGTGCAAGTCTTTTTTTAAGAGTAGAATTAGAATAGAGAGTGCTAGAGTTCAAATAAAGATGGAAGAGATGCGATTTTAGCCGATTCTTGAAGATGGCTAAGGACTCTGGGATTGAGTTGCTGGGATTGAGTTGGGAAGGTCATTCCACCAGGAGGGAACATTTAATGTAAAAGTCTGTGAAAATGATTTTGTGCCTCTTTTGGATGGCACAATAAGGGGACGTTCACTTGCAGAACACAAGCTTTCAAATTTCCTTAAAATTTGTGTAACCCAGTAGAACAACACTCTACGGGTATTGAGTTTATTTCTAGTAATTTGTTTTCTAATTCAGAACTAAAATGTGAGTGAATTATATGTCATCATATTGAATAAAATGAAAACTCAAAGACATTCAAATCACATGAGCCAATATTTTATTCACAATATAGAGAACAAAAATATTGAAACGGAGACATTTTACACTTTTATCCACTAAATGAGCTCATTTCAAATTTGATTCCTGCTACAGGTCTTAAAAAAGTTGGCACAGGGGCAACAAAGGGTTGAAAAAGCAAGACATTTTGAGAATATTCAGCTGGGAGAACATCAAATCTCATCATCTACAGTGCATAACATCATCAAAAGATTCAGAGAAACTGGAGAAATCTCTGTCTGTAAGGGACAAGGCCGAAGACCTTTGTTGGATGCCCATGGTCTTCGGGCCCTCACACGACACTATGTCACTCATTGGCATGATTTTGTCATTGACATTACTAAATGGGCCCAAGAATACTTTCAGCAACCACTGACGGTAAACACAATCCACAGTGCCATCTGCAGATGCCAACTAAACCTCTATCGTGCAAAAAGGAAGCCATATGTGAACATGG
The DNA here is from genome assembly GCF_936440315.1 of Barbus barbus. NCBI lineage: Eukaryota > Metazoa > Chordata > Actinopteri > Cypriniformes > Cyprinidae > Barbus > Barbus barbus. The sequence continues at coordinate 2,603,220 of NC_136728.1, read as the reverse complement.
TCCAGAAGCGGCGTCGTGTAATGTGGGCCAAGGCTCATTTAAAATGGATTGTTGCAAAGTGGAAAAGTGTTGTATGGTCAGACGAGTCCAAAGTTGACATTCTTGTTGGAAATCACGGAGGCCATGTCCTCCAGGCTAAAGAGGAGGGAGACCTTCCAGCGTGTTATCAGCGTTCAGTTCAAAACCCAGCATCTCTGATGGTATGGGGGTGCATAAGTGCATACGGTATGGGCATCTTGCATGTTTTGGAAGGCACTATGAATGCTGAAAGGTATATAAAGGTTTTACAGCAACATATGCTCCCCTCCAGACAACATCTATTTCAGGGAAGGTCTTGTGTATTTCAGCAGGACAATGCAAAACCACATGAGTAGTTCTATCCTATACATTATGTCCAAATGATGATTTATGATCTGATTTATGCCCTGATTTATAGCTATGTGACCCTCTCTGTCACCCTGACTGTCACGTCACAGGGTCCTGTCAACCCTGACTGACATGACAGTAGGGTGTGTAAATCAAAGATCAAAACAGATGTTAGATTTGACTTTTGATGGATTTATGAGTGGATTTATGATGTTTTTATCTCTCACCTGTGCCATGGGGTTTTTATGGTGTTCCTTCCTGAGCTGTAGCTAGCTTCCAGCGGTTCAGGTGTTGGGTTCTTCCTGATTGTGGAAAAATAGTGGGGGGCAAAGGGGTGCGTATTAACACCTTAAGAGGATCAATGTTGTTTTTGATCTGATTGGTATATGTTAATGTCTAGACTGGAGTTCTTCCTCACTGTGGAAAAATGGCTGAGCAAAGGGGTGCGTATTGACACCTTAACAGGATCAATGTTGTTTGATCTGTATGTTATATGTTAATGCCTAGTCATCAATTTGTTCCTACCGGCCAGTCTACATCCACCTCTGAATAAGGAATGCTGTCTGGATGTCTACCTTTCTTAGGTGTGGATAAAGAATGGTGTCATGTCTGAGGATGTTCCCTCACTAACACCTTAGAAACATTGATGGTAAATTTATGCCTAATATGTAGACTTTTGTTAAAACAAGACAAACAAATAAGCATTTTAAATAAGCCCTGCTTTAGACAAATAATCAACACTTTGGCTGATTATTTGGGCTCTCTCTCTCTCTCTCTCACATAATGGTTTTTATACTATACAAACTGTATTTTTCCATCACCCTACACCGACCTTACACATAAACCTACCCCTTACTGAAAACTTTGTGCATTTTAAGATTTTCAGAAAACTACATTCTGTATAATTTATAAGCTTGTTTCCTCATGGGGACAAAAAAATTAATAAATGTCCCCACAAGGACAAGGATTTTGGATATTGCCATCTTTATCCCCCATAACGTAGGGTATACCTGAGCCACACACACACACACAAATCTCGTCCAAAGAGTTTTCTACCCATGTGAGAAAAGCACTTGGGTGCATTAGCATCAGGCTATTTTAAAGAAATTAAAGAATAAAACTAAAGTTTGATTTAAAGACAATAGACAGCATGATTTGCTTTAGTGACACACAATGTGTTTAAAACTTCTTAAACATGTTTAAAACTGTAGGTGTATTTATTTTAAGTTTTAAGTGAAATGTATATTTGTTCTTTTGCAGTACACATACACTCACCTAAAGGATTATTAGGAACACCATACTAATACTGTGTTTGACCCCCTTTCGCCTTCAGAACTGCCTTAATTCTACGTGGCATTGATTCAACAAGGTGCTGAAAGCATTCTTTAGAAATGTTGGCCCAGTTGATGAAGATTTGTGGGATGCACATCCAGGGCACGAAGCTCCCGTTCCACCACATCCCAAAGATGCTCTATTGGGTTGAGATCTGGTGACTGTGGGGGCCATTTTAGTACAGTGAACTCATTGTCATGTTCAAGAAACCAATTTGAAATGATTCGAGCTTTGTGACATGGTGCATTATCCTGCTGGAAGTAGCCATCAGAAGATGGGTACATGGTGGTCATAAAGGGATGGACATGGTCAGAAACAATGCTCAGGTAGGCCGTGGCATTTAAACGATGCCCAATTGGCACTAAGGGGCCTAAAGTGTGCCAAGAAAACATCCCCCACACCATTACACCACCACCACCAGCCTGCACAGTGGTAACAAGGCATGATGGATCCATGTTCTCATTCTGTTTACGCCAAATTATGACTCTACCATCTGAATGTCTCAACAGAAATCGAGACTCATCAGACCAGGCAACATTTTTCCAGTCTTCAACCGTCCAATTTTGGTGAGCTCGTGCAAATTGTAGCCTCTTTTTCGTATTTGTAGTGGAGATGAGTGGTACCCGGTGGGGTCTTCTGCTGTTGTAGCCCATCCGCCTCAAGGTTGTGCGTGTTGTGGCTTCACAAATGCTTTGCTGCATACCTCGGTTGTAACGAGTGGTTATTTCAGTCAAAGTTGCTCTTCTATCAGCTTGAATCAGTCGGCCCATTCTCCTCTGACCTCTAGCATCAACAAGGCATTTTCGCCCACAGGACTGCCGCATACTGGATGTTTTTCCCTTTTCACACCATTCTTTGTAAACCCTAGAAATGGTTGCGCGTGAAAATCCCAGTAACTGAGCAGATTGTGAAATACTCAGACCGGCCCGTCTGGCACCAACAACCATGCCACGCTCAAAATTGCTTAAATCACCTTTCTTTCCCATTCTGACATTCAGTTTGGAGTTCAGGAGATTGTCTTGACCAGGACCACACCCCTAAATGCATTGAAGCAACTGCCATGTGATTGGTTGATTAGATAATTGCATTAATGAGAAATTGAACAGGTGTTCCTAATAATCCTTTAGGTGAGTGTATATCTACAGGCTAAATTAAAATGAAAACATTTCTGAAATAACAACAAAAAAGTAAACACAACATATACAATTTTGCTCATATTTAAAATTTAGCATACTCAGATTTGTGTGTGTGTGTGTGTGTGTACACAGAATGTAGTTTTCTGAAAATGCACAGATTTGTGTGTGTGTGTGTGTGTGTGTGTACAGAATGTAGTTTTCTGAAAATGCACAAAGTTTTCAGTAAGGGTTAGGTTTATGTGTAAGGTCGGTGTAGGGTGACGGAAAATACAATTTGTACAGTATAAAAACCATTGCGTGTGTGTGTGTGTGTGTGTGTGTGTGTGTGAGAGAGAGAAAGAGAGAGAGAGAGAGAGAGAGAGAGAGAGAGAGAGAGACCAAATAATCAGCCAAAGTGTTGATTATTTGTCTAAAGCAGGGCTTGTTTAAAATGCTTATTTGTTTGTCTTGTCATATCCTTTAATGTCCTTTGATTTCTTTTAAACTATATTATTCAGCACAATGGTCAACCATTGTTGTTTTATTGTGCTTTATAAATAAATTGAACTGAACTGAACTAAAGCATGATTCTGTGCACATCTATATGAGGTGGATGTTGTAAAGCCATTAACACAAGCACATAGAGGATATCCATTGTCAGTTAGACACCTTCACTGTTAGAAGGAAATGAATAGGGTGGGTGGTCTGAGAAGTTGGTGGTTTGAATAAATTTTAACTTAAGACTGCTTCTCATAAGTTTATCTATTCAACCTACAGAGTAGGTTGTTCTGATCCTACAGAGGTGTTAGCATACACACATAGAGATGATAAAGAAAACCATGCCCGGACATAGCACCTTTTTTCAGAGGTGGATGTAAACTGGCCAGTAGGAACAAATTGATGACTAGACATTAACATATACCAATCAGATCAAAAACAACATTGATCCTCTTAAGGTGTTAATACGCACCCCTTTGCCCCCCACTATTTTTCCACAATCAGGAAGAACCCAACACCTGAACCGCTGGAAGCTAGCTACAGCTCAGGAAGGAACACCATAAAAACCCCATGGCACAGGTGAGAGATAAAAACATCATAAATCCACTCATAAATCCATCAAAAGTCAAATCTAACATCTGTTTTGATCTTTGATTTGCACACCCTACTGTCATGTCAGTCAGGGGTGACAGGACCCTGTGACGTGACAGTCAGGGTGACAGAGAGGGTCACATAGCTATAAATCAGGGCATAAAATCTACCCATGTACACATCTGACATACGATAACCTGTCAATCAACGCTGACATGGGTCATAAATCATCATTTGGACACATCGTATAGGATAGAACTACTCACATGCTACAGCTATTACAACAAAACAAAGGTCCAGATCTTTCACCTATAGAGAACATTTGGTGCATCATTAAATGAAAAATATGTCAAGGATGACCACGAACTCTTCAGCAGCTGGAAACCTATATTAGGCAAGAATGGGACCAAATTCCAACACCAAAACTCCAGACACTCATAACCTCGATGACCAGACGTCTTCAAACTGTTTTGAAAAGAAGAGGAGATGCTACACCATGGTAAACATGCCCCCCGTCCCAACTATTTTGAGACCTGTAGCAGGCATTCAATTTGAAATTAGCTCATTTTGTGCATACAATTTTAAAATGTCACAGTTTGAACATTTTTTATGTTCTCTATATTCTAGTGAATACAATATTGGCTCATGCGATTTCAAATTCTTTTAGTTTTCATTTTATTCAAATTTAAAAAACCGTCCCAACATTTCCAGAATTCGGGTTGTACATAATAGTAAGTAGCAATCTATACTGCTACTAAATAGTAGATAGTGTAGATAGTATAATCGTAAATGTTTACAGTGATCAATCATTGTCACAGCAAAATGACAACAACAAGAATCAGCCATCAAAAGTTTGATCTGGCCATCTGAGCTCACATCCCAGAAGCTTTGTGCAGTAAGAGATGCATTTAAAGAGCGCTATTCACTCAAGTAAAGCTTTAATGCTCTGCTGAGTGCATATGGAGTCTCCCGCGTTCAGCCCTGAGGAGAAGTGTGTGTGTGTGTGTGTGTGTGTATTTTAGCTGTGTGTGGGCAGCTGCAGCCGCAGGCAGTGCATCTGTTTGGTCCAATAAGAAGGATCTGTGTCTCACTGTATATGGGATTATGTGATAGATTCTGTGTGACGGTTTCGTGGGTGTGGAAGAGGAAAAAAAGAGAAAAAATAAAGAAAATAATTTCTGTCCTCTTTAGAAATGTGAGACAGCTGTGGGTAATCTCCATTTGCTAATGTCTATCAATCTTTTTCAGTCTCCTTTTATGAACGGTCTCATCCATATTTATCAGTTAGTCACCCTGCAGAGCCCTTATTTGGTTACCAGTGGTGTAGTTGTAGTTGTGTGAAATCAAAACGGGAGCTTTTTGGCATTTAGTCCATGTTTGTTGGCTTTTGGGTCATTTATATGCTAATGCACTGCTAAAAGTTAATCAAATGGACTTTTAATAGATGTACACATTCAAAATGTACAATCTCCTTCCTTAATTACAAAGGAAGAGGCTGGAATTTAAAGTAGTTTTACTGAGCTTTTCCTAAATGGCCAGGGCTAACTGCCTTTTGAATAAAAGGAAAGCACAGTTGATATATTCTAGCCAATATGAAATGCGTCAACACAGGGGAAAAAGGCTGAACTTAGACCATAAGTGTAGGCTCTAAGAGTCCGGCTGGAGGACAGTTTCAGAAGTGCATCTGAAAGAGCTAGAGGTGGAGGAGTACAGCCATACCAGGTATCCCAGGCAGACGTGTACAGTCTATGGTTGGGGTCTGGCAGAGACTAGGATACTAGGACACCAGCATACCAACGTTAGAAACCATAGTCCACAGTTTTTTCAGTATATCTCCCTGAGGGACCAGGACTGAATATGAATCTCTGCATTAGACAAAACACTTGATTCAACTGGCCGTTCGCAAAGAGCTTGATTGACAGGCGATCATAACGCCGAATTCGCCATCTTGCCTGACACACAAATCAGACAGGAGAGTAGGTTGACTTCGGTAAACTTGAAAAATTGTGTGCATTGACATCTTTCTGCGGTTGAAATAAAATACGTTATGATATTCATTCATGTTTATTTCATGTATTTTCGAATTGATTCATGTGTGCCGCTTTCACTGAGGCAATACAGCAATCTGTCATGAAACATTAAAGAACCACAAAACAGCATTTATTGAATACTTGAATTTCTTAAACAAAGACAAAATTTGAAAGCTAAGACTCACACCAGAAATAACATGCTCTGTATTGCTCCACAATATATTTTTTATTGCGTAAGAATGTGGTGTGTAGTGTCGGACATAGCAAAAGTAACTAAGGAAGGCGGGTTTTTGCAAATGGTCAATTGGGTTTATTAGGTAAATGAGACAATTGAAATGTTCGGGGACCCTCAAACAACAGACAAAGTGTATTTATATGTGCAACAAAACACTGATAATGATTAAAATTGGCTCATTATAATGCCATTGTCACATAGCATCATTAATTCCTCTTGCATTGCCTTTGCAATGCAACATAAAATGTAGCAGTGCAAAAATCCAAAGTTTACTTATTCTGTTTCCAAAAGTGGTAAATACAAATAGTGGAATACACTAAATAAGTTGATAAAGCACTGATTTACATAAAAAGAATAGCTGGGGTAATGGATCATTTCGATTGGGTTTTTCTCAAATCGTTATCCTTACCCCAATATAAGAATACCATTTACGGTATTTCATTCATGACAACTCACAGGCTAGTTTAGACAATGTTAATGTATTTTGTCTTGGCAGACTAGGGGCCAGTTTTACTAACAGCTTGCGCCAGCGCAAACCATCTTTTGCCGTTAAAATAGTACTATCATGTTTTTACTAAAGATGCACAGTGACGAATTAGCCCTGAAAAGGCGTGGACACAGTTATTTTTGCACCTGACCTTATTGAATATGCATTTGTAGGATTTTCCCTTTCAGATGCAAAATTTATGGGAGGAGAGCATTCAAAAGAATCACGCAACGAGATTTACTAACGTTTGCGTTCGTCAAATTACTGCCATTTGCGCCATTATTTAACGCCCAAATAAAGCATGTCTTAATCTATTTTGGACTAAATATTACTAGGAGGAGGCACCGCAGAGATCAGAGAGCGCGTGGTAGAAGAGACAGGTTTTTTTTTCCATACGTATTCATTTATTTTGAATGCCAGAAAAACACATTATCCAAACATATAGTTTGCCAAGCCATGTAATTTTTTATTTGATTCAGGAAATAAAAGACGACTTTGAACCCTAGGAGTAACGCGATACCAGGTCTATCAAAACTTCATGCAACCCTTTTTCTTCTTTTGTGGCTTCTTTATTCTTTATTTGCGACTACGCTAATTTGCGCTATGTTAGTGTATATTGTGTTAGTCGTGTAAATGAGATGTTGTGTCTGTGTTCTTTAATTTGCGAGTTAAATCACCCGCAGAAATTTCCCCTCCCATTTGAACTGTTTTGGAATTGCGCTCTCGCGCTAATTTGACCTGTTTAGTAAAACTAGCCCTAGATTTGCTATGCATGCTGCTGCTGCACTAAAAAAGCATAAATAAGATCCTCTGTAGCAAATCTAGACATGTGGTGCTGGGGGAGGTGGTGGATTTCAAAGTAACTCTAAAAGGGTGCTGCAGGAAAACTTGCAAAGACTGAACAAGACTATATGAATGTTGACCAAGAAAGCTTATTGGGTGTAGATAAATCTGCAGACTGGACTTGATATGTTGACAGGGCAAAAATCATGTAGCGTATTCCATCCTGAAATGACTTAATCAGTGTAAGATTGTCAATGTTACACTCTCACTGATTAACCCACCCCCCCAAGAAAAACACATAAGATCCTCAAACAAAAACATGCTGTTTGAGAACAAATTGTTTGAATATAAAAACCAAGCACCTACTTTTAGTTAATTAAGAGTAAAATTTTAAAAGAAGTGTCCTCACCAGGGGGAATTCGTGAGACACGCGGCCATCGGGTGGCAGTTTTGCACCAAACCCCAGTGCAGGAAACAGCTTATCACTGTCATAGTCCTGAATAATCTCCCCCACGGCTCTGAGGGCCAGTGCATACGCATTCAGATGATACGGGCTCATGTAGTGTAGAGAGGTAGGCTGGGAAGGGTTGCCTGCCATAAATAAAACAGAAATTAATGCATGAATCAAAAAAGCATTTAAATATGAATGGAAATATTTCTTCATATTTTCATGCTGTATAGATAACAATTCTAATGAAACTGTTTAATTTGTGTAACAAAAGTAAAACGTACCCATGATGAACTACATTATAGTTATAACGACATTATTTCATCATTTGATGTCTTTGTTAAACCCATGTATGCTGTACAGTTTCCCTCTTTAAAAATAATGATTAGTCTATGCATTATCTTTAAAAGAATATTTTGACCACATGCTTACAGCAAAACCCTTAAATTGGCTCTTTTTAACTGAGTAGTTCAATCCTGATATGGGGAAATAATCAATGATTATTAATAAATAATTGCAGAATTAATTGAGTACAATTTTTTTACATGGTATGTGTACCTTAAGTACAATTTCTCAGTACCTTTTACACCTTGGTTAGTTTCAATAAATAACTATTAGTAAATTTACATGAACACATAAAATACGCCATTATCATAACATGTAAATGATGCTTTTTTCTTTTGAAGAGCAGTGTTTCAGTGATGCAAGCTCACCGTTTGATGCAGTAAAATCAATGGCCACTGTGAAATTAATTTGAGTGCTGCAAGTGAATAGAGCAAAAACAATGATGTAAGCACATGTGAGACAGCTTATGAACATAAAATATATTATGTTTATTAAAGTATAATAAAGCTCATTCAAATCCCCAGTGAGCTGACTGTGTGAAACTGTGTGTCTCAGCTCAATTTAATCTGTGGGCAGAATGAAGAAGTTATTCTCTCAGAGCAGCTATGCGTTTATCTAATATTCTCTCTGCAGCTTCCTGGTTTTTCTGTATGTTCAACAGAATGCATATATTTAGAGAGATTTGCTAACTGTCTGTAAGAATGTGCCAAATAGTAATTTTGCAGATCCTTACAATTATTCTTTGTATATTTCCAGTGTTTGCTGGACTGTTTGAAGGCCAGGTCATGTGCCTGGGGTCTCTGTGTCTCTCAGAATAGAGTGCCCTATTTATAGCTCAGTTTATTACGGCATCATAATGCAGTGCGCTGTCTGTGAATATGTGTGTGTGATGTGGAGAGGAGGAGAGGGGAAGGAAGAGGGAATTATTCATGGATGGTGAAGCACAGCAATGTGTTTCCAGTCTCAATAGATGAGCTCAAGTATGTTCATATGCATGGAAAACCCGGATGACATCACAGTTGCCAAAATATGTGAGATACTGAATTCTGGAGTTTCCAAAATGATGCATCTATTTCCAGCATGATAACTAGATGTCATGGTTTTACAGTAATATAAATTCTTTCACTAAAGTAACGTGACAGCATAGCCTACTAGTGTTTAAAACATTTATTACTGAGAACACCGTAGCAGCCACCTAGACCGCCACCCCAACAACTGCCTAGCAACCACATAGCAATGTCCTAGTGTCCACCCAAAACACCCTAGCAACTGCTATGCAACCACATAGCAATAACCTAGCAACAACAGAAAACTGCCTAGAGACACCTTAGAAACTTAGCAACCACCCAGAAAACTGCCTAGTGCCACAGTAAGCACCACTCGTGTATTCTTCATAAAATGTAGAGAATGTCTAGTTTCCTTTCTGTTGGTCACTTTCAATGTTGTGTCATAGGTTCTGAAACTAGGGGTCACTTTTGGGAGCCCGAACAGCTCTGACATTCAGAAAAGGCCAATGAAATTGGCAAGTGAAATTTGCATTGGACATCCGGGTATATAAGGGGCCTAAATGTTTCACTTAATAAGATTTGTTCTTTGCAGCTGATGCAGTGCCTTTTGAAAGCAGCAGTCTCCTCTCACTGCTGAATTCTACAACACAATCAGCAGAATCCCCACACCTCGAAATACAGATAAGTGTAGAGAGATCCACTGGGTGTTTCAACGGCAGTCTATGAGAGCTAATTTCCTCTGTAAGAGAAAAAAGAGCAGACATGGAGGATTGTGTATATGGCAATATGCATTCTATTTGCGTCCTACTGGGTCTGTTTTATGTCTCCCCCAGATGGTCACAATCGCTGTCCTCAGCATTTGAGTCGGACTCATACTGAAACAGCTTTCGTGGATGGTGCTTGTTCTGCTTGTGAGAACATGACCATGGCCACATTGTACTCACAGCTCTCATTCTTTCTCAAAAGACTGAGAGTCACTTCAGTCTCAGGTACAAGGCATTGACAGTGTTCTCTGAGTGTGAGCTTGGAGATTTTCAGCAAGGTGAATCTCCATGGACCTCCCATTCCTCCCCTCACACGTATCTTCCATTTGAGTTTTAGAGCACTGTGAGCTCAATTTCTCATTCAGAGCATCAGAGAATGGGCTTGAGCAATCTGATGCTGGTGACTCGGCTGACCTCTTGTCTTTGGGCAGCTCAGTCTGAGGCCAATGCAGAAATGGCAGTCATACTTGCCCAGGTGGCCAAGAGCATTGGGCTTGAGTGGAATACACCAACCTGCCTTGAGTGCTTGAGGCTTGATAATTGGTTCTTGGTGTCTGAGCATGACACATAGCCTACCTGTCTGACTCCCATCCAGGGGATGTACGTTTACTTCTTCTCTTGTGACAAAGGGTTACAATGCTGCATCAACAACATTGTTGAGAAATTTGCTTAGCAGTTCTAGGCAGTGAAAAAGCAGATGGAGGTTATTAAAAACATTACGTCTCGGAATGGGTCAAGGTCCACCCCTGAAGCAGCAGCCCCTGTCTGCTTGTCGCTGAGGGTGGTCCCCTGCGTAGGCTGCACAGGCCCTGCCAAAACCCAGGTGCACAATGGCTTTCTCATGGGAAGGAGACACTACCAGCTCATCCACAGGCTAATAAGAACCCACTAAAGGCTTAGAGGCAGTCCTGAGATGGGAAACCGAGAGAAGGAGTCTGGACATTTGGTTGGTCCATCATGCTGGCTTCTCAGACAGGTATATCATTACAAGGTCCTCCCTTTCAGGTTGTCCCTGTCTCCTCATGTCTTCTGGAAAGTCGCAGAGGCTGCCCTTGTCCCACTGAGGGAAGACGGCATTTGCATCCTTGAAGACTAGCTAATATTAGCTGACTCATGAGAGTTGTTATGTGCACACAGGGGCATGGTCTTGGAGCACCTAGCCCAATTGCGAGAGGGTTAACGTGGAGAAGAGTATACTCTCCCCTGTGCAGAGCATCTCTGTTCTCATTGTGGAGTTGGACTCAGTCACCATGACGGCACATCAACAGTCAGTGGTGAACTGCTTGTATAAGTTCAAAGACAAGACAGTGGTTCCTCTCAAATATTTCCAAAAGCTCCTGGGGCATTGGGCATCTTCAGTCGCTGTAACGTCAGTTGGGTTGAAGTATATGAGACCGCTTCAGCACTGGCTTCATGATTGAATCACAAGATGGGCATGGTGCCACAGGTCAAAACAAGTTCCCATCATGCCTGTGTGCCATCATATATTTAGCCCTTGGACAGACAGCATAGTTAGAAATGTTTGCTATCACCAGCGATGACAGACACAACAACTTAGATTACAGCCCTCTCTACTAGGCAGATATACTCCCTGAAGTGTTACCTCTTCGTTGCTTTATGCTTTAGCAATGATCTAAGGAAATGTGGTATTAGATCAGTGCTTTCTTTCCTCCAAGAGGGCCTGGACAGGCTCCTGTATCTATCCACCTATAAAGCGTCTGTAGCTGTAACAGAAGCAAATGATGACATCGTGGAGGGCAAATCAGTAGGAAAGCACAATATCATTTTTAGATTAATCAGAAGTGCAAGGAGATTAAATACTCCAAGTGCGAATCTCATCCCTTCTTGGGATCTCTCGTTTGTCTTATAGGCACTGCAAGGAGATCTGTTTGAGCCTCTACAGTCAGTTGAGCTTAGTGCCCTTTCTATAAAGATGGCCTTCCTGACTGTGCTTACCTCTGTCAAGAAGGTGAGGGATCAACCAGCCATCTCTGTTAATGAAATGTGCCTGGAGTTCGGGCCGGCAGACTCCCACATAGTTCTTAGACCCTGGCCCGGCTATGTGCTGAAGGTTCCCACTACCCTGTTCAGGGATCAAATGGTAACCCGGCAAACACTCCCTCCGGATGAGGGAGACCCAACCTTGTCTTTGTTGTGCCCAGTGCATACTTATTCACATATATCTTGATTGTACAAAGAGTTTAAGGCAATCCGAACAGTTCTTTGTCAGGCATATCGAGTCTGAGGTATTGGGAGTGAGGGCGCACTCAACCAGGTGCGGCACTGCCTCTTTGGCCTTAGTGAAAAGTGCCTCATTATTAGACGTATTTAGAGCTGCAGGCTGGGCTACACCCAGTACCACCAGATTTTATAATCTACACATGGCACCAGTTTCATCTACAGTTCTGCATACCTCTGGTAGGGTGTAGAGCTTGCGTTCAGTGCCTTTTGGTTCTATGAGGTGGTAATGGATGTTGTTCAGGTCCAGTTTTTAATTTACCTTGAGTGGTGAACACTGGACTGCTGTTCTCCATCATTAGATGCATAGCATTCACAACCGCACACGGGCTACTTATATACCCAGAAGTCTTAATCAGAGGTTTTGGGCTTCCAAAGGCAACCCCTCAATGTCTCTGTTCCCTCCATAGGGGAACAAGGATTATGCTAGTAGTAGAGATGTCATTGCATACTATTATACACACACACACACACACACATATATATACATTTTAATTAGGAATAAATACAAATTTTCATTATTAGTTGTTATTGTATTTATAGCTTTCATCTGGTATAAAACTATGGTATGCAATTATGTTATAATTACATTTATCGATATCATTGTTCAGAAGGATTGTAAAAGTGCACACACATACAAATACTGACCCTCCTTTGATGTAGTCCAGGAACGTAACCTCAACATCAATGAAGCAGGACAGCAGAGTGACCTGTCAACATGAAAGTTTGGTAACACTTCCTATGTAGAGTCCTAAAGGGCATCATCACACTTTCAATAAGCAATGCATACTTTAATCATAAATGTCATATCAATATTCATGCTCAGGGTGATGATGTAACTCTCTAGAGTCATGGCATCAGGGCAGACCAATGATGAGCTACATCAAAATATATGAATATTTATATGCACAGCTTATGAAGGCATTGTGCATTGCTTATGAAGATACAATGTAGGACCATCTATAAGAAGTCTTACCAATAAGGATGTTTGTTTGTTAGAACAAACATGTATATATATTTTTTTTTGTTGTTGTTCTTTGCAACTTCTTTCCATTAATTAAAGTGGAGGATCTAGTTAAAAATTCACTCACGGTTCCTGAGTTTAGATATTTCTTCTTCTTTTTCTTTTTTTTGGGGTTCAGCACCTGCAGAAATACAGCAATGTAAGACACAGGATGTTGCTGAGATGTTGCTTAATCTCAGTTTATTTTATTTATTTTTTTATATTTTGTTTGTCATTTCATTCTATTTCTTTTCTTGCTCCAACTATATTTTGCCACGATAGGTGAACATGGTGAATACACTAAGAATGTGTGAATTTTGTGGCAAGAAATTCAACTACAGTGAAGAAGATATTTATTGTGTCAAAAAAGTATATCATCAGAAGCTCTTGGTGGAGATGAACATTTGACTGCATTTCCTAGACCTCTGGCTGTTATCTAAAGTTCTTGTGCCGTGGCCGGGTTTGATAAGTGTTCTTGTCCCTTATGGGTTTGATTAATGCTTCAGTGATGTGGAGGTCATACAAAAGATGAGATTTCACAGCAATGGGGGACAAAATGTCACAGAAAGGGCAGAAACATAATTTACACAAGACCGTAAACGCAGACACAGTTCCCAAATGAGTTACTGAATATGACCTATTGAGCTACCTAAATATAAGCTATGAGCTAAATATGAGAATATGAGCTACTTAATTAAGGAAACCCTTTTTTGCTTCATTGAACTGTTTGACAAATAAGATTTTCCAATGCTACATATAAAATAATAAGCAGCTTCAATACTTTTAGTTACTTCCCAGCCAGCCCTGTTCCCCAGATCTCAACTACACAGACATGAAGTAATGTAAATATTTGCATTAAAAGCTAGGATATTTCTAAAAGACATTTACGATATTTTAGGCAGACGTGTGTGAAAAATACATGAGGAAAATGAGAGTGGCTCACCTCCCACACAGTAAACTGAGAGTGGCCTTTAGAGAGCTCCCTGTAGCTGGTGCTGAACTCACCGATGTAGTCATGACTGAAAACACACACACACGCACACACACGCACACAGTCTCATGTCTTATCTTGATGCATCTTATCTTCAATATTACAGAATGATTGTTTCTTTCTTACCCCCCATCTCTGTCCCAGTCATACACCTCGATTTTTATTGCTCTGCAAAAAAAGAAAAGAAAGTTTAGTCATTGAAAGTATGTAGTATTATATAGGTTAGTCGATTTTGATGTTATTTAAGTCAATTTCTTTAAAGATTAAGTAAATGTATAAAGATTATGAAGGGGTCATCAGATGCAAAATTCCCTTTTACATGTTTGAACATAAATGCGTGTTGGCAGTGTGTGTACACATGATTGTCTCGAAAAGACAAGCGAAAGAGGTGTTTTGTTCTTGATGTAATAATGAGCATAGCAGTCAACATTTACTTCCGACATCTGAGCCGCTGAAGACGCAGTGGATTACATTTAATTTTGAAGGGAATGCTCCCCACCAACAGTCTCATGAGAACGGCTCGTCACCCCATGGAAGAGAGGGGCGGAGTGAGCAGAGCTCATTAGCATTTAAAGGGATATGCAACGAAACAGGTCGCTCTGAACAGAGCTGACACTTACACTACCATTGAGAAATTTTAACCAATGTATGTTATAGACTTTTCATTAAGACCCTATAGAATCATATCAACTTGTGGAAAATAGGCATCCGATGACCCCTTTAAATTACCCCTTCTATCAGACAAAGAATGCCTTCAAGTGTTGATGAATTACACCATCTCAAGCTGAATTAATATATTTTGTATGTGTGCTTTCAGATTGGAAACAGGGTTGACAAGTTTACAATTAAATTAGACATTTTAAGCTTTGTAATCAAGGTAACAACACTTATTTGCACAAACTTTATTTTTCTATTATGAATCGTTTAATAAAAATATTTGTAACAGGGTTGACATTTTAAGATAATTGCCAACTGGCAAACATAAAAACAATACAGTAACGTAATTAAAAAGATGCTGCATTCATCTGAAATGAAGTCATATAATTGTAACAGGGTTGACACATAAACATACACTGCTGCTCTAAAGTTTGGGGTCAGCAAGTTTTTTTTTTTTTTATCATTTGTTAGTTTTTTTAATCATCTTAGTTAGTGCAACTTAGCAAATGATCTAACAAATTAAGAGATTGGTGAGAAATCAGTATTTAAAAATATGTATAGGTTATTACAAAAAAATGCTGTTCTTATTAATTTGGGAATGAAATCAGCATATTATAATGATTTCCGAAAGATCAAGTGACATTGAGGACTGGAGTAACAATGCGGAAAATTCAGCTTTGCAACACAGGAATAAAGTAAGTATATTAAAATAGAAAACAGCTAATTTAAATTGTAATAAAATTTCACAATTACTGTTTTTAGTGTATTTTTGCTTAAATAAATTTTCAAATTCTTAATTTCTTTCAAAAACGAATTATACTAAAAGTAAACTAAAAATGAATGCTAATACACTCCTTACTCCCTCCAAGTCAATACCCTGTTTAGTGTCTTTGAAGAGGTCTAATATTTGACCCACCTGTCATAGTCCCCATTACACAGTGCTCTGACTGGGATCTTGAAGGCCTGCCATACAGGGTCCAGCGTGTTTTTCACCACTTCCGTCTTATGACAGATGGTAAATCTGAGAAACAGGATGCGTTAAAGAGGAGAAACCACAACATGGGAGGTGAGAATCAGTCAGTGTGAAAGGGGTCTTAAATAGGTCACATCACACATGCTTCATTTACTGAGAGCCAAAGAGTGTCAGAATACCAAGACCAGGCTAGAAGACAAGACATTAAATGAGACTTCCGATTTCAATCTCAAACATGATCATATTACTTAAAACGTTGAAATGTAACATTCAAAATATAAGAACTGATTTAAAGAAAAAGAAATTGTGCATCTCTCATTCTATTGTCTGTATTGTATGAACTGTGTTCAATGGGAAAATAGGAAGAAAAATAAAAACTTACGTTCCATCTTCATTGCTACGGTAAAAGACCAGGAAAGGGTCTGACTTTCCGAAGAAATCTTTTTTGTCCAGTTTGTTGCCACAAAACTGCATCAATACTGACTCCTGATTAAAAGAACACATAAGCACAGATTGTATGATGATGTTTAGTAAAATTATATGAAGAGAAAAGAGGAAAACGGAAGAGATAAGAAGACAAGAAGAGAATGTCACACACAAAAAGATGAAATGAGACAAGAAGAGAATAAACTAGAGAAGAAGAAATAAGAAAGAGTGACAAGAAATGAAACAAGAAGAGACTAGTTTAAATGAGAGATGAGACAAGGAAGAAGAAAAAAGAAGAGACACTAATAGACGGACCAAAGAAAAGAGACTTGATAAGAAATGAGACATGAAGAGAGGACATGAGACGATGGTAGATGTGAAGAGAATAAATTAGAAAAGACAAAAAAAGAAAACAAGACAAACACATTAAATGAGAAGAAACAAGACATGAGAAAAGACATGAAGTGAAGAGAATAAATGAAACTAGAGGAGACGAGACAAATGAGACCAGAAAAGAGGACAGGAAAAAAATACTAGATGAGAAAAAACAAGATAGGAAGAGAAAACAGGAGACAAGACATGAAGAGAATAAATGAGACAAGAAGATGCAAAACAAATGAGACAATTAAACATGATGATACAAAAAAAGTAGATGAGACAGGAACACTATACATGAGACAACACAAAACGTGAAGAGAATAAATGAGACAAGAAGAGAGAAGACAAATTAGAAAAGAAAAAACAATAGATCAAGAGACAAAACACATGGAGAGGAGAGGAGAGGAGAGGAGAGGAGAGGAGAGGAGAGGAGAGGAGAGGAGAGGAGAGGAGAGGAGAGGAGAGGAGAGGAGAGGGGAGAACAGATGAGATAAAAAGAGACAAGAAGAGGTAAAATGAGACTATGAGAGAAGAGAAAATAGAGATGAGAAGATAATTCAAAGTCAGATGACGTACTCTGCAATTTCCAAGTTCCTCAGCTTTCACAGTAATAGTTCCACAGCTCTTCCCAGGAATCCCTCTAAAGTCAGAAGGAACATTGTGTGTTAAGCCCAGACAATATTGTTCTTGACAACTAGCACTTGATGAACACACAACAGAACAATTCTAGAAAGGACATCCTTGACACTTAACCTTACCCTACTCCAGGAGGACTGATCCAGTTTTAATTGAACTAAACAACAGAACTCTGCTTTGGAGGAATGTGCTTGTTAAAAGAGTAATTAGTCAATATGCTGACCGTGTTAAGCAAATGCATATGTTCAGCCCGTGCTGTGTGAATGAGTGAACATTAATAAGTGATTGTCCCCTTTCAACAGTTATGAATGCATGTATCTGTGCTGCATAAATAAATGAGTGTTTGTAGAAGCAGACAGGCGAATGCATGAGTGTTTGCTGTGCTCTTATATAAGACTACACTCAAGAAGACCAAGCCGGAATTGAATTTAAATTGTATGGACCCAACACTTCAACATCCTTCACAAGTGCCTGACAAAGATGAACGATGAACGATTTTGAAGATGATTTGATGAGAGAACAAACTTCTGCCTTACTTATGCGCTGCCTTGAGTGCTTGTTTCAATTCCACTAAGTAGCTGTGGGTTATGTTATAGAGGTTAGAGAAGCAGATCTCTGCTAACTAAAGACATGTCTTTAATATGCTCTGGATCTACAGATGTGCTCTGAGGCACACTTCTAAATTAACCTGAAATGTTCAGCTGTCTAGCAGGAATAAAAAAAATAAAGAGAGAGCGAGAGAATATCAGTGTCGCTCAAAGCTACTTAAGCTAATCATATTTAAAAGCAGTTCAAACTTCAATCAAGGCACTCTTTTAATTAACCTGATATCACATGTGTGGCATCAAGACATTCCCTGTCAGGAACATAACAAAATTATAACATTATATCACTTTTATATATGTCTAAATTTGTTAACTTGTACAGGTGCATCTCAAAAATTTGAATATTGTAAAAAAAGTTTTTTCTCAACTTATTTCTAAAAGTGAAACTTTCATATATTTTATATAATATTCATTACATGTAAAGAAACCAATTTCAAAAGTTTTTTAGAGCTTACAGCTCATGAAAGTCAAAAATCTCAAAATATTAGATTATTTCCTAAAATCAATCAAAAAAAGGATTTGCAAAACAGAAAAGTTCAAGTTCTTTACAGTATGTTCATTTATGCACTCAATACTTGGTCAGGGCTGGAAGCGATCAGCCTGTGGCTCTGCTGAAGCACTATTGAGTCTTCAGCTCGTCTGTATTGTTAGATAGACTGTTTCTCATCTTTCTCTTGAAAATATCCCATATGAGGTTCAGGTCAGGCATGTTGGCTGGCCAGTCAAGCACAGTAATATCATGGTCAGCAAAGCACTTGGAAGTGGCTTTGGCACTGTGGGCAGGTGCTAAAGTCCTGCTGGAAAAGGAAATCAGCATCTCCATAAAGCTTGTCAGCAGATGGAAGCATAAAGTGCTCCAAAATCTCCTAGTAGACGGCTGCATTGACTTTGGACTTGATGGAGCAACACCTGCAGACGTCATAGCACCCCAAATCATCACTGGCTTCGGAAACTTCACACTGGACTTCAAGCAGCTTGGATTCTGAGCCTCTCCACTCTTCCTCCAGACTCCAGATCTTGATTTCCAAATGAAATGCAAAATTTACTTTTATCTGAAAAGAAGACTTTGGACCACTGAGCAACAGTCCAGTTCTTTTTCTCCACAGCCCAGGTAAGATGCTTCTGACGTTGTCTCTGGTTCAGAAGTGGCTTGGTAGCCCTTTTCCTGAAGACGTCTGAGCGTGGAGACTCTTGATGCACTGACTCCAGCTTCAGTCCACTTCTTGTGAAGCTGTCCCAAGTGTTTGAATCAGCTTTGCTTGACAGTATTCTCAAGCTTGCGGTCATCCCTGTTGCTTGTGAACCTTTTCCAACCCAAATTCTTCCTTCCAGTCAACTTTGCATTTAATATGCTTTGATACAGCACTCTGTGAACATTCAGTAACGACCCTCTGTGGCTTACCCTCTTTGTGGAGGGTGTCAATGATCGTCTTCTGGACCATTGCCAAGTCAGCAGTCTTCTCCATTATTGTGGTTTCAAAGAACAAGAGATACCCGGAATTTATACTGTAGGGATGGTAATTTATTGAAACTCAAATGTAGATATTCTAATATTTTGAGATACTGATTTTTGACATTCATGAGCTGTAAGCTCTAATCATCAAAATTAAAAAAAAAAAAAAAAAACTTTTGAAATGTTTTACTTTACATGTAATCAATCTAAAATATATGAAATAAGTTACAAGAAAAAAATAACTTTTTCACGATATTCTAATTTCTTGAGATGCACCTGTATAAGCACTGAAAAATGTAAATGCACAACTATCAAAAGGTTGAACTTCGTTCCTCCTGGAACTGGACTATGTTAAATATTTACCTAAGTGTTCATACAATCTCCACACACGCGCATATGTAGTTTACGGGGACTCACAATAGGCAAAATATTTTTTTATATTGTACACACACAAAATGCTTACCAGATGATGTGCTTGTTTACAAATTTCACTCATATTTATGCATAGGCTACATTTTCTGGGTTGCTGTATGCTACAAGCTAATACAAATACATTGAATGCATTGGAAGTAGTTAAGAAAATTTCTTTGGAAATTTCCAAAATTCATTGGAAAATTTCTAAATTTAAATTACATTGACACAACCTATGGAGACAAAAATCTTTATTATTTGAATATGAATAATTAAGCGATATAATGTTTGAAACATTATAATTGTTGCAATTCAAGTGGGTCAAAAATAACACACCTTTAAATTGTTGTTTGAAGTTATTTTACACAACTTTAAGTAGCTATATTGACCCTATGCAGGAAGTGCACTAACCCTATGCAGGAAGTGCAACTAACCCTTTAACTGCTTGGCTGTCAGAAATGGACACATGCTATAAAATGAAATGAATTCATATGAATTCCATCTTCCCCACAGCATTCAAGCAGGCTCAGGTAACCCCACTGATCAAAAAACCTACATTAAACACTTCTATTTTAGATAACTACAGACCTGTCTCTCTCCTTCCATTCATAGGGAAAACACTTGAACGAGTTGTCTTCAACCAGCTCTCACTTTTTGTTTCACAGCACAACAAACTGGATGCTAAACAGTCAGGTTTCAGGAGTGGCCATTCAACAGAGACTGCGCTACTTTCAGTCACTGAAGCCCTGCAAACTGCAAAGGCCGATTCTGCTGCTTTTGATACTGTCAATCATCAGATTCTCCTGTCTACCCTCTCATCACTGGGCATCACTGGGATTCCACTTCGCTGGTTTGAATCCTATCTCACTGGTAGATCTTTCAGGGTGGCCTGGGGAGGGGAGGTATCCAAACGACATCAACTGGTCACTGGAGTTCCTCAGGGATCGGTTCTGGGACCCCTCCTCTTCTCCACATACACTACATCGCTGGGTCCCATCATACATGCACATGGTTTCTCCTATCACTTCTACGCCGATGACACGCAGCTCTATCTCTCTTTTCAACCAGATGACCCAACGGTAGCTGCACGGATCTCAGGCTGCCTGGCGGACATCTCGGCATGGATGAAAGAACATCACCTACAGCTCAACCTGGCAAAGACGGAACTTCTTGTCTTCCCTGCCACTCCGACTCTACAGCATGACTTCATAATTCAGTTAGGCTCATCAATGATTACCCCATCAACTTCGGTCAGAAATCTTGGTGTAATCTTTGATGACCAGCTGACCTTCAAAGAGCACATTGCTAAGACTGCTCGATCCTGCAGGTTTGCACTACACAACATCAGAAAGATCAGGCCCTTTCTGACAGAGCATGCTGCACAACTTCTTGTCCAGGCCCTTGTCGTTTCTAGACTGGACTACTGCAATGCTCTTCTGGCTGGTCTGCCATCAAACACAATCAAACCTCTACAAATGATTCAGAATGCAGTGGCACGACTGATCTTCAACGAGCCCAAAAGAGTGCATGTTACACCTCTCTTAATCTGCTTGCACTAGCTACCAGTGGCAGCTCGCATCAAGTTCAAGACACTGATGCTTGCGTACAGAACTACCACAGGCTTAGCACCCTCCTACTTCCACTCACTATTACGAACCTACATCCCCTCCAGAAGTCTGAGATCTGCTAGTGAGCGACGCCTTGTGGTACCATCACAGAGAGGCTCAAAATCACTTTCCAGAACATTCTCGTTCACCATTCCTGGCTGGTGGAATAATCTTCCCACCCCTATCCGGAACGCTGGATCCCTGGCAATCTTCAAGCAACTCATCTCATCTCTTTCGGCAGTACTTGACTTCATCCTAAACTCAAAAAAAAAAAAACTCTTTCCCTCTATCTTTCTCTCCCTCCCATACTAGCTTGTACTTATTTGAACAATGACTGAGACTTGGTGTTATGAGCACTTCCTCTGTCTGATTGCCTCTTCAAGATGAATCACTTTTTGTATTCCCCAATTGTAAGTCGCTTTGGATAAAAGCGTCTGCCAAATGACTAAATGTAAATGCAAATATCCATGAGCGATTCCGTGTATCGATTTCACAGAAGTGCCTAAATGTATTTCTGTCATGACAACTCTCTGAGGGATTGGCATGGTAATGTACATGACAATGTTAATGTATTTGATCTTGGCTTAATAGATATGCTATGCTGCAGCTGCTGCTGCTGCTGAGATACATCCACAACTGTGAGCATGTAAAAAATACTGCTGCTGCAAATATAACATACATGAAATAACCCCCATATAGCATACATGAATCACCTCGTAGTAGATCTATACAGGTGGAGCTGGGGAAGGTGGAGGGTTTCTGAAGCATAAACTGCTACAGCAAGCACTAGTCATATATTTGAATGTTGAGCAGCGAGCTCACAGGCTACTAATACAGGAGAGAACCAATCAGCTGTGCCATGTGACAATGATGTCAGGACTGCGCCATCTAGAGTTTCATGTCAGAACTCTGTATTTATTTACTGCAGTACATGACTAAATGAATGTTCATAAACGTCCGAGTGAATGAACGAGTGCAGGCAGTTCTGGTTATATAACACTCATCATTCCATATTACCGCCCAATGTGTCACCAACAGCACACACACAAACATACAACATCCATACACACATCATATACAGGGAAATATGATGCCCAAATATATGTTTTCTATATGGCCAATTGACAAATAGACATGAGCATCAAGCTTTTAAAATAGCAAAATTGATATACTTATTTAAGGGTAAGTATATTTTAGATTGCATTTGCCTTCACTAATTCAATTTAAATGTCTTGTTATGTGACAAATTACTTTGAGTCAAATTTACTCACTTAACGGCCCATGAAAAAAAGCATAATAATTATAATACAATTTGAAATATGGTGTTTTGATTTTGATACTATTCAGCCATTTCAACACAGTCAGTTCCACTAAAGCTTATTTTATGCTCACTAAACCTGAAATCTCCATTTTCTGAGGGCATCACAATGCACAAAGACTGATTAAATGAACATGAAAGTAGTTTCAACTAATATTACAAGTTGAATTAATAGTAAGAGCTCTCCCTTCTCATAACATACATGTCTGAATTCCGACAAATTTTTAAGGATCCCCTAAAAGAGATTGCTTAATTGGTTTGCTGCACCACACATTTTGTCATTTAGAAAATTTAGTTGTACATTTAATCAATTAATTTGATTCTAGAATGAGGCTCTGTTCTAAAAAAATATTTCTCACAAATTAGATTGGCCGTTTTTTTCCAGTTTAGCCAAATGACACAATACAGTATATATGCAGAAAAATGATGTTCTTCTTTGAGTACAGTCAAATTTAACTCAGCTGCCCATATAAACAAATATAAACCCAAAATGAAAACATGTTAGGTGAGATTTGAAATCATATTTCAACACAGTGTTTCAGAGATGCATGAATCTCAAATGCAGCACTTACACAAGCGATCTTTCCATACGACTACCCTGAGAGCCCACCACCTCTCCGAGAGTACAGTACATCTGGCCGAGGAAATCCTGTAAACACACACAGACAGCAGGAATGGAAGCATTATTCACGCTTTATGATTTTGGGATATTTGAGTTCAAGATAAGTTGCTTATTATTTCAGTATACATTCAAGTCAACATGAAATCAAAATGGGTACCTATTTATCATGAAATATATAGTATATTAATGGTTAATATTATATTTATAATATTAGAAATGCTTAATTACATTAGCAGAAAAGTTGTTTGGTGCAGAATTTTGAAGAAACACACTTCTTGTTTGTAATAATGTGCATAAATTATTAATTCACAATACAATCAGGAATATGTATTAAATTCCAACAGATAAAATCAAGGCACAATCAAGCTCTGATTAGAAATGTCACATTATGGAAGTTAAACAGGTTTTGTATGTTTCATGCCTTTGAGCTAGTATTTGTTCTCCGATGGGAACATTTTGCTTGTTCAAATGAACACTTAAACACACATTTCACTTTCAATGTATAGTTCATGTTTATGTTCAATCTTTCATGTCGATTAATTTTTTAGATGTCAACCTTTAAGATGTCTTGTAGACCATGCTAGTCTGTAATATTAATTCATTTGTGGTGCATATTTAGATTTTTTTTTTCAACTCTAAATGATGTATTTTGCTTAATAACATTCTGTGTTGATAACATCAAGCATGCTCCGCACATTGTCTTAAACAAACAAACAAATAAATAAATATTTTGTTATTTTTATTGAATAAATAAAAAATAAAAATATTGATATGGTTTGCATTACTTCATATTAGATTTTCATGAGCCTGTGATAATTTGATTATAGAATGCATTTTAAAAGTAATGCAAGTGAATGTAGGAAGGTGTAAAAAAAATGATTTTAATGTTTTAATATGACTCATGTGGGGAAATAAAGAAAACAAATGAAATCTGAATAAAAAAATGAAATAAAATTGCCTGAAATCTTGAAAATCAAATCAGAACTTGATAGGCTGTGGAAGGGCAAAATGTGTGGCAAAAAAGGTTTTGCAGATGGAAAGGCAGAACTGAAAAAGGCAGACATTCTCCTGAGAGCGCTGATCAGAATGACTGTGTCCGAAATCTCTGAACAGCAATGGCACAGGTGCATTCTGAGATACAGAGTGACCCATGGTTCTGACCCCACAAAATGCTTGGATAAATCATGATAAAACCCTCAAGTAAAACCTATAAGAAGTCTTCTATTTCAACCCCCCCCCCCCCCCCCCCCCCCCCACACACACACACATAGTGTCCATCACTTTACATTTACAGGAAAACACTTACATGTTTGGACAGGTTTTCACTCTTTGAGTCGAGGTCATACCTACAAATAAAAGGAACATTCTGTGAATGACGTTGAGTGAAATGCTTGTAGAAATGATGTGTCATTTCTGTGGCTCAAAATAAAGTGCTGCAGGAATGAGTCCATAAATCTGGAAACATGCTAGTATTTTTGCATTTCCAATTCCATCATTTTTTGAAAGGGTTTTTGGTTAAACTAAACTACAGAGTTAGACTACAGAGGTCATCATTACACCAAACAGAAAAACTCATCAAATTACTAGCCTATTTACACTTCTCTGTAATATACTCACACTCTTACAAACTATTCTAACTCAAATTTTCCAACTTGAACATTTCGAATAAGGATTAAAAGAGTTGGCACAAACTTAGTGATTATGATGACCAAAATTCTTTTGAATAGACTAAAAAAAATATGTTGGCATTACTGGAATTGCATTAGCATGGTTCAAACAGTGATGACCATCTATTCGTAGCAGTGAATGAAGAGGTATCATATCGATCACAAGTGCTGTATGGAGAACCACAAGGTTCAGTATTAGGACCATTGCTTTTCACCCTGTACATGTTACCCTTGGGGGATATCATCTGGAAATATTGGAGTTAGTGTTCACTGTTACACACTCTCATGGCAATCTGTACCTATTTTACATGTTGGCATATTGTAACTATTCATAACTGTTTTACATTGCCATAAAATCTCATCATACATGTTCATACAATGCACTTACACCCTACTGAGGGTTAGTTTCAGGGATGGTGTTAGGGTGGACCTTTATGCTTTTTTTTTCTTAAAATCGTTAATTTTTGTATAGGTGTATATTTTGTATTTTGAATAGGTGTATTCAAGTCATTACATGTAGAAAGTGTTTAATGTATGTTTGAATAACTGTATAGGACAAACGAATGACGTCATTCACCACTTAGCAAGCGCCGGTAATGACTGTTTCCGAGACGGCCCCACTGTATTCAATAGTTATAGCTGGCTTTGTGAAATAGGACAGAAGAAAGTATTTTACCACTTTAAAAAAGGCACACTTTACCTTTAAGTCATGTTATCGCTTCTTGTTTTCTGTGCAGCTTTCACTCTAAGAGCTAAAATATGTCAGTGCTTCTGTTTTCTTGTGACATTCTGAATGAACACAAGCCTGTTGTTCACCGGCAGCTTAAATGAAACCTCAGTGGGTGGCAACAACCTACATGTTTGAGGAAAAATCTGTCATGTTGGGATACATGTTATTTTCCTCTCAGCATGAATCTGCACTCTTGGCTGTCTCTCTCTTTGTCTGTCTGTCTCTTTCTTCCTCCTGCTGTGCAAAATGAGCAGCGTCAGCACATGTGCAGATATTTCCAGCCACCGCAGGAGAGACCGCTAAGATCAAGACACGCTTTTACCTGACCGAACATTCATGTTCAGATCTCCTCGGCAATAAGAACATGTCAGTATACTACATGTTTTACTTTGGTTGTGCAGCAGTGTTGTATGTGTGTAACTCTAAGCCAAGAATCTACCACAAAACAATCTGAGGGGTTTGGTTTTGGTTTGTGCTGGCTCTTGCCATGGATTATTAATGTTAAGTACATTGAAATATTTGTGTCATCAACAAATTTCTAAATTGTGTTTACATGTGTCAATTATTATTTAATGATATGGGTAGGTTGCAGGGTGCCGCTACTGTATGTGGTTGCTACGGTATTCTGAGAGGGTTGGTGTTTTTGCAGTGGTGTTGCTGGTAACATTTAGGTTCTAAAAACCTTGGGGGAATATTGTTTTGAGATGTTTCTAAACAGTTGAAATGCCCAGTTTTCTTGTTGTGATTAGAATGTTATTTAAAAAAAAATAATACATTTTTGGGTTGTTCAAATAACACCATAAAAATGTTCCAAGAATTGTGTCTAAGAAACGTCTAAGAACAACACTGGATGGTTGTTAGATTGTTCTGGGTTCTTGCTAAATAGTTGCTAGATGGTTGCTAGTATGCTGCAGGTCATGAGCTGTAGTCCCAACCACACAAGTTCGCGAATGTTCGTTGAAGCTACCGTTGCTGCTGACAGTACTTGTGATCAGAGTTGGCACGCAATGCTTTGGGAAGCGGACTTCACTTTGGTTGCTAGGGTGTTCTGGGTGGTTGTTAAGATGTCGCAAAGGTGTTCTGGATGGTTGCTATTGTGTTCTGTGTAGCTGCTGTTTGCTTACACCACCCAGGTCTTCATGATATGGTTGGTCTTGATCTGAAAATTCTCTAAACTAAATCTCCATGGTTACTAAACAGATGATTCTAAAGTTAGAATTTATATACAGCTCCCAGATACAGATCTCAGAGAAACTCAAAAAAGCTAACTGGGTAAGAAGGGACCAGGTGTAAAACTGACAGGTGTACGTACACACACACACACACACACACAGTCATAGATGGATGTGACATATCCATCAAAATGTCATATCCTGAATACGATAATATCAGGACAGGGAGATGATGACATGAGCGCACACACACACAAACACACACACAACACTGATGTTCTATTCAGCCCGTGTTAATAAACACTCATGCATAATGTGCATCATGTGCCTCTAGATGATTTGTAGTGGTACGTATGGAGCGGGCTGCTCTAATGGAGGATTAGCAGTGTGTGTTTGATCATGTGCGTGTGTGTGTGATGTAGGTGAATAATGCATAAATGTAATTTCTGGGATACTGCTGTATCAAATGTGCTTCACTGAGCGGAAACAAGCCAAAAACCCTGCAGGCTGTCTGTGTGTGTGTGTGTGCATGTTTATGTGGTTTATGAGGACACAAATTTGTATAATGACATGGGTATGACAGAGGTATTACAATATGAAGGTGGTTTATGAGGACACTGCCTATGTCCCCGTAATTCAAAAGGCTTAAAAAACATACAAAATGGTGTTTTTTTGAAAATCTAAAAATGCACAAAGTCTCCTGTGAGGGCTAAGTTTAGGTGTAGGGTTGGGGTAGGGCAATAGCACACACAGTTTGTTCAGTATAAAAACCATTACGCCTATGGAGAGTCCCCATAAACCACAAAAACCAACATGTGTGTGTGTGTGTGTGTGTGTGTGTTTGTGTGTGTGTGTGTGTGTGTGTGTGTGAGACAGAGTATGTGTGAAATCATACAAAACTGCATTAAAAGGTCTCCCATGTTCCTTGGTAAAACAGCACTTCTGTATGTGTTGTCAAATTGTTTACAGTCAACGTAGAGATCATTAAATATGCAAATCTGTGTTCTCATGTTTTCAATTATTGACACACGAGTGAAAGATGTGGTACTCAGATTTTTGTCTCAGGGATTTTTTTTTTTTCAAAACAAACAAACAACAAGACAATGAACTAATACACCTCTGCTATGATGGACAGATTTGCAATTGCTGAATTAAAATTAATTTTGTGGGGTGTAGATGTGTAGAGTTGTTTAAGTGTCATGTGATGTTTTTAATTCTTAAAAAGAAAGAGGTGACGTAAAAATATGAATATGATTATTATTATTATTTGAAAAAGTTTAAAAATCAAAGGCAGTGTTGTCTAACCAACATTCAGAAGATTATTGGCCTGTGGTTCTGTGTCATGTTTTATGGCAAGATGAGATGCAAGATTCATTCAGGTTGTTAAATGTTTGTTATTATATTGAAAATCAAACCTTCACCTTTTACATTGAAAAAAAATATTGAAATTAGAAAATAATATGTGTACATTCACATGTATTCAACACTGTAAAAATGATCCAAATACCATTTCAGTCATTCTACTTCAAAAATTATTAAAGTTATTTTTACAATTTCTTTGTAATTATTTATGAAATTTACTAGACATTTATGAGGGAAAATTGCAAAGTAAATCATACACTACTTACACCACAAGAGGTTACACCACTTGACATTTAGAGACATTCAATTATTTTTGCATGCTGATTTACTTACAGGTCAAAGCGCAAATTTTGTCTCTCTTCAAAGAAGTAATCGAGGATGAATTTGTGTACAAAGTCTGGATTCAGCGTGTTATCGATGACTTCTGTCCTGCCAAACTAAACAATAAAGGGCATAAAAGGCATATTACCAGCATGAACAAACGCAATATAAATTAAAAATACAGATCTGAAAACACAAATTCAGAAAATACTATACCTCTGTCCACTCCCTGTTTACCACAGTCTGAGTGTACAGCACACAAACTACACAGAAACAAATATAAAAGATGCATGAAAACGCCACCTTTCTGGAAAGAAGAGTGAAAATATAGCAGCCCTGGTTTGTTAATTCAGCAAATTAAGAAATCAAATATGCACAAAAAGCAAAGAAATATGTGTGGAGCTCTTGAGAATACAATTATTGGCTCATTTGTCTCTCATGCAGGGAGAAGAGTGTGTCATTAACACACACACACACAGACACACACGCTCAGAAGTCTCGCCAATTCATAACACAAGCGACGGCAGGCAGCTGAAATAATTCAGTTTCTGAACATCTGTTTGGCTGCCCGGGGGCCTTCCTCTAAACATGAGGCAATACCTGCCATCAGACGGTGTCTAAAAATGTGCCTAATTAAAAAAAGCCCATCATCGTTCGCCGAGCGTGCTTAATCTCCACCTTTATATCGGGTTTGGACCCCAGAGCCACGTACAGTTTACAGTGTGTGACTTTGTGACCACCTGTACTCATATCTGTCCTGGGAGATGAGTGTGTGTGTGTGTCTGAGTGAGTGAGAGAGAGAGAGAGAGAGAGAGAGAGAGAGAGAGATAAATCTGCCTCAGCTGTCTGCATGCACTAAGAAACTCTTCTAGCTTTCATTCTGTCAGCTGGGTGTGTAGACGCATATGGCGACCTGGACACTTTCCAAAAATACACCTACACAATAACATGCAGTCAAATTTACATACAGTACATGACTACATGCTGCCATAGAACAGCTATTGTTTGTTGTCATACAAATTAGGAGTGGGGATCAGAATTGTGAGACATATAAACTCGCAATTACCTTTTTTATTTTTTATTCAGTAGCAGAAATGGGCTTCCATATTTAACACCTATTTATATCTTTATATCCGTCTTTCGGATGAGACGTTAAACCTAGGTCCTGACTCTCTGTGGTCATTAAAAATCCCAGGATGTCTTTCAAAAAGAGTAGAGGTGTGACCTCGGTATCCTGGCCAAATTTCCCCATTGGTCTCTGACCATCATGGCCTCCTAATCATCCCCTTACACTGATTGGCTTCATCACTCTGTCTCCTCTCCACCAGTAAGCTGGTGTGTGGTGGGCGTTCTGGCGCACTATGGCTGCCGTCGCATCATCCAGGTGGATGCTGCACACTGGTGGTGGACGAGGAGACACCACCCCTCACAATGTAGACCGCTTTGAGTGCTTAGAAAAGCAGAAAAGCGCTATATAAATGTAATGAATTATTATTAATTATTATTATTATATCACCCCCTCTAATTTAAAATCTGGTTGAGCCACCTTTAGCACTAGTAACTTAAGCCAAAGACTTCTGTTAACTGAAGTCCAGTTTTTCAAGGATGTAGGGGAGTTATGGTGATGTCAGGGGTTGATGAGGCACAAATCACAGGAAAGACAGTGGAGATCAATAAAAAGGTGGGGGGCATAGTGACGAGGTGTAGCTAGAGGAGTGGAGTCCCAAGGCGGCGGATGGTCGAAGACAGACCAAGGCGGAGCCGGAGGGACGAGGGAGCCCGGTGGAGCTGGTGGGAGGATGGACCACGGTGGAGACGAGGGAGCTATGAGCCAAGGTGGAGCCGATGGTTCGGAGGACCAAGATGGAGTCCAGGGCTCGGATGCTGGAGGTGGAGACAGGGGATACTCACACCTTGGCAGAGCTGGAGGCTGGAAGTCCCGAGGCGAAGGATGTGAGCACCCAGCTAGCACAGACTGAGGATGAGCTGAGGGGCTGACTTGTTTAAGAGATGGCGGGAGAGGGAGGCTGGGAGGGAACACAGAAGGACTTGAGATGGGCGGAACCAGCAGAGATGCAGGAGATTCAGGGCTGGGTAATACCTCCCCAAACCAGTCTATAAGATCCCTTTCGAAGATGTCCTTAAGTTCCTCAGTATATTTTCCAGTGGCCAGTTGCAGCTCACCCTCAGCGGCGGGAGTGTGGGTGGGGCTTCCCTACAAGCCCTCGATCTCCACTGAATCTCCCTCAGGAACAGACAATGTTGCCGGCTCACGCACTTGGTCAGAACACTTCTGAGGCTCAGGCTCCGGGGTGACGATTGGCTCAGTTGCGGGTCTCGGGTCTGGCTCGTGTGTCACGGCAGGCTCAGGCTCTCCGTCCGAAGTGGGCTCCGGCGAAATCTCCGTGCAGCAGGATGATGGCTGGTTGGTCACTGGTTTGGGAGTGGGGCACACACTCACACGATGAAATTAATACATATATATATTGTGGCTGGAGGAGCCAACGACAGACACAGTCGGTGTGGCGTCAAGCCTCTGAGAGGTTTTTATTAAACAAAACGTTAAAATAAAGTGTCCAAAGGGGGAAAAGTGTCCAAAATAAACAGGGATCTGGTGTCCTCGTTGTGCTGCGGGGCTCGTGAAGGAGGGCAGTGTTCAGGAGGGAAGGGTCCAGGTAAGGGGCGGAGTCCGGCGGCCGCACGCGCTCCCGTCTGGAGGTCCCGGGGCGCGGGTGACGGCGGCTTTTGTGGCGGCTTCGTCCAACTCCTTGATCCCCGGGTGCTCGACGGGATTCCACGGCCCGGCGCCCTCGCCCGACGGCCGTATCGCGGGTGCGGTGTCGGCCGGACTGCGGGTCCGGCCGCTCGCCTCTCTGGCGGCGGCGGGTAGTTCCCTCTACGCTCCCTTTCCTGGACCCACGAGGACACCAGCGTGCATGCACGGGGAAGAGACCGGTCTCCCGAGGAGAGGCGCGCTCGGCGTTTAAACGGCGGCGGTGATGAGGCTCTATTCACGTCAGGTGCGCCTCATCACACGCCGCCAGCCCTGGCTGTTTCAGCGCCCCTCCTCTCTCACACACCCACTCCTGTCGGGAGCCTGGTGAAGGGCGGTGAATACGGGACGGGGTGGTGATGATGGACAGGGGGGAGGCAGCCGACTCGTCACATCCCCCCCCCCAAGCGACATCCCCGTCCTAGGGTCACCGCCCACGCAGGAGTGCTACCTTCCTCAACCAGGCTCCAGCGGTCGGAGTGGGCGGGGCAGGGATTCCTCTCCGGGCAACGCTCCCTCTCGCACCGCGCCGGAACCGGGACAGAGAAAGCGGGTTTTAGTTGACAGCCTCAACCAACCACGGGGTAATGATGACAAAGAGAGAACGTCACTTACCCCACTGGTGGCTGGGAGGCTGTCCCCGTCCTTCCTCCGTCCCCGTACGGGCTCTACGGCTTCATGCGAGCGAGAGGGGATGACGTCATCAGATATTGCCCAACTGCGCTGTCTAGGCTCCGCCTGCCCGCATTCTCCACCACTGTGGCGGGAGGAGCCAACGACAGACACAGTGGGCGTGGCGTCAAGCCTCGGAGAGGTTTTTATTAAACAAAACGTTAAAATAAAGTGTCCAAAGGGGGAAAAGTGTCCAAAATAAACAGGGATCTGGTGTCCTCGTTGTGCTGCGGGGCTCGTGAAGGAGGGCAGTGTTCAGGAGGGAAGGGTCCAGGTATGGGGCGGAGTCCGGCGGCCGCACGCGCTCCCGTCTGGAGGTCCCGGGGCGCGGGTGACGGCGGCTTCTGTGGCGGCTTCGTCCAACTCCTTGATCCCCGGGTGCTCGACGCCCGACGGCCATATCGCGGGTGCGGTGTCGGCCGGACTGCGGGTCCGGCCGCTCGCCTCTCTGGCGGCGGCGGGTAGTTCCCTCTACGCTCCCTTTCCTGGACCCACGAGGACACCAGCGTGCATGCACGGGGAAGAGACCGGTCTCCCGAGGAGAGGCGCGCTCGGCGTTTAAACGGCGGCGGTGATGAGGCTCTATTCACGTCAGGTGCGCCTCATCACACGCCGCCAGCCCTGGCTGTTTCAGCGCCCCTCCTCTCTCACACACCCACTCCTGTCGGGAGCCTGGTGAAGGGCGGCGAATACGGGACGGGGTGGTGATGATGGACAGGGGGGAGGCAGCCGACTCGTCACAATATATATATATATATATATATATATATATATATATATATATATATATATATATATATACACACACACACACACACACACACACATACATTTTTAGAACAATATTTAATGCGTTCGCACTTACATATCAGATCAAAGAGTATGCTGTCCGAGGGGAGGGCTCTGAGTTCAGAATTATCCCCCCATCCTTATTTGGGACAATAATAATTGAGGGAGCAGAGCTGGGGTGGCGAACGGATGCTAAAAAACTGTCGTAGTACAGAGATGAGTTGGCTGAAGGTTGGCAATGTACCTCCATCCCATATGGCAAAAACATATTTTTTTTAGATTGAACTTCAGCTTACAGACTGCAGACAGAACATTCTCCTTTAGTATTTTCTGGTAGAGAGCAGAATCCAT
This sequence comes from Barbus barbus, assembly GCF_936440315.1. Lineage (NCBI taxonomy): Eukaryota > Metazoa > Chordata > Actinopteri > Cypriniformes > Cyprinidae > Barbus > Barbus barbus. The sequence goes on along the minus strand of NC_136728.1, from coordinate 2,570,064 downwards.
GTTTGCCACAATTATTGCATGTTGCCCAGGCCCTGAAAGAGCAAACCCTCCCCACACCAGGCTTTACAGCAGGTATGATGCTCTTTTTTGTAGAATTGGCACCAGATGTAAAAGGGGAACACTGTCTTACAAACTGTCAACAAAATATTCTCCCAAAAGGTTTGAGGGCCATTTATGTGTGTTTTGGCATAATTCAGATGAGTCTTCTGGGTTTTCCATTGTTGCCATTTTTGCTGGTATCTTTCGGATAGTGGAGTCATGAACAGTGGATCAATCAGCATTGTCCTTGGGTCTGTGACTTCCTGGATGATTTGGTGCTGTGCTCTTGGAAGAAATTAAGAAGGACGGCCACTGCTTGGTAGGTTCACTACTGTGCAGAGTTTTTTTTTTCTTTCTTTTTTTAAATTTGGAGATAATGGCTCTAACCATGGATCACTGGAGTCCAAGAATTTCTTTTGATTTTGGTGTAGAGTAAACACCCATTAAGCACACTTCCATTTTTGAGATCAGATTATAAAAAGAAAAAAATATTTATTATCCTACTTGATGTCTTAATTGATGTGTTTGTTAATATATACCTCCTATAATTTCAAGTCAATCAGATCATTGCACACTGAGATATGGGTCTCCATGTGTTCACTCTGTCTGGCGGCCATTTTGAAAGCTGTCTAAAACTTTCACCAAAAGAGGAGCCCCTTAAATGTGCATTTTTAGATGTTTAAGCCTTTATTTTGGGTACGGTTCACTACTTATTGTAAAATTAAGGGATTAATGTTCAGACTTTTGCATATTCCTGGAACTTGGATGTGGGAAATAATTACATTAGATCCAAAAGATCTTTTTAGCAGCATAGCGCAGATGCTACAGAACACAGTTAGCTGACTAGCTGTATAAGATTGTGTGCTATGCTAATATATTACTTCACAGGCTTTACTGCCTTGTACTTTTACATATTATAAATTGACAGTTTATTGCTGGTCTGTGGTTTTACAGTGCTGTAATTTTTAAAGATTTCATTTTATTTTAAGGTGAACTTAAAGGGTGCACGACTATGAAAATCACACAGCTTCAGTGTGACATCAATAAGAAAAAGTATAATTTCATAGATATTGTTTATAATAGTTGTTCATATTAAAATATGTATGAACTTAATACATGACCTACAAATCCTGTCATTTTAATAAATATTACATGAAATTTATTCAAATTTGTTGCTGCTACAATTAAGCTCAGTGTGCTCTCTTTAAGCTCATCCACATAAAGCTGGGACCAATATGGGTTTTGTGCATGTTGCCCACTTGGGTCCCACCTAATACGAAGTACAATCCTACATGAAATCCATCTGGGCAATTAACATGGGGCCATTATGTAACCCGCGGACAATCCCATACAGAGCCCATTTTTCAGCCCACTTCATACCCACATGGGCCCCACATACAAATGTTGGCTGGGTTAAAGCTGGGACTAATATGGGTTTTGTGCATGTTGCCCACTTGGGTCCCACCTAGTACGAAGTACAATCCTACATGAAATTCATCTGGGCAATTAACATGGGGCCATTATGTAACCCGCGGACAATCCTACATGGGGCCCATTTTTCAGCCCACTTCATACCCATATGGGCCCCACATACAAATGTTGGCTGGGAACCATCTATGTAAATACTTCATAAACAGACTTTAAATAGTAACTGATGATTGTCACTTGAAGTTAAGTTAACCGATTTTCTATGGATTCTGTCGACTCAAATCTGCAGACTGGCTCTGATCTTTGGCAACTAGCATCAACTTCTTCAGACGGTAAATCTGTGAAAAATTGGGGCAAAAATCGTGTAGTGTATTCCAGCCAGTGACTATAGATGAGTTTACATCCATTTAAAAAGAGGTTTCATAATGAGGCTAGTTTCTGTGTTCATCCCCATGAATTAAATGTTTTGTTTGATTTTTGAATGTGTTACGCTGAACGTGAACTAGTATAGATGTTGATATGTGCTTAGATGACACTTCATTATGAATATATAACTGATCGAATGGATTTGCCTTGTTGCTTGATTTTAGTGTTCTGTATTTTTTTTTGTGATTGACTTTGTACCTTAAAAAATATTTTTGCAATTATTCTTTAAAAATTTTCCTTAAAATAAACAAGAATTTTTATTAAAATATGATGGGAAACTGGGGTGTGCTTAAAGGGTACAGAAATGTACCCATTAAGCACAGCCAGACTTTTTGAATTTAATGATGCATCATAACTGAAATGCTTTTGTCATTTCAAATACAAATATTTTTGTGTGAGAGATTAATATTTTATTTTAACAACTTTTTGTACTGAAACCAATATCTTGTGCACTAAAAATGTCTCAATGTAGATTTTGGTGAGCTTGGGTGAGACCTTTTAAACAGCTTCATTTAAGCACTGATTTCATTGACCAGGTCTGGCAGTGATCAGGCCTGGTCTGTTTCATCTGAACCCCATTATTAATGCAGTTACATAGATTTGGGAAGTAACTACAGGGTCAAAACATTTGCACATAGGCCTATGTATTACTGTAGATAACTTAAAAAACACTGAATGGTAGTGTACATAAAGTCAAAATTTCATTGTTGGTTTTACTTTGACATGTTTGTATGAAAAACATGTCCAGAGTTTTTGTAGATTTTTCAAGAAACGATGATTTTCGATGAATGAATGATTTCACACAAACAATCCCAGCCCTTCATAAGATTCCAGGGCCTTCGTCATCTTCATCATCATGAGCAGTGCTGCAGGAGAGTCTTCTTATATGGAGCGGCACATGTGCTGAGTCTGAGCTGTGCTGACGTGATGGGGCCAGTCACGCAGTGCTACAACTCCTCCCTACATTCAACGGCCAAAAGACGCTGGAATCGGGGACTCCAGACGGCTAAATATAGACTCATTGCTCACTGCCTGTGTGTTGCGGCCACAGTGCTTGATGTCGTATTATAGGCTATATATTTGGTGTTTAGGGGAAGAATCACTTCTAGTTGCACCGTATACTGTATGTATCATCTGCATTTCATAATAATAATAAATAAGTCCCATTTACAGTTCAGTTAGATGACCACACGTGACATTCTACTCAGAGCTGTCCAAGGCTTTCATACTTGGAAGTAAATCTGGGGTTCTGAACTCTGGCCCTCGAGGTCAACTTTCCTGCAAAGTGTAGCTCCAATCAAACACACCTGAACAAGCAAATCAAGGTCCTCCGTTGGCTAAACTTTACAGGAAACATGACCTTGAGGGCCAGAGATGAGAACCCCTGGCCTAAATGAATCTGGTGGTGGTCAGGTGGTCACATGGTCCAAGTGGTAGCTCTCAGAAAAGTTTACAAGTTGTAATTATCATATCCTTGTAATGCAAGCACGTGAATGCTTTGGCGTTGATAGTGTTGCTATAGAAATGCACAATTCAGAGTAGAACGAGTACAAAATCAGACACCTCAGTCCACCTACAATCTATAATATTAACTTTGAATTACTTCAGGAATGGACTTTCGGAAGTCAGCATGATTATCACATCACAACCATGAGCAAATTAGCATAAAAACACACTGTAAAAAAAAGAAGTTGAGCCAACTTAAAGTTTTAAGGCAACCGGCTTCAGCAGCTTTTTTGAGCTTTCTCAACTTGTTTTAAGTTAATGCAACAAAAAGTTGAGAATCTCCTACAAAAATAAGTTGCGAGAACTCAAAAATCTGCTGAATCTGGTTGTCTTGAAATTGTAAGTTGGCTCAACTTTTTTCTTTTCTTTTACTGTGCACCCACTTTTACATACCGACACTTACTGTTGATGATCGTGAACTACACCAGTACACAGAGCTTAGCCAATCAGCACAGAGCTTGTTTACATTAGAATTCTTAAAGGCACATGAACTAAATGTTGGTTTAATTCAAAGGGCGAGAAGAGAAAATAGGAAATGGTCATTGCAATTTTTTTTTTTTACTAAATTAAAGGGTTAGTTCACCCAAAAAATTAAATTCTGTCATTAATTACGCACCCTCATGTCGTTCCAAACCCGTAAGACCTTTGTTCATCTTCGGAGCACAAATTAAGATATTTATGATGAAATCTGAGAGCTTTCTGACCCTGCATAGACACAGCAAGGATCCTAACACGATCAAGGCTCAGAAATGTAGCAAGAACATCATTAAAATAGTCCATGTGACATCAGTGGTTCAACCTTATTTTATGAAGCTACGAGGATATTTTTGTGCGCAGATAAAGAAAACAGAAGATAAAGTGTTAACAGGTTTGGAACAACATGAGGGTGAGTAATAAATAACATAATTTTCACTATCCTGAACTATCCCTTTAAATCTGATGGTATTATTAAAAAAACTCACATTATAAGTTGACTTCAGGGGGGGAAATGTAATATTACAAAGGTGTAGAATATGACCCCTTTAAATGAAGGCAGAAAAGTATATACTTTCCCAACAATATAACTGGCCCAATTTTAAGAGGAAAATTGAATTTTCTTAGCAGGAGAAATAATCAAAACACAATCTTTTAGAGCATATAATGTGTCTGTGTGTGTCAGAAACAGTCAGTGTAATCAGCCATACAGCAGAATGAACAATGCAGGGCCTGCAGTCAAACGCATCTGTATGTTCATTAAAGCTGGGAATGTTAGCCGAACACAACATCTGGATTACACAACGCAATCACAAACCCACGTGAACACACACAAGAAATGCAATTATATTATACTCTCCTACATCTGAAAGAATATGCACATACAGCAGGGTTTCAAGCACAATCAAGCTTTCTAATAAAACAGCATAATAATTAAGGCCGACAGGTAACACACTAATGATGCTCCCTACAGTGATCGGTGCTCTGCTGATGAGCAGTAACTGCATCATGATTTCAATGTGATTTCAGATGTGCTAGTGTTGTCAGATAAACCGATCTTTGTGCCTGCGTCTCAATGCGTGACAGACTAAACAAATAAGCTTTTATAATGTGATATGGTATAATACCAAAAAGCTTACTTGGATCAGATTTTGAGAAGGTGTCTCTGTCCAAGAGGTTTCTGTAGATAAAGAAATGACGAAATAAAAGTTAATAAAGGCACCTTTAAAAAGCTGTCTGAATCAAGAGAGAAATCTGCACAGATCAAGCACCGTTTACTAGCCAAAACAGTCCAAAACAGCTGTAAACAAATATGAGGGTGGGTTTTGATGTGATGGGATAAACTAAATTTAACGTTTATGGCTTAAAAGGTCTTAATGGTGGATTTGTATTTTGTATTGGTGGGAATATCTTTTATCTGTTAAATGGTGTCATTCATTTCTGCCATTGTGAACATTCAGGTAAGGGCAGGGTATATTGTCAACAATCCCAAGATGCAATATACATCATTGTGATTCAATGCATCGCAGTGTCATAATTGATTCGTGATTGAAACTGCACCAAGCGCATGAGAGAGAGTGAATCTGTGCTATCACTTTCAATCTCTCTTGCAGGGATCACTTCGTACCGTGTCTCACAGAAGCACTGACTGAGGAGAAATTTCCTTTTCAGAGATTACAAGTTGTAATTATCGTATCTTTGTAATGCAAGCACGTGAATTATTTAGATATAGTTCTTTATTAATGGAACTGCAGGAAATTATATGAATGAACAAAAAGGAATACAATGACTGCAATAAATAAATATAAATAGGAACACGCAGACGAGGATGTAAGCTCAAACTAACGGTCTTTAATGACTCCAAACAAGGCAGGGCAAGACGAGTCAAGGCTGACACAGACGGGATGAGTAGACCAGACGACACGAAACTGAACAGGCAGGAACTTAAATACACAGGCTAATTACACAAACACAGCTGGAACAGAATTAACTGATAATCACATTAAACAAGGACAGGATAAACAAACCAAATAAGGAAACACAAGGTGGGAACACATGACACACACGACAGAGGCAATATACATGCATGTGTGTGTATTTATATATACATAATAAATATACACAGTGCACACACACATATTATGTAAACAAAACCTTTTATTTTGGATGCGATATATATATATTGTTCATTATTCACTATATGATGCAGTGTGCTCTATGCATCTTCCAGGTTATACTCGAGGGCTAAACACGAGTTTCTCCTCCCTATGCTGTAGATCCGTGTGTCACCTGAAAAAGTCAGAGCCGTCCATTACAGCGCAGAGGTAGCTAGAGTACAGGAAACGCTCCAGAACGAGAATCCTCATTAAACATTTACACGGCCGTTCCCCACGAAACAGCACATTCCCATTAGAAATCCCAGCACGGAACCCTCATCCGAAAACAAGCCCACCGACACTCCCTGTCCTCTTCTGATTTTAATTCATCTTTATCCCTGCTCCTCTTCCGGACTCGTTCTGCATTCATATTTAGATCATGGTGCTGAAACGCAGAGGAATAATTCATGAGGAATGTAATTAAAGCATGATAAAGTTTAGTGGCACTAATGCGGACGCGTCCCCCCGAGGGGCTTAAATACGGTCAAAACTCTCGCTTCGTAAAGATCACCGCATTGACGAGCAAATAGTGCCATCAAGACTGACATTATAACAGTACTGAAAAAAGATGAAATCAATATTGTTTCTGAACTGCACACTTCATCATATCCGCTAAGGAGGATTGCAGAAAGCTGTGGCTTTTAAATATGTTTAATAAAGTAAACACTCGGTATGATATGATAATATTCTGTGTTTGCAGGGTAAAAATTATTTCAGATATGTCGTGTTAGAGAAGCAAAAAAGTTACAAAAATACAGAATCATAGAAATATTATGGAAATTAGATTTTTTTTAAGCCACAGTAGTATCCCTCTTCACAAAATTAATAAACCATAAAAAATACAGTAAGTATGTTTTAGGCATTAGAGGATGGGATTTTCTGCCTCCTTTTTAACAACAAAAAAAACTATCATTAAAAAAACTAATTACTAATCATTTAATTTTTTTTTACTTTTAAGTATGCACTGTATGTATATTGATGTTCAACTAATTATAAAGCAAACAAAATGTACTTTTATTTGAAAATATGCTAAAATATGTTTTTGAGTCAAATTCCATGTATTTATTATTTCCACTGGAGCAGTTACCAGGTTTATGCAGCAGCATTTCTTTACTGTTTAACATGTTTCATGTTTATTTATTGAGTTTGAATTAGACACCGAGTACTCATATCCTGTCTAATTCATTATTAATAAATAAACATGAAGGTTTTTGTTGAAAATGTTTTCAACTCTATAAATGGTTTACAGCTGATTGCATTTATGATTTTGACTGACAGATGAAGTCGACCTGTTGTTGTTTTTAAAGACGTTCTTCCTCTGCGGTGTGTATTGACATGACCTCCGACACGGAAGGTCCCGCTTCAATATGCTCACACGAAACAGTCAATCAGTCGATACAAGCGCTCTCTGCCGCTCGACTGTCAAAAGCTTCACGGCAGAATCCAGGAATAGCTTTTGGTTTCACCTTCACAACTATTGATGCCTAATTTAGGTGTTTTATTAAGGCCTAACTCGGCTGTTAGTATTTTATACACATCTGGATGCTGAAATTGCATTGAATATTCCAATTTAAAGATTAATAATAAAAATAGCTTTCATGTAATTTTGTGTGGTAAATTGTAAAAATTGATTTAAAACTTTAAAAAAATTGAGGAAACCCCTTGCCTTAAAATGATTAAGTAAATAGTAATTAAAAAAAAAAAAAGATTACATGAACTTGACAATTCTTAACTTATTTTTTTATTATTATTATTTACTTAATAACAGTGATATCATACCATTTCAAGTACAGTAATTAATTGTAATTTCAACACAAGTATGTAAATTGCTACAGTAAAAACAGTTTACTGTAAGTAAAAAAACAATACATTTTGTATGTACTGTAATTAATTATATTGTTAAAATTATGTTCTTAATAAGAATTTATTTAGAATAATACAATTTTGTACAGTGCTGTGCAAAACTGGCATCCTATAACATTTTTTGCAACAATTCATTTTCAATGCATTGTTAAACAAATAAATTATGAATTACCTTAATTTAGGTCAAAATAATAAAAACCGGTCTTGAAATGTAAATAAATAAATTCAGAATTTTAACAGTAAATTTAGCACCAATTGCCTTATTATGCTTCAATATAAATGATAAAATACCTTATCATTTCTGTTGAAAATATATAATTGAACAATACATATCCTTTCATAAAAAACAAACATTGTTCAAATATCTTTTAATAAGTCGCTATAAAAAGCATAAAGCATGCCTGAAATATCACTATTATATTTTACTGGAAATCTGTCAAACACAGCTGGGCAATTTTTAATAACCTTTAAAGAGATTATTTAAAGATGTATTCATTTAAGCAAATCAGCACTTCATAAAAGTCATGCATGACTAATAATACATCTTTAGGTGCAGAATAGAGTTCTGAGTGTGATTTTTGTCCTCTCTGAATATAACACACACGATCAGCTCATATATTCTCTCTCAGCACTCATCTCAGGTAGAGATGCATTTTAATAATGAACAAGGAATAGACTGAATTACTCCAGTTATTCAGGAGTTTTTACATACCAATGCGTGTCCATTGTGAGCTTTGAACAAAGCATTTGATTTAAATACTGAGGTCAAAAGGAAGTTAAAGAGATAAACTCCATGCCTCTCAACACATCAGTGCTTCATGGATGCAACTATTATGCAATACTGAACCGTCTGACGGAATGCATCATAAATCCACTGCATATGCATTCTATAACTTATAGATGGAATCCTTTTTGTAGGCTATTATGCATTCAAAATCCGTACAATACACCTTTTCCAACTGCATGTTATTGTGGCTAAATAATAACCACGTCGTAACCAGTCAAAAATGCACTGTAAAGCAGAAAAAGATGCATAACATATAACACCAGATTTCGAGTGTCCTCTGTTATCATGCATTTCGATGCAGAATACACTTATATGAATACAATCATAATGGAAAATCAGAAGTTCTAACCTTTATAGTGCATTATATGTATAGCCTACAGACTTTGTGAATCGTGATAACATTTCTGAACGATTAATCTAATCTATAGCCTATTAAAAATCACTCAAATGATGACTGACGTATATATGATTTCTATTAATATCAGCACGAGATGATTATTTTGCAATCAAACGCTACAGCATTTATAAATCAAACACTGTGCACTTTAGAAATGCAGTGCCTTGCAAGAAACATAAGCGAGAACGGAAATAAAAAGTCATTCAAAACGTAATGCATAATGAAAAATGCTGATACAGCCCTCAGATTATCATTGCGTTTGAACCTGCACGCGCTGAGTGTCTGGCATCATCACTGAAGCGCGTCACTCACCTGCACGACACGGTGATCTCAACTTTCGTGGCGGGAATCACCGCCGCGAGCGGCTCGAAATCCGAGAGACTCGCCATGTTCACCAAGCCGCTCATCACTGTGGACATGCTGCCGCCGCGGACAGACACCGCGAGCGTCCCTCGCTCCGTGGATCTGGAGCGGTGTATGTGTGTGTGTGTGTGTGAGGGAGTCACAACGCTTCACGCGCGACGTCACAGGCGCGCGAGCAATCCAGAATTCCTGCGCCTCAGTGAGCGCAGAGGTGCGTGACAGCAAGACGCGTGATACCACCGCTTACAAACAAACAAGCGTGTTTGGGTAACACTATTTTAACGGTGTCCTTCACGTGTTACATGTACTTACTATTATAATAACAATAAATTATGCATAATTACATGGAAGTAACCCAAAGCCAAAACTTAATCATTCTAATCCTAACCATATAGTAAGTATAGTTAATTAATATCACTCAGTACTTAAATGTAGCTAGCTATAATTACACTCTACACCTTAAAATATAGTGTAACCCAGTGGCGGCTGGTGAAAAATATTTTAGGTAGGGCTGTTTGTGCGGGGGTCTGGGGGCTCCTCCCCCATAAAAATTTTAATTTCATAGATGTGATTTCCTGCATTCTAGTGCATTTTAGGCCACCCATGTCCCTTGCTTATACCAATAAAATAACTCAAACCAGTCAATACCAATGGTCTAAAAAGACAATATTATTTGAACTGCCATGTAGAAATCAACAGTTTCACAGGTAATGATAATGAACAAGTTGCATGTTTATTATGCTCCGTGTCCAGATAGAAAAAGTGCAAACGCATAACGATAAATTATTATAGGAAATACAACAATCTAGTTCTTTAATCAATCCCCAGCTGTAGACTACATATCTTTAAAGTTCACTGTAGACAAATTGGATAATGGATAACAGTCTGTGTTGATACTAGAGAAAGAGAGAGGCTCTCAAAGAAAGGGTGGGACAACATTCTTGAAGAACACCAAGTATGAGAAGAAAAATTATTTTAACATTTTAACTAGTATGAAACAAAGTAATCCAGCTCAGAACTTCGAAACAAAAAAAGCAAAGCAAACATACAGTTACATTCCTATTGAGATCACTATTTTAATGGCAAATGTGTGTGAAACGTGGTGTGTGACTGTGAGTGAGAGAGAGAGACTGAGTGAGTAAGAGAATGACAGCATAAAAATGAATACGCTATATTCACTCAAAATTGTGGCAACAGATTACAAGCAATATTATTAAATACATTTAACAAATTAGAATTGAGTAATAATTAATCTAATTAATTCCTTAAAAGTTAACCATTTAAAATCAGTAAAATTTACAAAAAATGTTTTTAAACAAAAATATCTGAATGAAGAATTCTTTCTTTTTTTTATTTACATGAATGCTACTCGACGTCGCCGGCGCTGCCATACTGCACTCGCACTCCTCTGAGGTAAATGTCCCGCGCAGCAGGTGCACTGCTCTAATCTTGGTACTAGGGGCGATATTTTCAGCGCCCCCAAACCATAAAATTCGACGACGATGATTGGCAAAATATAAACTTTTTTGCGTAGCAACAGGGGAACCATTGGCTTAAATTCCAGCACTGTGGGGCTGAGTGAACTGGCGCCCAGGGAAGACAGCCTATTGGCTACTACTACACCAACATGAAGTGAATGCAAATATCATTCTGGAGAGTTCTAAACACATTCTAAAGTCAAGTCAAGTCACCTTACTTATATAGCGCTTTTTACAATGCAAATTGTGTCAAAGCACTGCACAATATCAAAAAAAAGGAAAATAAAGTGTCAATAAGTTTGAATAGTGTCTTTGCAATAAGGTCGGCGATATCGCTGGAAATGAAGTGTCCCCAACTAAGCAAGCCAGAGGCGACAGCGGCAAGGAACCAAAACTCCATCGGTGACAGAATAGAGAAAAAAAACCTTCGGAGAAACCAGGCTCAGTCGGGGGGCCAATTCTCCTCTGGCCAAACAAACCAGCAGTTCAGTTCCAAACTGCAGCAAGTCAGGTTGAATGGGCTCAGCTGGTTCCAGTGGTCTTTTCCGATGGCTGTCTAAGTGGCGGGCTCCTCAATGGGGATCTGTCTCTGGCGTTCATCCAGGTGTTTGGCCTCTGCCTACGATCAGGGACACATACGTCATCTCCCGGCGCTGATCCTCCATCTCAGGTGTTCGGTCATCTCAGATCATGTAATGGTTAGATCCAGACTGAAGTTCTGTAATTCCTGGCTACCACGGGATGTTAATCCCGTGGCAGAAACGTAGAGACAAGCAGAGACATGATTAGCGTAGCTGCTGTTCCATCTAAGCAAAAATAAATTGTTCAACCCAAGCTAAAGAATAATAATAATGTACATTTGATCAGATATAACTGCAGTACAAGATTATAAAATGCATTATGTGTATGCTTGGCTAAAGAGATGTGTCTTTAATCTAGATTTAAACAGAGAGAGTGTGTCTGAACCCCGAATGTTATCAGGAAGGCTATTCCAGAGTTTGGGAGCCAAATGTGAAAAAGCTCTACCTCCTTTAGTGGACTTTGCTATCCTAGGTACTACCAAAAGTCCAGAGTTTTGCGACCTTATGGAGCGGGTTGGATTGTAGCGTGGTAGAAGACAAGTTAGGTACGCAGGAGCTAAACCATTTAGGGCCTTATAGGCAAGTAATAATATTTTGTAAATGATACGGAACTGAATAGGTAGCCAGTGCAGAGACTGTAAAATTGGAGTAATATGATCATATTTTCTTGATCTGGTAAGAACTCTAGCCGCTGCATTTTGGACTATCTGTAGCTTGTTTATTGAAGATGCAGGACAACCAGCTAACAGTGCATTACAATAGTCGTGATGTCATGAATGCATGAACTAGCTTTTCTGCATCAGAAACAGGTAGCATGTTTCGAAGCTTGGCAATGTTTCTAAGATGGAAGAATGCTGTTTTTGTAACATGGGAAATATGATTTTCAAAGGACAAGTTGCTGTCTAAAATAACACCCAGATTTTTGACTTTAGAGGACGTAACAGTACATCCGTAGTTGCAAATTATAATCCACGAGATTCTGTGTACTGTTTTTTGGTCCAATAAGTAATATCTCTGTCTTATCTGAATTTAGTAGGAGGAAATTATTGGTCATTCAATCTTTTACACTTTTTACACAATCTATTAGCTTAGATAGTTGAGAAGTTTCATCTGGTCTTGTTGAGATATATAATTGAGTATCATCAGCATAGCAATGAAAACTTATCCCGTGTTTTCTAATAATATTTCCAAGGGGCAACATGTAAATTGAAAATAGCAGAGGACCTAGGACAGATCCTTGTGGTACTCCATACTTTACAGGTGATAATTGAGATGACTCCCCATTTAAATGAACAAAGTGGTAGCGATCGGACAGGTAGGATCTAAACCATCTTAAAGCCTGTCCTTGAATACCAATATATTTTTGTAATCGATCTATGAGTATATTATGGTCTATAGTGTCAAACGCAGCACTAAGATCAAGTAATACCAGCAATGAGGTGCAGCCTTGATCTGAAGCAAGTAGTAAGTCATTCGTAATTTTAACAAGTGCAGTTTCTGTACTATGATTGGGCCTGAAACCTGATTGAAATTCTTCATAGAGATCATTTTTTTGCAAAAAGGAGCATAATTAAGTAGACACAACTTTTTCTAAAATTTTTGACATAAACGGAAGATTTGAAATGGGTCTGTAATTTGCCAGTTCATTAGAATCTAGTTGTGGTTTCTTAATAAGAGGCTTAATAACCGCCAGCTTGAATGGTTTTGGGACGTGACCTAAAGATAACGATGAGTTAATAATATTGAGAAGCGGTTCTTCTGCTACAGGTAACAACTCTTTCAGTAGTTTAGTGGGTACAGGATCTAATAAACACGTTGTTGGTTTAGATGCACTGATAAGTTTATTTAGCTCTTCCTGTCCTATAGTTGTAAAGCGCTGCAGTTTTTCTTTAGGTGCGATGAATGAAGCTGAAATACTAGACGCAGTAGAATCTACATTTGTTATTGTATTTCTGATGTTATCTATTTTATCAGTAAAGAAATTCATAAAGTCATTACTATTAAACTGTGAGGGAATGTTTAGATCGGGTGGCGTCTGTTTATTTGTTAATCTAGCCACTGTGCTAAATAAGAACCTTGGATTGTTTTGGTTATTATCTATGAGTTTGCGGATATGCTCTACCCTGGCAGCTTTTAGAGCCTGTCTATAGCTGGACATACTGTTTTTCCACGCAATTCTAAAATGTGCTGCGTACCGTCTCGATCAGGCTCCTGTAGTCCCTCTTCAGTGTCTCCGTCTGCCGCAGCTTGATGTCGTTGGCCCCTGCGTGCAGCACGACAGCACCGATGTTCTCGTTGCCCTTCAGGATCGCAGGTATCTGCGCAGAAACATCGAGAACACGTGCACCAGGGAAACAGTGAGTGTGCACTTTACCTTCAGCTGACGTAGCACGGACGTGCCGGACGATGGAGCTTCCCACGACCACAGCATCGCGTTCCGTCTCGCGGAGGGGGGCGAATTTGTTCCTTGTGGAGATCTCGAAGACAGGGGGGGCAGAAGTCGTCACCCGAGGCCTGGCTCGTGTCCTCCGCTGCTGCAGCACCCAGGGTCCGTGGTGTCCCGGCGCCGGAGTGAAGGACATCTGGGAAGATCGAGTCCTGGGTGCACAGGGTCTGTGCAGAGAAACACACGGAGTAGAGGTGGTGGGAGTGTTAGCAGCGTGCTGTATACTTACCCCAGACTTGTGAGCGTCAGCCCGGGATGTTTCCAGCGCAGCTCTTCGTTCCTTCAGCTGGGCCTTTTTCTCCAGCAGGTCGCGGATCTGTTTCTCCACGGCCTCCAGCTCCAGCTGCACCGAATGCAGCTCGAACGTGTCCTCACCTGCACTCAGAGGTAGACACAAATCCGCCATTTAAGCAAGTAACAGTGAAACGATAGTAATGTGTGTGAATAGAGGATTTGCAATGTAAGCGAGATTTGCGGCTGCCACGCTGCCGATGCTAACGGGCTATAAGCTAATAGCAGACTCGAGAATCAGAATAAAACTAGTGATAAAACTAGTGATAAACAGGCGCTCTGATCGGATTTGTTATAGAACGCTATAGTGGATATATTCACACGTTATAGAAAAGCCGTTTGAATAAGGCAGTCGAAGCCCCACTGTCGTCGTTAAAGCAGGTTCAGTGGCAAACGGTTCAATATAGCGCACTAACTAACAACCCGACCAAACGCGCCAACCCGTTTGACTAAGGCTGTCAAAGCCCCACTGTCGTCGTTAAAGCAGGTTCAGTGGCAAACGGGATCACGGAGGAGTAAAACCATTAATAGCATGTCATTAACACGGATCATTTTTCAAAATGAGAGATTATTAAAAACTTCTTATTATTAAATAAAAAATAAAATAAAAAACTGGCAGGGAGGTCGGTGCCCCAGCACCCTCTATGGGCGAGCCGCTGCTGGTGTAACCCGTGTTTGTATTGTACAACCTGAATTCCGGAAACGTTGGGACGTTTTTTAAATTTGAAAATTAAACTAAAATCAAAACTAAAAGATCGCATGAGCCAATATTTTATTCACAATAGAACATAGAGAACATAACAAATGTTTAAACAGAGAAATTTGACACTTTTATCCACTAAATGAACTAATTTCAAATTTGATCCCTGCTACAGGTCTCAAAAAAGTTGGCACGGGGGCAACAAAGGGCAGAAAAAGCAAGACATTTTGAAAAGATTCAGCTGGGAGAACATCTAGCAGCTAATTAAGTTAATTGACATCAGGTCTGTAACATGATTAGCTATAAAAGGGATGTCTTAGAGAGGCAGAGTCTTTCAGAAGTAAAGATGGCAGGCTCTCCAATCTGCGAAAGAGTGCATAAAAAGATTGTGGAATACTTTAAAAACAACATTCCTCAAAGTCAAATTGCAAAGGCTTTGCAAATCTCATCATCTACAGTGCATAACA
The DNA here is from genome assembly GCF_936440315.1 of Barbus barbus. Taxonomy (NCBI): domain Eukaryota; kingdom Metazoa; phylum Chordata; class Actinopteri; order Cypriniformes; family Cyprinidae; genus Barbus; species Barbus barbus. The sequence goes on along the minus strand of NC_136728.1, from coordinate 2,554,662 downwards.
TCATCAAAAGATTCGGAGAAACTGGAGAAATCTCTGTGCGTAAGGGACAAGGCCGAAGACCTTTGTTGGATGCCCGTGGTCTTCGGGCCCTCAGATGACACTGCATCACTTATCGGCATGATTCTGTCATTGACATTACTAAATGGGCCCAGGAATACTTCCAGAAACCACTGTCGGTAAACACAATCCGCCGTGTCATCTGCAGATGCCAACTAAAGCTCTATCATACAAAAAGGAAGCCATATGTGAACATGGTCCAGAAGTGCCGTCGTGTAATGTGGGCCAAGGCTCATTTAAAATGGACTGTTTCAAAGTGGAAAAGTGTTGTATGGTCAGACGAGTCCAACTTTGACATTCTGGTTGGAAATCACGGACACCATGTCGTCAGGGCTAAAGAGGAGTGAGACCTTCCAGCGTGTTAGCAGCGTTCAGTTCAAAACCCTCTCTGATGGTATGGGGGGTGCATAAGTGCATACGGTATGGGCAGTGTTTTATGACAATGTGCATGTTTTGGAAGGCACTATGAATGCTGAAAGGTATATAAAGGTTTTACAGCAACATATGCTCCCCTCCAGACAACATCTATTTTAGGGAAGGCCTTGTGTATTTCAGCAGGACAATGAAAAAACACATACTGCAGCTATTACAACAACAGCTTCGTAGTGGAAGAGTCCGGGTGCTGAATTGGCTTGCCTGCAGTCCAGATCTTTCACCTATAGAGAACATTTGGCGCATCATTAAACAAAAAATACGTCAAAGACGACCACAAACTCTTCAGCAGCTGTAAACCTATATCAGGCAAGAATGGGACCAAATTCCAACACCAAAACTCTAGAAACTCATAACCTCAATGACCAGACGTCTTCAAACTGTTTTGAAAAGAAGAGGTCCCAACTATTTTGAGACCCGTAGCAGGCATCAAATTTGAAATGAGCTCATTTTGTGCTTAAAATTGTAAAATTTCTCAGTTTAAACATTTGTTATGTTCTCTATGTTCTATTGTGAATAAAATATTGGCTCATGTGATTTGAAATTCTTTTAGTTTTCATTTTATTCAAATTTACAAAACGTCCCAACATTTCCAGAATTCGGGTTGTAAGTGTGAGCCTTCTCACAGAACGCTTTGAAGGTTGTGTTCACACAAATCTTCATATATCAGTTTCGGTTAGTGGTATGTATCTATATTGGGATAAATACATCTATATCTAGAACTGTATGAGTGCGTTGGTCATGTCTACTTTAAGAATGTTAAAAATATCTTAACACACTATTACTAGTTTGACACATTTAATTTGTTAACACTGCCCAGCATTGTCATATTCCTGCATCAAAGAGGATTCGGTTCAGGTCTGTTCTGTGATAAAATTCTCATCACAGTGTAATTTCCACCAAATGTCAGATTATGTATTGCGTTTGATAGCCTATCATTTTGTGATGGAAATGAAGGCAATGGAAATGACATTTTAAAACAGCAGACTGCTTTGTATTGTTTAGCTTGATACTGTAATTAACGTTTAAAAACACTGATATGAATCACATTACATTTGACACAATAAATATTGAAATGGTTCATGCTTATTGCATTCCTTGTTGATGATAGCTTTAAGCATTTAGGCCTATATAAGTCATATTTTAATGATGTTTCATAGTTTTAGAAACAGCCTTTTCAGTGAGGTTGGAGAGAAATGTGGAGGAGTTTCTCGAGCTCTCTAACTGGATGAGCTGGCACGACACCGCTCTGGGTGCGCGTTTCCTGCTGGGGTTAGATGACGAGACAATACGCTACGATCTTCCCATCAGCGATTTTCCCCTGATCGAGCTTATCAATCTTGTTCTGTTTCTAAACGGTTCCCGACTTTGAAGTCGAGGAAGTTCCCCAGCCTCGTCATCCCGCTCCAGCTGGAACGCCCCACGCCGAGAACCTCCGCATACCCCTCCAACGGCTCCTACCGCCTGCCCAACACCAAAAATCCCCCAGCAGCTCCATTCTCCTCAGCCCAGAACCGTCGTCCACAGCAAGGTCAAGCCCGTCGCCGTCCGCTGCCGTTCGCGGCTCCGAAGTCACGTCTGCCACCGTCCGTGGCTCTCCCTCGTCTTCCGCTCCGAAGTCATGTCCGAGGCCTCCAGAGCGCCCACCCCCCCTTCTCGTTGGATGGTGTATGGCGTGAGGACGCGGCTTCCAGAGGGGGGAGTGATGTCAGACTTTGTTTCCCTGTGTCTTGTGTTTCCACGTGCTCCCTGTGTTTCTGTGCCCTTATTTGGACTTCCTGTTCCTTTCCTCGTTTAGTGTCATTATTAGTTCATTGAGTTCCAGGTGTGTGTGTTTTATTATCTAGTTTACTCCTTGTTTAGTTTTAGTACTTAAGCCCTGTGTTTCCTTGCCTCTGTGTCCGGTCTGAGCGTCTTTTCTTGATCATCTTCATGTGGTTTTCATGTGGTTCTCCTGCGATCCCTGAGTTTTTTTAATAAAGTTTTTGAAGAAGCTTCTCGCCTCCTCGTTCCCTTCTCCTACGTGTGTTGTGACAACTATATGGTTAGGTTTAGGATTAGGTTTAGTTTACTAGCATGTATTTATGCATAATTTATTGTTATTATAATAGTACTAACGTGTAACAAGGACAAAATAAAGTGTTACCAAAAGTTTCATTGTATGGAAAAGAGCAGCTTGGACATTCTGCTAAACATCTTTTTTCTTCTTCTTTTTTGCATTTCACAGAAGCAATTAAGTGTGAGTGAGTAGTGTCACAGATTGGCCAGGCTCCACCACAAATTCATCACAACGTTCACAGTCACCTGAATACTAATTCAAGGCACCTGCACATCATCAGCACTCATCAGCACAGCACTATTTAAGCACACACCCCACTCCAGTCATTGTCAGATCTCACTTACACGAAGTGGACTCTCTCAGCTCTCTCTCCTGATCTCCGCCGTCATCCTGGGGTGTGTGCTGCTTCAAGTCATCCACGAGTTCCTGGCAAGACAAGATATTATTCAGTATATCCTTTCCACATCTATTCAAGTTCCGATACTACTACTCACCTTCATCTGCTACTTACCATCTGCTGAATCAATAAATACATTGCATTACTTTGATAACCCTCTGTGTCTAGTCTGCTTCCATAACAAGCCACTGTTTTCCCTTTTTTATTATTTTTTATTACAAAGTATTACTTTAAGTACATTTATATTATTATGTTTTAATTTCAATCTATTTGATATTGGATTTAGAGTTAATATATTTTAAATGTACCAAACTGCATCTTGTAATGTGTAAAAATGTGTAATTACAATATATTTAAATACATGGCATACAGGTTTCAATAGAAATTACATAAAAGTTTATTTTAGTTTACTATATATGCTTGTTAATACATTCAGCAGTAACATATATATTTAAATATTTTCATGTTTAAATGAACTATTCTTTTAAAAGTGTTTCTTCACCCACCAGTACCTTTTAAAGAATCCCCCATAAATCTGTTCTTTGTTCCAGAAACAGAAAATTATGCCAGGCAGCCAGTGCATATATGTAAAACAAGCATGTGATGAGTCAGAGAAACCTCATATAATACTGTATATCACCACACACTTTGCTATCATGCATTTTTTTTATATTGCCAGAAGTGTTTGAGGCCAACCAATGCCTCTAAATGTTGATGTGGTTTTGATGACACACAAACATTGATTTGTGATTATAATGAAATAAGGTTGTGCGTTCTCGCACAACATCAGAAATGTGAGGCTAGAGTTCACAGGCTCCTGCTCTCAGTGTTATGAGTCGGTGTGAAATCAGCTCAGGAGTCACACAGAACATTCAATATATTTCATGACCATTACTTACAGTATATCTGTCAGACCTCTGTTGTGTGTGTCTTGTGTTTCCACGTGCTCCCTGTGTTTCCGTGCCCATATTTGGTTTGTTTCCTGTCCTCGTTTAATGCAAGTAGTAGTTTATTCTGTTCCAGGTGTGTGTTTCGTTAATTATCCTGGTATTTAAGTCCTGTCTGTGTTGTGAGATGTCATCTGGTCTACTCGTTACCCCTGGTGTTTGATGTCTGTGAGTTTGCCTTGTCCTGCCCAGTCTTCAGTAAAGACTATATTTTGAGTTACATCCTCGTCTGCGTGTTCCTTGTTCCTCCCTGCTGTGTGCACCGTGACAATATCAGTGCAATAGACGTCATTTATTTTAAACAGTCATTTAATTTTATACAAAGACATGCACAAAAGCATAACATTCCATAAATTTTTACTGTAGTGCTGTCAAATGATTAATCGGATCCAAAATAAAAGCTTTTTTTGTAATATATGTGTGTGTACTGTGTATATTTATTATCTATACATTTACATTTAGTCATTTGGCAGACGCTTTTATCCAAAGCGACTCACAATTGGGGAATACAAGAAGCGATTCATCTTGAAGAGGCAATCAGACAGAGGAAGTGCTCGTAACACCAAGTCTCAGTCATTGTTCAAATAAGTACAAGCTAGTATGGGAGGGAGAGAAAGATAGTTTAGATAAAGATAAAGATTTTTTTTTTTTTTTTGGAGTTTAGGATGAAGTCAAGTACTGCCGAAAGAGATGAGTTTTCAGTTGTTGCTTGAAGATTGCCAGGGATCCAACATTCCGGATAGGGGTGGGAAGATTATTCCACCAGCCAGGAATGGTGAAGGAGAATGTTCTGGAGAGTGATTTTGAGCCTCTCTGTGATGGTACCACAAGGCGTCGCTCACTAGCAGATCTCAGTCTTCTGGAGGGGATGTAGGTTCGTAATAGTGAGTGGAAGTAGGAGGGTGCTGAGCCTGTGGTCGTTCTGTATGCAAGCATCAGTGTCTTGAACTGGATGCGAGCTGCCACTGGTAGCCAGTGCAAGGAGATGAAGAGAGGTGTAACATGGGCTCTTTTGGGCTCGTTGAAGACCAGTCGTGCCGCTGCATTCTGAATCATTTGTAGAGGTTTGATTGTGTTTGATGGCAGTCCAGCCAGAAGAGCATTGCAGTAGTCTAGTCTAGAAACGACAAGGGCCTGGACAAGAAGTTGTGCAGCATGCTCTGTTAGAAAGGGCCTGATCTTTCTGATGTTGTGTAGTGCAAACCTGCAGGATCGTGCAGTCTTTGCAATGTGCTCTTTGAAGGTCAGCTGGTCATCAAAGATTACACCAAGATTTCTGACCGAATTTGATGGGGTAATCATTGATGAGCCTAACTGAATCGTGAAGTCATGCTGTAGAGTCGGAGTGGCAGGGAAGACAAGAAGTTCTGTCTTTGCCAGGTTGAGCTGTAGGTGATGTTCTTTCATCCATGCCGAGATGTCCGCCAGGCAGCCTGAGATCCGTGCAGCTACCGTTGGGTCATCTGGTTGAAAAGAGAGATAGAGCTGTGTGTCATCGGCGTAGCAGTGATAGGAGAAGCCATGTGCATGTATGATGGGACCCAGTGATGTAGTGTATGTGGAGAAGAGGAGGGGTCCAAGAACCGATCCCTGAGGAACTCCAGTGACCAGTTGATGTGGTTTGGATACCTCCCCTCCCCAGGCCACCCTGAAGGATCTACCGGTGAGATTCAAACCAGCGAAGTGGAATCCCAGTGATGCCCAGTGATGAGAGGGTAGACAGGAGAATCTGATGATTGACAGTGTCAAAAGCAGCAGAAAGATCCAGCAGAATGAGGATTGATGATTTGGAATCAGCCTTTGCAATTTGCAGGGCTTCAGTGACTGAGAGTAGCGCAGTCTCTGTTGAATGGCCACTCCTGAAACCTTACTGTTTAGCATCCAGTTTGTTGTACTGTGAAAGAAACCGTGAGAGCTGGTTGAAGACAACTCGTTCGAGTGTTTTCCCTACGAATGGAAGGAGAGAGACAGGTCTGTAGTTTTATAAAAGAGAAGTGTTTAATGTATGTTTTTTGAGCAGTGGGGTTACCCAAGCCTGCTTGAATGCTGTGGGGAAGATGCCTGTGAGGAGAGATGTGTTGATAATGTGTGTGAGTGCCGGTAAGAGTGTGGGAGAGATGTTTGGAGAAGGTGTGAGGGGATTGGGTCGAGAGGACATGTTGTAGAGGAGAAGTTTGGATACATCTGCCTCGGTGAGGGGACAGAAGGAGAAGATGGGAGTTAGAGCAGTGGATGTGGTTGATTGGAGGTCCTGTGGAGTTGAGAACTGGTTACTGATTGTTCTAGTTTTGTCTGTGAAAAAAGAGGCAAAGTCGTCAGCGGTTATCAAAGTGGTGGGAGGTGGAGGAGGGGGACAGAGGAGAGAATTAATATACATAAACACACACACATACAGTATATATTTTGAAAATATTTACATGTACGGTATATATATATTAGTGCTGTCAAATGATTAATCACGATTAATCGCATCCAAGCTTTTGTTTACATAATATATGTATGTGTACTGTGTATATTTATTATGTATATATAAATACACATACATGCATGTATATATTTCAGAAAAATGTTATTTTTATATATATTCAATCTAGTTATTTATAATATAAATTATAGGAATATAAATATAAACAGTAAATACACATAAATATTTCCAAAATGTATACTGTATGTGTGTGTATTTATATATACATAATAAATATACACAGAACACACACATGTATTATGCAAACGAAAACTTTTATTTTGGATGCGATTAATCGAGATGAATCATTCGACAGCACCAGGTTATTGATAAGCCTACTTCTGGTTTCATTAAACTTTAGGATAATGTCCAGTCAGCCGGTTATCACTGAAAAATAAACCCTGACAGGGCAATCAGGATCTTGTTGGCTGACTCTACATTATCCCACTTATTACACGGATAAGTACATCAAATAAGTACATGCACTATTTATTTGAAATCATTGTGCACAAGAAAATAGTCCAGAGAGCTGTATAATAATGGTTTATAAATGTCTAAGAATGCAATTTAACATAGGCTGAGCTAACAGAATGATTTGTTTGTGAGGTTGTGCCAGCAGCAGAAGCTGTAATATCATGCATATTTAATGCTCAGTGCTGCGAGGAAACACTCGGAAGAGTTTGTGTTTGTTTCAAATGATGATGCAAGTTGAAGGGTGTTTCACCAGAAAGACTTGAAAGATTTATTTATTTATTTAACTTTTTCTTGCAGCATAAAGAACCTAGAGAAGATGATTGAATAAAATAGCATGGATTATTACTTTTTATTCAACATCACTCAGTGGGTTATTTAACCGTCTTTGGAAAGCTTTGTCTTTCAAACACATTAAAATGCACACATTCATATTATTTCTTATTTACCTGAAAGCAGGCATTCCCAAACTTTTTTTGTCATCTGAACCCTTTTCACCGAATATATTTACTTGAAGAACGTCCAGAGATTTTAAAATACATATTTAATTATTAAGTATCACATTAGCATGTTCACAGTTCTCTGACGTTGGTTAATAGTCACATGTCATGCAGGTAAACAAATAAAATTATTTGTCCCTGCAGCTGAAAAACACCCCCACAGCATGATGCTGCCACCACCATGCTTCACTGTTGGGACTGTATTGGACAGGTGATGAGCAGTGCCTGGTTTTCTCCACACATACCGCTTAGAATTAAGGCCAAAAAGTTCTATCTTGGTCTCATCAGACCAGAGAATCTTATTTCTCACCATCTAGTGGTCCTTCAGGTGTTTTGTGTGTCTTGCACTGAGGACAGGCTTCCGTCGGGCCACTCTGCCATAAAGCCTCGACTGGTGGAGGGCTGCAGTGATGGTTGACTTTCTACAACTTTCTCCCATCTCCCGACTGCATCTCTGGAGCTCAGCCACAGTGATCTTTGGGTTCTTCTTTACCTCTCTCACCAAGGCTCTTCTCCCCCGATAGCTCAGTTTGGCCGGACGGCCAGCTCTAAGAAGGGTTCTGGTCGTCCCAAACGTCATCCATTTAAGGATTATGGATGCCACTGTGCTCTTAGGAACCTTAAGTGCAGCAGAAATGTTTTTGTAACCTTGGTCAGATCTGTGCCTTGCCACAATTCTGTCTCTGAGCTCTTCAGGCAGTTCCTTTGACCTCATGATTCTCATTTGCTCTGACATGCACTGTGGGCTGTAAGGTCTTATATAGACAGGTGTGTGGCTTTCCTAATCAAGTCCAGTCAGTATAATCAAACACAGCTGGACTCAAATGAAGGTGTAGAACCATCTCAAGGATGATCAGAAGAAATGGACAGCACCTGAGTTAAATATATGAGTGTCACAGCAAAGGGTCTGAATACTTAGGACCATGTGATATTTCAGTTTTTCTTTTTTAATAAATCTTCAAAAATGTCAACAATTCTGTGTTTTTCTGTCAATATGGGGTGCTGTGTGTACATTAATGAGGAAAAAAATGAACTTAAATGATTTTAGCAAATGGCTGCAATATAACAAAGAGTGAAAAATTTAAGGGGGTCTGAATACTTTCCGTACCCACTGTATGTGTATATATATATATATATATATATATATATATATATATATATATATATATATATATATATATATTCTTAAATAATACGAGATCATAAAAACTAACAAATTAATAGCATTCTGATGAATATTATTATCAGCTGAACATGGTTTTGGAGAAGAGCATGTCGCACTGCAGGAGACACCGTGGCATTTCATGTCACTGCTTTATACTTTCACCCTCAATAATTGATGCGTTCAGCTGAGCAATGACAATGGGATGATGCCGCGTTTCTCTCTTTGTTTTGACATTTGTGGCCAAACATAAAAGAAAGTTTCTTTGGAAAAGAGAATATTTGTCCGGGGCAGCCAGAGGTGATAAATATTTGACTGTGGTTTTCAGGCGTGTATTAAGAGGCTGTGTCACAGAGCAGAACAGAGATCCTGATGCAGCTCTTCTGCAGAGGCCAGGTGCACAAACTTCAGGAGGACGATCAGCGGTTAAAACATCCCTCACTACAGGAGAACAGACAGGATGGAGCACACAGAAACACACAAACCACTGAGACAACTTCAGCTGATGAGTGACTGCACACACACACACACACACACACACACAGCTCTGATGCAGACTGATCTCTTATCATGCTGCGCTCTAGTGGCCTGTAAAAGTTAGGATTTGCTTTAAAGACACAGTTCACCCAAAAATATTTAAGTGATTCAATCAAAATTTCATTTAGTCACTGTTACTAACATTGAATATTTTTTTTTTAAACACAATTTACTCCAGTGTTTTTCAGCATAATTTCTCCAGTCTTCAGTGTCACATGATCCTTCAGAAATCAGTCTAATATGCTGATTTGCTGCTCCATCATTATCAATTATTATCAGTGCAGAGTTATTAATAATGGTTCTTATTATCAATGTTAAAATTTTTTTTTTTTTTGCTGCTTAGAATTTTTGTGGAAACAGGGATGCATTTTTCATTATTTTATTTATTTATTTTGATGAATAGAACGTTGAAATGAACAGCATTTATTTGAAAGCAAAATCTTTTTAAACATTTTTTATTTTCAGTTTTGATCAATTTAATGCAGTCTTGCAAATAAACAATTAATCTATTTAGTTTAATTAGTTTATTTTACTTTTTACCTCAAACCTTTAAATGGTAGTGTCACAAAAAATAAATAAAGTAGTGTTTCCATAAATAAATAACAAACAAACAAAACAAATATATTAAATAATTATTAATTTCTTTCTTTTCCTTTTTTCATCATCAAACTTAAGAAAAATAAATAAAAAATATTAAGCAAAAAAAATCTACATTGATAATAATAAGAAATGCTATTATTATCAATAATATTATTAAATTACACCAAATCTGCACATATACATGGATCATACAAGCAGTTGACAGAATGCTATGAAAATTTAATTTTGCATTAAATTATTCAGAACTTGTTCAAATAAAACTTAAAACTTTAAAATTGTAACTTAAACTCTAAAATGTATATATATATATATATATATACACATACACACAGAGAGAGAGAGAGAGAGAGAGAGAGAGAGAGAGAGAGAGAGAGAGAGAGAGAGAGAGAGAGAGAGAGAGAGAGAGAGAGAGAGAGAGAGAGAGAGAGAGAGAGAGAGAGAGAGAGAGAGAGAGAGAGAGAGAGAACATGACAATCAGAAGCGTCGCAATTTTTCATTTTCATATAGGAAGTTCTGTGAACTACCTTTATGAAACATTTTGGAGTTGGACAGCTCTTATATCCATTTTTAATGAATAATATAATAAATCACAGTTTCCCATTGAATGAACACAGCTGCACTTCAGCAGTAGTTTTTGACAGATGACATTTAATTCATTTGACATCTGACATTCAAATCACTATTGAGGCGCCATCGTGTTGACAACAAAACCTCCAGAGTAAATCTCAGACGTCATCGATACAGAAAGCCAAAGCGTGGCTGGAGAACTAAGAGCATTAAACAACAGTTTACAAAAGCGTTCAAGTCAGTCTTCATATGTTTGACCGAGCACAATGCTGTGGGACAGTCTGACATGTAAACTAGCACATTTACTGGAGGTGTGGGAGAAGCACTGCTCTACAGAGATGAGCACAGGCACCAGTTATTCTCCTCTCACGGCTCCATACAGTACATAAATATATACACGACAGTATCTAGAGTGTTTATCTGAATGCTACACGGACCCAATACACATGAGTGAACAGCGGCGAGAAAGAGGTTCATGGAGTGACAGCAACACAGAGAGATGTGACACAGAGCTGCTGTACACGGAGAGAGTAAATATGTGATATTAGCAGAGAGATGATTTCACCAGATGATTAAACATGGCCACACTGACACCAAACATGAGCTCACTTAAGGTCATGGTGATGGGTGAAAGGAAAGAAAGAAAGAAAGAAAAGTCAGGGTCATAATTCAACCTCAAAAATAAAAAAATAAATCATGACGGTTAGTATTAATGTTTCATATTTTAATGATCACTAAAACCATTTTTGATTACCACGATTTGAACAACTGAGGATAAGTAAATACTGTCCAGCATAAAGCAAAGTTTTCAATAACATAGTCTCACATGAGCATTTGTGTGAAAACATGGCGGAAAGCTGGGAGGATTTAAAAGAGTGCTGAGGGAATCATACAAATGAATATGAATGAGTTAATCTGGTTCTGACTGTTTCTAGAAACGATTTGATGGCATTTGTTTCATCTTCACTTCTTGTAATACCTAAAAAAGTAGTGTTTTAATCACAATGCTGCTTTGTCCACAAGTTTACGAGAATCAGCTGTAATTCTGCTGCTCCACAAGCGCCACCTGCTGTCAGAGACTGGACTTACAGAGACATTTGCCATTTTTTATTTGCCGTTTGTTGGTTTTAAATATATAACTTGGTGAAACAATGTGTGTCAGTACTTTTTGAACATTTCTATTTTAACAATACCGTAATAATACTGATAACCGTGATCATTTTGGTCGCTATAATCGTGATTTCAAAATTTCATACCATCTCTGCTATAAATTCAATCAGCAGACATCAAAACATGTTTTAATGTATTCTTAATAAAATTAATGCAGCCTTGGTGAAGTATTTTTTCCAAAAACATCAAAAGAAAAAAAAAAAATGCAATTATTCTAAACTTTTGAGTAATAATATAGGGTAATGTTTCCCATTTTTCCCCCCGGAATTCATTCACCCTCTCTCTCTCCTCCATGGAATACAGAAGGAGTTATTTAGCAGAAATAATTTGCCAAAAAAAGGTTAATTTGGTATATGTTGCCATTTCATTTTATAGACAGAGATAGATAGATAGATAGATAGATAGATAGATAGATAGATAGATAGATAGATAGATAGATAGATAGATAGATAGATAGATAGATAGATAGATAGATAGATAGATAGATAGATAGATAGATAGATAGATAGATGTGGGGTTAGTAATTAGAAATTGTGGGGGAAATACGCATGATTGGAATAATGCAAAAAAAAAAAACAACGTATTAATGTATTTTTTAATGTATATAAATAGCCTTCATGCTAAATTACTTTTTGTAATATTTTGAGGTGAACTATGACCTGGATGTGTTATAGTGAGATTCACCCAATTAGTTCTTAGACGCTCTAGAGCTCCATAATGCTCCATGAACCAGAAAACTGAAGCCAGCTACTGGAGATCCGGTTCCTGTTCCTCAAACCTCCTACAGAACTCTACACCAACATGACTGCTTTCACTGCCATCTTCTTGATTGCTAGAATTAACCCAGCTGACAGGGTTATTGTAAGGACAAAGAGCTTTATTTAGCATGTGACGTTGACTTCGCCTAATTGTGGGGCATCACTAAAGACGCAATGAACTCTGGGAAACGTCCAAAGGAACCTTAGTGAGAAGATTCCAGTAGAATCTGTCGGGATGCGTATGGTGGATATCAACTGGATATCCATCTTTTATTAGTGGGGTCAAAGTGCAAATGTCTTTGGCAGCTGGGTTACCGTGGTAACACTGCAGTTGGGTTGGCACTGAAGGAGTCTTCAGTTACTGCCGCCCTCGTCGATCGCGTCGGCCACGTCTGCGGCGGCATCCAGACTTCCTCTCGCACGCCAGATCTTCACGGTGCGGTCACTGCAGGGTGAAGCCAGATGAGGTCCGAGTGAACACGTGTAACGGAATTGTAAAGAATGTTTTTCTTTTGAAATTTTTGTTTGTGAGGACCGGAATAAAATTATTATTGATTAAAGAATGTAATAATAATAATTCTGATTTCACTTTTATGCAACAATCCTGGATCATAGCCGTGCGCTTTAGTATTTTTGAGGAGGAAACTAAATAATGAATCATAACTGTGTACAAAACAAATACATATATTAAACTAAAACACTAAACATAATTTTTTTTAACAGTTTTTGATTGATTTTTTTTTTTTTATATATAAATAGTCAGTAATAACACTGTCAGACCAAACTTTGTGACCAGTCTTAGTGACCAATTAACTACAAATATTAATTTTTTAATTGAATCAATGGTCATGCTGTATTGTTGAAGTTTCTGTCCACATCAATGTTGTCCTAGTATCATTAAGTTACTATAAGATACTATAGTTTGCATCAATATTTTGAATTAGTTTTTAGTTTTATATTTTCTGTTTTAATTTCAGTTAAGGTTTTAGAAAAATTGGTTGTGTGTTTTGGTCATTTTCATTATTATTATTATTAAATATGTCTATATAGCTTGAATTAATTTTAATTTCAGTTTTTTTTTTTTTGTTAAAATAAATTAAAATGAGCCTTGAAAATGAACTGAAATACATGGTCCATTTCAGTCAACTGACTCAAAATGTTCAATTCTTGCATTAAGTGCATTAACACTCAAAAATGTTCATGGAAGTCTCCTCATGGCAACTGACACGCGTTAATATGTTTACCATTGTTATGTTGGTGCATATAAATGAAATCTTTGTGTTAATATAGTGAAAATATAGTGAAAGCTAGGTTATTTTTACTAGACTTTTAATGCATTTTACATTGAATCACTTTGCAACAATAGCTGTTGAAATGAGGGTTCTCTAATTTCAGAGCAAATGACCCAGTTCAGCACTATTTATTTATGAATTAGAACCAGTTGTTGATTCTCAGTCGCAGTTTGATGTGTGTGTGTAACACTCACTCTGATGCGGTAAACAGGTGGCTGCTGTTGGTCGAGATGCCGTTGATGGGGCTCTCGTGGCCTCTGAGTTCTCCGAGAGGACTCAGGGTGTCCGTGTACCAGAGTTTGAGAACTCCTGCTCTACAGCCGCTCAGCAGCATGGGAGACGCCGGCACGACGCCCAGAGCACAAACCCAGTCGCGATGAGCATTGGGTACCTGCTGTAGGACAACCAACATGTCAACACATCAAATCCTGGACAAACACAAACACAGTTTGAGCCCTGATTGAGTCACTTCCTGATGAGGTAATTAGCCTCTTCCTGATCTCATCCTCGGTGGTGATTAATCAACTGATTGGCTAATTGTCCTTGTGGAAGCTACTACACTTGCATTATAATGTTGCTAGAGTGGTTCCAAGAAGTATTTGGGACACTTAAAGGAGCACTCCACTATTTTTGAAAATAGCCACAGCAAAATCAGCCAATTAGCTTGTGCCCTGTAGTAAATTATACGATTTATAATTCCAAGCAGATTGCATATACATATTTGGTGTGAAATATTTACTGTTTATTAATGTATTCATGTAGACTGTAGTCAGTATAGGTGGCTATACCTGCAGTAGGTCCTTGCGGGTCAGGTCCCATTTCTTAATGCCGTTGTCTCTGGAGCCGCTAAACAGACAATCTCCTTGAACCACCAGGGACTCAATGCCATCGTAGTGGGGCGGCTCGAAGTTATGAGTGGGGCTGATACTACCCACAGCACCCTCTGTCACATCAAACAACTGCAGAAACAAATGACACATCACTTATAGGGACATGTAGATAGTAATGTAGATAGTTTTTACACATTAAATGTGTATCTTAGCCTGTCCCAAGACAAATAACGGCTTACAACTTTTGAGTTAATTAATAATGATCAGTGTATTTATTATAGTTACTAAGTAAGTAGTACTAAGTATTTTATTTTAGTAGTATTTAGTTTTCAAACTATATTAAGACATTTGAGGACAGATTTACTAAACAGGGCACATTAGTGTTAGAGCGCAATTCCATTAAGTGAAATTCTGCGGGTTATTTACGAACAATGCACACATTAAAGAACACAGACGCAGCCAGATCATTTCCATAATGACCAGCACAATCTAACAAGAGCAGTGCAAATTACCATTTGCTTTAAGACATTTTTTTTTTCTTTTGGGTGGGGGCATTAAATGGGAAGTCGTGGCCTAATGGTTAGAGAGTCGGACTCGTAATCCAAAGGTTGTGGGTTCGAGTCTCGGTCCGGCAGAGATTGTAGGTGGGGGGAGTGAATGTCCAGCACTCTCTCCACCCTCAATACCACGACTGAGGTGCCCTTGAGCAAGGCACCGAACCCCCAACTGCTCCCCTGGCGCTGCAGCATAAATGGCTGCCCACTGCTCCGGGTGTGTGTTCACGGTGTGTGTGTGTGTTCACTGCTGTGTGTGTGTGTGTGTTCACTGCTGTGTGTGTGTGTGTTCACGGTGTGTGTGTGTGTGTGTGTGTGTTCACTGCTGTGTGTGTGTGTGTTCACTGTTGTGTGTGTGCACGTTGGATGGGTTAAATGCAGAGCACGAATTCAGAGTATGGGTCACCATACTTGGCCGTATGTCACGTCACTTCACTTCACTTCACTTCACTAGTAAATTGCGTTGCATGATTAATTTTAATGCTCTCCTCTGATAAATTTTGCATCTGAAAAGGAAACTCCAACAAATGCATATTCAATAAGGTCAGGTGCAAAAATAACTGTGTCTACGCCTTTTCAGCGCTAATTCTTCACTGAGCTTCTTTAGTAAATCCAGACAGTACTACTTTAACGCCAAAAGACTGTCTGCTCTGGCACAAGCTGTTAGTAAATCTGGCCCTTGGGATTTTGGTAACAGGGTTGAAAATATTAATAACCTCAATAAAATAAACAAACAAAAAAAATGAATGAGCTCATAACTTGAGCTCCATTTTGTACCCTAATTGTGGAAAGTGCCAGCTAACGTTTTCAAAATGAGCACTGCAGATAAATATAAAAACCTTGATGTAGTGATCCTTGGAGCCTGTGATAACTAGATCCTGTCCATTTCCGGTCTGATCAACAGTCAAACACATGACCGGACCCAGATGTCCCATCAGTTTCCCCGTACACACAAATCTGACAGAAAGAGATAGAAAACAAGTGAAAGAATTAGATATATGATGTAGCAAATTAAACTCTCCAGAGTAGGTGAAATAAATGTTGCTGGGCCGACTCATACCGTCTCAGGTCCCAGACGCGAACAGAGTTGCCTGCAGCAGCATAGAGAACAGTTCCAGACGGGTTCAGAAAGATCTGGTTGATCTGGTTCTCGCCGGCCGGGATGGTCACGGTGCGGTTCGTAGTGGCTGCACATGTGTCGCCAGTGTTCACCAGACCTGACGATCTGAAGGGAGAAACGCACAGTCACAGACTGAGAAAATATAAATAATATCAGCTGGCCGTTTTAAATTTAATTAATACATTTTTAATTACTTCACGTTTTAATGAACATTGTCTCAAGCTGTACTGGGGTAATACATCACAAGTAACGTTAGTTAAGTATTGAGTTACTTTTTCAAATAGTAATGCCGCTTACAATTGTTTTCCCATTTATTGACTGACAATGCTTTTGTTGCTGACCCTTGATGATCCAATTCAACCATATTAAGCAAAATGACTAAACATAACATTTTTTTCTTATTGCTGAAGAGTGTTGAACTTTCTTGTTCCAGCATCCTCTACTGTTCAGATGCGAATTTACATTTCCTTCAGCCTGAGGCTTATTCATTTCACTTTTGGTGTGAAAGAGCTTTTACATTTCCCAAAGACATAACTTTTTATATTAAAAATAAACAAGCATGTGCAGCACAGATGAGAAAAATTAACACAACAGCAATGTAACTCATTATTTTCCATAAAAAGTCATGCAATTAGTTATTTTGTGGGGAGTAACATAATATTGTAATGCATTACATTTAAAAATAACTTTCCCCAACACTGGTCTCAAGGTCATCTGACACAAATTTGTTAAAGACCCAAACTTTTTGTGCTTTAAAGAAATACACTTATTTTGTTGTGTTGACTAACATATTAAAGAACATGTAAAGTACTTTTAAACTGCAGTGTGTTACTCAGCATTAAAGAAGTTAGTCCATTTTAAATGTATTAAATTGCAATCATAGTTACAAAGATGTAATTGCAAATATATTTAAAGACAACAACATACAAGTTTCAATAGAAATGGGATTAAAGTAAACTTTAGTTCAACATAAATGCTTGTCAGTATATTCAGCAATATATATTTTAAAGACAATAAAATATTTCACCTGAATTATGAAATGACATATAAAGATGTACTTAAGTCCAATTTAAGAGGGTCAAAATAGCACTGCAATATTCAGCTAAATGCATTTGATATCAATTTAAACTATGATGCATTTTGGTTACACTTCATTTTAAGGTGTCCTTGTAACAGTATAATTACAATACATTTAAGTACGGAGTAATATTAATTAACTACATGTTCTTACTATATGGTGGTTAGGGTTAGGATTACTGTTTGGTTTACTGTTACTTGCATGTATTTATGCATAATTTATTGTTATTATAATAGTAAGCACATGTAACATGTAACAAGGACACCATAAAATAATACCTACACCGCCCTCCAAAAGTTTGGAAACACCCCTGGCAAAGAGTGGTTTTGGACGATATCAGCATAAATCCTTATCAGTGACCCCAAGCACACTTCCAAGCTGTTCAAATCCTATTTGGAGAGGAAACAGTCAGCTGGCATCATGTCTGTCATGGAATGGCCTCCCCAATCACCCGACCGCAACCCAATTGAGCTACTATGGGAGGAACTGGACCGTGATGTCCGTAAGAAGTGTCCAACCAGTGTGAATCATCTTTGGGCAATCCTTCAGGAGGCTTGGAGTAATATAGAGTATCAAGTCAATGTTTGAATAAACTGACAGCTCGGATGCCCAGATTATGCAGAGCTGCAATAGCTGCTAATGGTGGATATTTTGATGAATCGAAAATTTTAGTTTTTTTTATGTATAAACTGTTTATGTAATAAAATATGTTTTCGTAGTTTGTGTTGTCCCTTATCAGTGCAAAATTATCACAAATTAAAAAGAATTCATACCAAAATTGTCCAAAACCCCACTTTTCTAGGGCGTTTCCAAACTTTTGGAGGGCAGTGTACATTTTCATTTAATTGCACTTAACATATAATTAAGCGTTCAAAAACGTGATATATGGTATTGAGATTCTGATAACCCTAAATTGAAGAATGCTTGTAGTTTCTTTGATATGCACATGTTAGGTTGGACAGGAACTCACGTGAGTGTCCGGATGCACTTTGCGGAGTCACGGATGTCCCAAACTTTGATGTAGGAGGTGGAGACTGTGAACACCAAGCTGGAGCTGTAACGCACAGATACCACATTGTTGGGGTGGCCGCCTAGAGACATGATCTCCTGTCCCGTGACCAGGTTCCACACCTTACAAGTCCGGTCTGAAAGAGGAAACAGGGCCAGTTTATAAAAACTGTTTAGACCAATTATTCCTACCAAGAATTACTAAAAAATTAAGGAATTGGTAGGGTTAATCTCATAACTCTCTTGGTAACTCTGGAACTGCCCTATCCTGGTTCACTTCATACCGCTTCCTACATCTCCAGTACTGCCTCTATCTCACAAGGTGTTCCCCAGGGTTCTGTTCTTGGGTCTTTACACTTCATCATGGCTTTAACTTGCATTGCTACATGCAACTTTACATCTGCTCTCAGTGCACTGCTCCTTTCCCCACAAACTCTGTATTGGCTTGTACCGATGACATAAATGTGTGGATGACTAGTAATTTTTTTTCTCAAACTCAACACTGATAAAATAGATTTACTTATTGCTGGTCCTTTTCAATTTGCATCCTGTTTCAGTGTTGATATTTCTGGAGTGCTAGTTTGACTACTGCAGTTTCTCTCTTCTATAGCTTACCCAGCACAACAATAAATAAGCTCTAATTCATTCAGAAACCTGCAGCTAGGGTTCTCACATACCAATCAACTCTCAACACATTTCTTCTATTGTACTCAGACTACATCGGCTTAACATTCACTTACATATTCAATACAAGATTCTTCTCATCACATTCAGGGCCTCCATGGTCTTGTCCCCCATATATTTCTGATTTCATTCCTACATACACACCAGTTTGCACGCTTAGATCCTCTGATTCTGGTCTGTTGTTTGTCCTGCGGCACAAACTAGAATTGTTTGGTGGAAGGGCCTTCTGGATCTCTACCGCCATACTCTGGAATTCCATTTCCCAAAACATCCATGACCTTTCAACACTGCATGACTTCAAACCCCCCTTAAAACAGATATTTTCGTTCCATGTCTCTCTGATCCCTATGCTCATGAACTCTTTTCATGCTATCTTATGTTATGTTATGTTATCTAGGCTCAGTGTATTGTCACTGTATTGTCTATTTGCCTGCTGTTGTGTTTACTAAAGCAACCTGGTTGGATAAGCACAACAAAATCATACAAGCGGCATAAACTATATAATGAAAGTTGCACGGTGTTCTGACCTTTTGACCCGGTGAAGAGCAGGTCATCTGTAGAGTCGACACACAGTACAGCTTTACTGTGACCCTCGGCTATATGAACACACTGCAGTGAGCCACCACGACTGCTCTTCGACACAGGAACAGGGTTGATGACACCTCTGATGCGTAAAAAAAAAAATCAACAATCAGTAGATTCCTCCATTAAATCTTGTGTATCGAGACATTGTCTTCTATCCAAACATTGCAGCAAACAGTGCCATAAAAATACTTTCCTGATTCCCTCTTTAACTGTATATTTATCTATATATTTCATATGATCAAATGTATTAGACAATGGAAACAGGCAAAACAAAGCATAGTTTTGAAAAAGACTCCGAGTGGTGGTAATATCTCCAGAAGTCTTCATCCCACCAACATTTCTTCAACAGCAAAGCAGCATCTCATGCAGGATGTTTTAATAAAATCCCAGAAAAACTTTCAATAAACTGTATCCATCTCTAACATCAGCTAAGATCAATGTTAATGAGCAATTAACAATTAAAAAAACTCAAGTTTGTCAGGAAATTTTCTAAATAAACAATCAAAGAGAATATCATGAAGACAAAACATTTCATGGCACTGTATGAGTTTTCAAAAATAGTTTGTGAAACAAATATGATAGGCATGCATGCATGCTATGAATGCTGTCCAGAAATTCATCCACATGCAATGAAAATACATGTCTGATGCAAAACTAAATAGAAAAGCAAAAAGAAATCAGAAAATTAAATTGGAGTGGAGAGGCTTGTAAAATCTTGTGTTTGAGAGAAGAACAGGGAAAGATTGAAGCACAATAACATTTAAACATAAACCCAAAGAATCTCATTTATACTCACATTCATGTATTTTCTATATGTTATAAAAATATATTAATTGTGCAATGTTATCACATAATTTGGGAATTTAATAAATCACCCTATTTCCGGTCAATATAAAAATTCTATCTAAAAGCGGTTTAAATACACATTCCCAAATTTTAAACCAGAACAGACGATGATGTTAACTTTGCCCCCTTTGGTCTAACAGACTATGATTTACTGATACAGTCTTGTCGGATGCATGGACACATTATGCTGGGCCCCACCCACAGGATGGGGCTCCTTCCATAACCACTGAAAACACTTTACATGCATGCACATTCACATACTCACAAATACACACACAGAGAAAAATCTGTTATTCAATTAACATATGAAAAATGCCTAATTTAAAGGCAAATTAAAAACGAAAACACTTCAGATGCAAATAACCAGAGTAGTCAGCATTTGTAAGGCAAAAACTTCTCGTGACCTCAGTTTACATTGTGTTATGTAAGTTCTAGAGAAAATAATGTTATAACTGAAATGGTATATCACTCTGCAGGTCAACGGTAGGATTTTAGTTTCTGTCTTTTGGTGAAAAACATTGGCCTAGTCACCCCCTTAAAGGCATTTAATTTTGCAAGGACAGTCATTTGTTTTAGACTACGGTTCATTGACTACCACGCAACAAGTTCTGCAGGGCAAAATCTATGACTACTGTACTTTCAAAGCAAAGCCAATTTGGCATTTTGTGGCCACTTTTTATGTGGACTGCTAATAACATGATTATTGACAATACTCCGAATTAGAAAATGTCATGTAAATACCATTTTGTGGATTGCTGAAAACAATCACTTGTCTAAATTGGAGTTTCGACCCCCTTCTGAGCTGTACACAATATGTGATTAATTCTCATTCTTAATAAAGCCGGTAGTGTGATTATTGCAATGTAAAGTGGCTTTTGTTTGACATGTTAGGGTAAGTCAGAGAACATGCTTCTCCAAAACCTGATTTTTTTTCTCTCATCTTATATGCCAAACTTTCTACATACATATCCTGTTTGCAGTATTCTGTTTCAAAGGAGATCTTAAAAAACAACACAAACAGGCAGACACCAAAACCTCCAAAAACCGCAGTAGTAACTTTCTGCCACTGGGGGGTGCTAGCTCTTACTGTGTGATCTCTTTGTCTTTGGCCTTGTCAGCCAGGGCTTGTCCCTTGTCATAAGTCTTCCTGCGAGACAGAGGGGATGGTTCCGGGACTCTCTTTTGCCCAACTGCTGGAAGTCTGTTGCCAGAGCTGCTACTTTAAGATCCATTTGCAATGTGAAAGACAGAAACATAAAATAAAACACAAGTACTGAAAAAAAAAAAACACAAACATAAAATGGGCAGCATGCATAATAAAAGATACAATTAACCCAACATTGCCTGTTCTTTAAAACTAAAAATGCTGATTAAATTCAGGAGGTGGGTTTAACAGTTACTGCTGCAAAAATGTCTGCAGCACTTCATTGTTACTTGCAACAAACCCTTGGCAACAAATATCTGACACTACTGGAAAACAGGTATTTCAACAATTTCTGTTACTACTGGCAAATAGCTGTTTAATAAACATCTATAACTAATACATCTATAACTACTATTTTGAAAATAACCGCTACTTCTGACAAACAGATATTTTAAAAATATGTGCTACTTCTGACAAACAGATATTTTGAAAATATTTGCTATTTCTGGTAAACAGATATTTTGAAAATATCCGATACTTCTGACAAACAGATATTTTTAAAAAATATCCGATACTTCTGACAAAAAGATATTTTGAAAATATGTGCTACTTCTGACAAACAGATATTTTGAAAATATGTGCTACTTCTGACAAACAGATATTTTGAAAATATTTGCTATTTCTGGTAAACAGATATTTTGAAAATATCCGATACTTCTGACAAACAGATATTTTTAAAAAATATCCGATACTTCTGACAAACAGATATTTTGAAAATATCCGATACTTCTGACAAACAGATATTTTGAAAATATCCGATACTTCTGACAAACAGATATTTTGAAAATATCCGATACTTCTGACAAACAGATATTTTGAAAATATCCGCTACTTCTGACAAACAGATATTTTGAAAATATCCGCTACTTCTGGTAAACAGATATTTTGAAAATATCCGATACTTCTGACAAACAGATATTTTTAAAATATCCGATACTTCTGACAAACAGATATTTTGAAAATATCCGCTACTTCTGACAAACAGATATTTTGAAAATATCCGATACTTCTGACAAACAGATATTTTGAATATATTGGCTACTTCTGACAAAGATATTTTGAAAATATCCGGTACTTCTGGCAAACAGATATTTTGAAAATATCTGTGACTTCTGGAAAACTGTAACGCCCCATTCTCATTTACTTTGAATGGAGTGATGTCAAGTGTTGCAGAACTGAATTGTGGGTCCGTCACGTCGCGTTGGGTCCGTTGCTCGCGGCAGAAGTTGCCAACTTCTTTTTAAGCGCCAACGCAGGCGTCAGCCAATCAGATCACTTTATGCAAATACTCTTGCACAGATGCTAGCCAATCGTGTTCGTGTTCAATCCTACAGCCTGGCTGTTGTCACTATGACGGTCGCGTCAGCACCAAGCTTCAGACATGCCCTCCATCATGCGTTGACGCAGACACCCCGTGTGAATGTACCATAAGAGCAAACCTGAAATATTCTTCACAGCTGGTAAATTTTTGAAGTGAAATGTGACTATTCATGTTTTTTCAACTTGTAAATGAGAAAAAATAAATAAATAATACTTTCAAGTGACTTAAAATGTTTGGAATGCTAGTCAGACATTTCTATTTAGATTTCCAACACAGATGTCCGACCGTCATTTGCTTAAATTTGTGGTAAACAGACTGACAAAAATAGTTGGCAGAAGTGTACAGCTCTTCCCGCTGTATAAGTAGTCCCCATGGCTTACTATGCTATTGTCATCTAGCATCCAGTAGTCCAAGTTCAAAGAGAAATAGAAGTTATTAAAACAGTTCGGTCCAAAAGTTTTTACCATCAGTACCAAACTAAATTTTGTTTAGTGTTGTTAGCCACTCAGAACATGTAGAACAGCAATGAAAATCAAGTGAATAACACCCTATATTAGAGAAGACCTTCGATGATGTTATCTGTATTAACAACTACTGTAAACTGAAAGTGACCAGATGAGATCAGCCCAGTAAAGTAAAGATAAAACGGGAGTAGTTAGTTCATGCATGATGTGAGGTGGAGCAGTTAGTAAGCGCTCCGCTTTTAGTCAGCAAGGTTTAAGATTACTATATACTTACATACTACCCATTCTAGAGGACAAGCCAGCAGTAGGGAGCATGTAGTCCCGATCTCTGACTGTATTTCCAGCTGACTCCAGGTCTGCAGCTCCCTCGGATGTCTCAGCCATTGGGTGTAGAGGGACGGAGAAGTCTCTTGTTGGTGTGTCAGGACCAGAGTCACAGTTGTTAACATAGAGTAACTCCATCTGAGTAGTGGTCCTTCTTCGGGCCTTTGCAATTATTGCAAAACAAATGGTCATGGTTAGTTAAGTAAGGAACAGGAATTAGTTGTCAATTAGCAAAACCTTCATCCAAAGCTACTTATTAGGTTCAGTCCAACTGAGATTAGGAGTCTCAAAGGTCACATTGATCCTAGCTCATGGATCACCCTTTGAATGGTTTGCACCTAAAATCTCTTGCTTAGCAAGCTTTGCGTAGGGCAAAAAAGTAAGGTAATTTCTCCCATACCTTAGTCCTAGATTTAGTCTCGCCACATAACTTCATGAGGTCTGAGGCCAGGGTGCTAAATTATGGGAAAAGATATTGACTTAGGTTTGCGCATTCAATGAAGCACAGTAATGAAAACAAACATATTTGTCATTAGCAGATTTTCCTTACTTTCCTTCTACTGCAGGACTTGGGGTCGACTCGTCGCTACTATTGTCATCGTCATTTTCTAATGAAGAAAAATAAATGAGAGAGTGTATATTAAAAGAAGCACAAATGGGCATCTAATTTACATCAGAAGAATTCCTTGAAAGGACTTGCAAAATTCTTGAATCAAGGCAAAATCACGCCAACGCTGTTATCTGGGATGTTGAAAAGAGGCTTTTGAGAGTGTGGTAGTAAAAAAAGAGCAAATGAGGATAAATTAAGCACAGCGCTACCATGCTAGTTTCTTTAGTTGCTGTGAAACACTGATCCAAACCGGCTTCTGATATCAGCTGTGAAAGAGGCTATCATCAAAGTTAGAGCAAAACAAAATGTGGAGAAGAGGAATGAGGGAGCACAAATGGTAAATCATTCAAAACGGAGGGAAAAAATTAGTCGTACATGGTCTGGAAGAGACACTTGTTTTCCTGCTGCCGGACTTTGATGTTTGCTAATGCTAATAAGTAGCATGTTGCTAGCTGGGGATTGGTGTTTTAATATGGTAAGAACTGGTAGAGGAGGTGTGGACAGATGAACAGAAGCCTCATGCACCTGCGGACGGGACCGCTAGCCTGTGGTTAGTCCGAAGAGGTAGACCCATGCACTCATTACAGAGAGAGTGTGGCTACTGGTACTCACCCAAGGGCATGTTACCTAGTTCTGTTTCAAAACGGGGGAACAGAAAAAAGGCAACAAAGAAATCAAACATACATTCCCCCAGATCAAAACAAAAACAAATGCAACACAAAGAAATTAACTTGTATGGCATGATGGGATTCATGGATGTATACCCTAGCCTTAATCCTATACCGCGATACAATGTGAATATGGAAAAGACATTTCAAAAGGTCCCACTCCTTTAACCAACACATTTCATTATCAAAATGTTAAAATTCCCTGATATTTCCATGTGGCCACTGAAAGCCTGTGTTTCACTTATTCACTGTATTCGGCTACCGATTTAGTCTTAAACAACATACAGACCAGTAATTTGAAAGGGCAGCTCCAGTCTGATTGGTTGGGTGCTAATTAACTTCTGGGAGTAAAGGCTTGTGAGTGTTTGCATCAGTCTGCAGTCAAAAGGTTTTCCAAGCATGTTGGCTGCAGTGAGCGCTTGCAATGAGGAATTATTTTCCCAAAGTTTGCTTTGATTGTTTGAAAGAGTTTGCTTATAGTATATGAGCACAAATGTGAAAACAAAGAATAGATATCTGAACAAAAAAGTAGCTAGTACTTATTATTTTTCCACTAATTTGCTTGGTCATTGCAACGTTTCATGGGGACTAGGAATGTTCATCTCCATAAATGAGGCAGATGCAGTATGCAAATATGATATGATACAAATGCCAACTTGTATCCGATGCACACCTTTTTAAATCGATGCATCGCATCTTTAACATTTATGTTGATGCATCGATGCAAATCGGTGAAATTGACAATCCCTAATGGGGACTAATTCATTGTTATTTGATTGAGCTACCACTGTGTTCTATGTAGGTCCGTTACTGTGTTTTGCTTAAGGCAGGGGTTACGATCCTGCTCCTGGAGGTACATGTCCTGCAGAGTTTAGCTCCAAACCCAATAAAACACTTGAAATAGGTGTTTTAGCATGTTTTAGCCAAACTCTGCAGGACCTTAGCCCTCCAGGAGCAGAATTGATCACTGCTGGACGAACTCTGGTCAGACGTGTGGTTTAGACCATAGGTCTTCAATCCTGCTCCTGGGGGCCAACTGTCCTGCAGAGTCATTGCAACCTAATCCAACCCTAATCAAACACACCTGAACCAGCTAATCAAGGCCACTTGAAAAGTCACAGGCAAGGAGTGCTGGAGAAGGTTAGAAATTAACTTTACAGGATGGTTGGTCCCCAGGAGCAGGGTTGAAGACCTATGGTTCAGACGATCTATTCCTGTCTAAACAGGTGGTTCTTGGGCAATATAAGATGCAATGTGGACCAGACTTAATGCTGACCAGACCGCAAACTAAATACACCATAGAGTTCTGTGTTGTAGTCTAGACCAGCTCATTTGAGTCGAAGTCCAGACTCAGACCTGAGTAGGTTGAGTGCAAGTCAAGACTGAGACCACTGGATAGTCAAGTTCGAGTCAAGACTGATTCCAAATGCTCCCAAGAATAGCAAGACATTGGACTTACACTTACTCCATGACTAGTCAACACAGACCCAACACATCTACTAGTGGCAGAACTAATCAACTAGTTGATGCAACTCCTAGATAAGGAGAAACGTTTACCGTTCCTGTGAGGGTTAACTTCCTGCAGACGTCAGTTCCAAACCTGCTCCAACACACATGCTTGTTATTTTCAAGTAATCCTGAAGACTTTGATTAACTAGTTCAGATATGATTTTTAAGATTTATTTTTGGCATTTTTTTGCCTTTATTACAATAGGACAGTGTAGACGAGACAGGAAGCGAAGTGGGAGACAGAGGGTGGGTAGGATGTGGAAAAGTCCTCAAGCCTGGAATCGAACTCGGGACACCCATAATGCAACAGCGTCATATGTCGGCGCACTGCCACACTAATCTATTGGCACCGATGGTTCAGGTATGTCTGACTAAGATTAGAGCTGCAGGATAAAAGCCCTCCAGATACTGGGTTGGCTATCCCTGCCCTAGAGTCTATAGATGCATTTGTGAGTTTTTGCAGAAAAAAGTCCTGGGTTTCTTAGGGTTGGCAAAATTGGTAACTATTACCGCTTTTCTATGTTGATGCACGCTTTTCTGGTTCAAGAGCAGAGGCTTGGCCAGGGCTTGTTTTCCAAGGACCAATGACTGATCATGACCAGCAAGATTTCAGGCTGGTTTGGAAACAGAATTTGGGCACCAAATATTTTTTGTGTGTGGAAAAACACAGATTTGGCACTGGCACCAGCCCCAGAAAAGCAGAATCTGAGCATTCTGGCATGCTATCAGGGCTGAGCAGTACAGTCGAGGTCTCTGTTACCCTTTTTCCACCAAAGCAGTTCCAGGTGCTAGTTCAGAGCCAGTGCTATAGCCGGTTCTTAGTTGGTTCGACTGGCGAGCGCTTTAAGAACCGGTTGCTTTTCCACAAGCTTGAGAGCCAATACAGAGCCAGGTCTTACGTCACTGAATACATTTCATGTTTTGGATCACTAGCGCGGCACAACAGGCATCTGTACAAAGCATCAGCGCCACGCAGATCGATCGATCGGCACACAACACACTAAAGCATCGCGAGAGCGATCCAAAAGCATAAAGAGCCGTCTGCTTTCCAGTCGCTCCCGCAGCACCCCGATATGCCTCGCACCGACCGGTCCTCGCAGCGCCGATCTATCCCGGACAAGCCTGAACAAACTATCAGCAATGGCGGATGTTGCGTTGCTATTGATGTTCATGGCTTTGCGAACCTACATCGACATCCAAACACGGCGAATCAAACGTGTTAGCGTTTAGCTGCTATTTCAAATATGGCGGTCCAAGTTTCTGTTCGTCTTGTTGGTCACGGTAACCCCGCCCCCAGCTCCTGACGCAAGCGGTTCTTTCTTCTAGCCCAGCAATGTTGTGGTGCTACTTACGAACCACTTTTCCTGGTTCGGAGCTGGTGCTTTGGATGTCGAAAAACAAAGAACCGGTTTGAAACTAGGCTCTGGCTCCGAACCAGCACTGGAACTGCCTTGGTGGAAAAGGGGTATGTGTAATTCCTAGGGCCTGGGGTCAAGGTGCTAAAAGATAAGCCCCAGGAAGAGTGTCCCTACCTTGCAGAGCATTCCCCAACAACGCATCCAGTTCTGGGTTAAACTCTGCCTTCTCTTTCAGCATGTGGAAGAGCAGCTGGTTCTGGGTGGCACTGTTGATCTCAGTTTGCTTGAGACGCCCTTCCAACACCTTTATCTGAGATTCCTTCTGAGCAGCCTGCAGACCCTGAAAGCATACAATCAGGATGAATGTCAAATGTGCTAATGCTTGAAAAATGAATGAAACTGTATGAGAATGGATCTTTTAACTTTATAGCCTCTAACACAGAAGACCAGGCAGGGTAACAGTTTTATGACTTCATACCTTGTTGATGGCCATGGACATAAAATGATCCAGTAGGAATCGAGTTTCAGCCAGAGTGCAGGAACCAACCACGGCCGAGACATCAACAGCATCACCCTCCTCCTGCATATGAACAACAACAGTACGCATTCAAAATAATTCAGTCAAACTCCATTTATACTAACTTCAGTGGTTTGATTTAGGCTGCATTTACATTGCATGGTGACCCAATTGTAAATTTTCCTCAAACGTGGCACAAATCGGATATGACCCACAAATGTGTAAGCAGGATAAACAACACATGGATTTCAATATCCTCAGATCGGTTTCAGGCTTCATTAATAAGTGAAAATAAAGCTGATATGAATTGGATTTTCATTTGGCTTTTCCACGGAATTGAGCTGCTTTTACACTGTTGTTTGATGGAGTGGATTCCCAACGGAGAGGAAAACCACTGAAAAAAACTGGGGTAGTTTTGATTAACAATTAGGCTAGTTTTGTTTTGCAGACCTGGCAACCCTGTTTCCATATCAGTACATGTCTACCTTTGTTTGTTTTGCCAAGCGTATAGTGTAAATGCAGAGATTTAAAGAACATTTCCAGTGGTTTAATTTAAAGAATACAGATCAAAGTAGTTTTATTGATTAAAATCAGAATTTGATAATTTCAGTTAAATGAGCAAAACATTACAAAGTGTAAATTCAGTGATGGTACTTCATGTCAGTGAAATCATTCAGAATCATTTCATCGAACTGATGCAGTGTCATTACTATAAACTGATTCAGATCATCAGATTTAATGAATTAATTAAATTTGGATCTTTGCTCTGTTGTATTTATTTGTGTTATTACTTGTAATTTGTTTAATTGTTCTTATTTTACTACTAAATGTTTCCTCTTTAATAATGTTTAAACTTTAACGCTTTTGTATCTAAATCGGAATTAAAAATTGTGAAATTTAATTTCTTTGTAAAAATACATTCATAAAACAAGCGAAATACTACACAACTACTTCAGATTGATTAAAACCAAAATCACAATATTGATCAAAACATCGTGATCGTTTTTTTTTTTGTCCATATCACACAGCCCTAGTTTATGTGACCCTGGACCAGAAAACTTGAGTCTTGAGTCGCTGGGGTATATTTAAAACAATAGCCACAAATACATTGTATGGGTCAAAATTATCCATTTTTCTTTTATGCCAAAAAATCATTAGGATATTAAGTACAGATCATGTTCCATGAAGATATTTTGTAAATTTCCTACCATAAATATCAAAATGTAATTTATGATTAGTAATATGCATTGCTAAGAACTTCATTTGGACAACTTTAAAGGCGATTTTCTCAGTATTTTCTTTTTTTTGCACCTCAGATTCCAGATTTTCAAATAGTTGTCAGACAAATAAAGTCCTATCCTAACAAACCATACATCAATGGAAAACTTATTTATTCAGCTTTCCGATGATGTATAAATCTCAATTTGGAAAAACTGACACTTATGACTGGTTTTGTGGTCCAGGGTCACATATGTGATTGTTCATTGCTATAGAGTGTGCATTGCTATAGAAATCTTACAAAAGATACATCTAATATAACCAAATTACATTCATTTTCATATTAAACATCACAACAGACAATTATCACTCAGTTTAACACTTTCAAATATGATATTTAAGTTTAAATTAATCATAAAAATATATTTACATGAATATACATGGATGTATTATATACACATATACACATGTACATTACACAAACAAACATTAAAATATAATTTATTTATTTATTTACACAAATATATGATGTCATCATAGTTTAATATACACAATGCAAGTGTTCTGGGAGTAGGGAGCACTACGTAGTGATCCTGTCAGTCGGAAAGCAACTAAAGCGGTTTCAGTCAACCTCACCTTGGCTTCCTCCATCTGCATGATGTTGGCCTGGCAGTCAGAGATGCTGTCGTTGATGTAGTCGATGTTGGCCAGCAGAGACTCCAGCTCCTCATTCAGAGACTGAACGTCCTTTTCTACCTCCGGCTCTTCCGCCAGCAGTCTCTCTCTCTTTCTGCCGATTTTATCCCGCCGGCGCGTCAGCTCTTCACGTTGCTGTGAAAGGGATTTCAAATGAAGAGAAGCTGAACAACATTGTACATATTTTTTATTTTAGTAAATGTTATCTCCAGTGTTGGGGTAACACATTACAAGTTATCAGAGTTACTTTTTTCAAATAAGTAATGCATGTTACTATGTTTCCCCATGAATACTGCCAGCTCACCTGTCCCCTGTTGAGTGAAATCGGTAGTATATGCAGAGGCTATTCCTACAGCCTGAGGCTTATTAATTTCACTTTTGATATGAAAGGGCCTTTACAATTGGCAAAAATTGGATTTGTTTTGTTATTAAAAGGCAAATAAGCAAGCCCAGCCTAGGCCCAGGTGACAAAAAGTAATACAAAATTAACATAATGCATTACTTTTCATT
The DNA here is from genome assembly GCF_936440315.1 of Barbus barbus. Lineage (NCBI taxonomy): Eukaryota > Metazoa > Chordata > Actinopteri > Cypriniformes > Cyprinidae > Barbus > Barbus barbus. The sequence continues at coordinate 2,524,145 of NC_136728.1, read as the reverse complement.
AAAAGTAACTCCGTAATGCAATTTGTTACTTTTAATGGAGAAAAGCAATATCAAGGTGCATTACTTTTAAAAGTAACTTTCACCAACACTGGTTATCTCACAAGTGCATTGGCATTAAAGCAGATTTAACATTGTTAAGTAGGTAAAAGGTTGATTCACACCTTTAGAAGACGATTCATGTCGGTCTCCATGTTGGAAATGGTCATGCGCTGCATGATAATATCTGAGATACGGCGTTCCAGACTCTGCCATTTCCCACGAGCCACTCGGGTGGAGTACACCCCAACCAGCCTGCGATGGTACAATCTAAAGCAAGCAGCTGACCGTCACCGTCACTCCAGTACACACATTACTGCACATGAAGCCTGTATAATGTACCTGGCTCCGTTAGGTGCTCCCGAGGCCGAGTATGAGCGACCTGCAGGTGGTCTGTGAGAGAGGTCCTGGCTTGTCTCCAGCAGGTTCCCCTTTCGTGTGACCTTTCCTGATATGGGTCGCACCTGTCTCCTCAGAGCAGTCACCTGAGAGACACAGCAGCAATCAGTACAGGAAACTTGCACTGGGAAAAAGCAGTTTGACCTTTTCTGACTTGCCAAAATGAACAGAGATTAAGAAAATAATCAACATATTAATTATAAATTACTAAGTGCGTAAGTGCATTATATAACAAAAATATCAAAGTGATTTTTATTTTCAAGATATTTGCATGTTTAAAAAGTGAAATGTATAACTTTAATATAATTTAAATTACTAAATATTATTGTGTGATTAAAAACATATCAATGATTCACACTGGAAGTGCAGTAGAGGCTAAATTTAGGGGAATATTTCACCTCCTCAGTCTTCCTGCGCAGGATAAGTTCCTGTTGTCTCTTTTGATTTTCTAGCAGTTTTAGCTGATGCTGTACAAGAGAAAAACACACTGAATGTATTTCACTGTCAGTTGGCTCTTTCATGCTGCATTTGTGTTATTCTCCCATTATGCACCTCCTGTTTGCGCTGGTCTTTCTTCAGTGTGGCGATCTCTCGGTTCCTGCGGGATTCGGCCATCCTGCTCTTCTCCTGCTGCTCCTTCATCTGCTTCATCAGACGCACCTGACAACAGCCACCATAGCAACAGTCAGCTCATTTCAATACTGGGTTAGCTGGAGGACTCATACAAATTAATGAGACCGATCAGAGTGTGCACTTGTTTGCAATAGCTACCATACTACTTATATAACACATACGGAGCATAGTATAATAGTATGAAAGTCAATTAATTTCTTAGTTTAAATCTTAGAATTATCTTAACTTTTCTCATGTAATATTTTTTGGGGAAAATAACCCAAATTATACGTATGATTGACTGTGATAAATTCAATTTGATAACTGGCATATAATGGAATCAATTTGATTTTGATTTAGCATATACACATATACATTTATAAATATGTTCATGCATTTTCATGAAGGGCAATAATTCTGATGCTGATATTACATCTGGAATTGCCAATCTAACTAAATGGAATAGAATTTAAATTAATTTGAATTATTGATATTTCTAAAAGATGTTGATTAGTAGCACACTTGCATGGTTATAACACAGTAAATTATATAATTTTGGATGTCAATGTTTATTTTTATTGTCATCTATAAACAATTTAGTGCAGATTTTGAGAAAAGCAGCCAATGATGTTGGTGTAGGGGTGCTTTGTCTGTGGACCACTAGGAGGCGCTGTTGATAACCAAATATTTTATGTTGTAATGGTGATTCAGCATGTTTCAGTGATTCAGTGCACAGCCATGTCTTCACGGTGACTCTCACTTTGGTTTTCTTCATTTCTGCCAGATCCAGCTGTAGCTTCTTCAGTTGTTTCTCGTACTGTGACTGGTTCTTCAGCAGACGAGCGTGCTCCTTCTGTGCCGCCTGTAGTTTCTGGAGCTCTTTGTTCATGACATTGAGTTTCTTCTCATACTCTGCTTTTATCCGTTTGCTCTTGTCCTCAGAGCATGACTCCACAGAGCCTAAAACAAAACAACCAAAAAAAACAAAAACAAACCACAACAAAACAAAATAAACAAAAACACCACAAAACATAATACAAAACAAACAAAACATAACATAAAAAAACAATACAAAACATAAAAAACCCACAAAGCATAACAAAAGACAAAAACAAAACAAACACAAAATATAACAAAACAACATAAAAAAACACACCAAACCAAACGAAAACCCCCAAAAAACAACAAAACAAGACACAAAACAGAAAAAAAACAACACAACAAAACAAATCATTACATAAAACACAATATAAAACAAACAAATAAACAAAGACAAGAAACAAAACAGATTTTTACTGTAGAGTACTGAATGTGTTAGAAGCCATGGCTCCAAAATTAATTTAATTTTATATTTTATCATAAAGTCATCATGAAATGTACGCTTTTTACATTTATGAATGTTTCTGGCCTCGTTGTGAATTATTCATTATTGCATGCCCAAAGAAACACTTTAATAATATTTCTTTAAACTTCAATAACTAAGTAAAAAATGACTTGTTTTTCAACCCCTGCCCCAAACTACCAGGCTCCATTCTGGTAGCACTTTTTAAAACTCGATCTATTCCTGATGGATACAAATAAAAACCTACACTTTTCTTCTGGTTAAACATATGGGACATATGAAAACTAAAATGGGCTGTTGCTGAAATGTTATGTTTATATTAATTTGACCCCAGCATCATGTATAATATGTGACCCTGGAGCACAAAAGCAGTCTTAAGGAGCACAGGTATATTTGTAGCAATAGCCAACAATACATTGCATGGGTTAAAATGATTGATTTTTCTTTTTTTCATGGAAGATCATGTTCCATGAAAATATTTAGTAAATTTCTTAACATAAATATATCAAAACTACATTTTTGATTAGTAATATGCATTGCTAATGACTTAATTTGAACAACTTTAAAGGTGATTTTCTCAATATTTAGATTTTTTTGCACCCTCAGATTCCAGATTTTCAAATCTCGACCAAATATTTTCCATCATAACAAACCATACATCAATGAAAAGATTATTTATTCATATTTCATGATGCATAATTCTGAGTTGAAAAAAATGTACCCTTATGATGTGATACCCTTAAATGTGTCTTTACCCATGTTGTGCAGCACACGGTCTCGCTCCAGCTGCGTGTCTCTGATCTTGCACTGCAGCATCATGAGTTTCTGCTCATACTGTTGTTTGAGCGTGTGCAGACGTCTCTGGCTGTTCTCAAGCTCATCGATCAGCTTCTGCTTGATGGCGATCTCACACGTGATGTTGGCCAGATCTGCCTGGAAGTCCTCTATCAATGCCAAAACAATAAAAACACTTCAACATTATGTTTACAAAAAGACAAGCATCAAAACAGGTACAATTTTAAATTGAAATTGGTTTAAAAAGCAGTCCTATACATTATATATGTGACCCTGGAGCACAAAAGCAGTCTTAAGTCGCTGGGTATATTTGTAGCAATAGCCAACAATATTTAGTCAAAATTATCAATTTTTCTTTTATGCCAAAAATCATTAGAGTATTAAGTAAAGGTCATGTTCCATGAAGATATTTTGTAAATTTCCTACTGCAAATATATCAAAACTGATATTTGATTAGTGATATGCATTGCTAAGAACTTCATTTGGACAAATTTTCTCAATATTTTGATTGTTTTGCACCCTCCAGATTCCCAAATAGTTGTATCTCGGCCAAATATTGTCCCATCATAACAAACCATACATCAATGGAAATATTATTTATGCAGATGATGCATAAATCTCAATTTTAAAAACATTTACACTTATGACTGGTTTTGTGGTCCTGGGTCACATATACACTCTTGCACTTCTTTAGTTAAAAATTGATAGATCCGGCTTACTAAAATCATGTTGTAATGAGAATTTAATGATACTTCTCATTCTACAACTTTAGTACTAGTATAAATCTCTAAAAAGCAGTCTTTTTATAAATCATATTAAGGTACAGTTATTACTTCACAGTAAACATCAGTACCCTTCTCATCCAGGTCAGAGTCAGACTCATCAGAGCTCTCCTCAGCATCCATTTCCTCTTCCTCAACTTCCTCCTCGTCTTCCTCTCCATCCCCCTCCTCACGGTCACTGGCCTCCTGAGGGAAACCATGTCAAAGACTGAATGATGAGCGCCACCTTTGAAATGTGTTCTGATAGGGCAAGTGGGCTGTCAATCATACCATCTCTGGCTCTTGATTGGTGGATTCTAACTGCTCTCTCTCGCCAATCTTCTGTTCGCCGTCAAGGGTTTCATCTTTGTTGGCACTGCAGGAGGAAATCAAAACTAGAAATTAAAATCGGTTTTGTAATGCTTTTCAAAATATGCTTTTTTTATAAGCAGCACAGATTATCTGAAACAAAACAGAAAATTAGGAGGGAAGGAAAGATGGTATTATGACAGAAACACATGATGCAACAGAAAAGTTAAATGGTGTCATTAAAAACTAAATGTGCTCTTTTGAAAACAGACAATTCAAAAGTATAGGGATCAATTCTCAGTTTCTCATTAACATGCCTATTATTAACATATTGTCTGTTTATAAGTACTTCTAAAGCACATATTCTACATCCCTAACCCTGCCCAATACCTGAACTTAACAACTACCTTACTAACCATTAATAAGCAGCAGATTAGGAGTTTATTGAGGGAAATGTCACAGTTAATAGTGAGAACTGGACCTTAAAGTAAAGTGTGACCAAATCTTCCTCTCTAGTTTACTTAAACCATTTATTAATAATAGTTTTACTATTAAAATAGTCTAAGCTGATTGAAAACTCATATAAAATAAAATATAAAGATTATTTTAAAACTTTAAAAGAAGCATTTAAAAAAAAAAAAAATGTTTTCTTGGCAACTAACTGAAATATAATGAGTTTAAGTTGATGTACTAAAATTATTAATACTAAATACTACAATTCAATACTAATATACGAACTAGGACTACTATTAATAAAACATAATTACATCTAAAAATGATACAAACTAATAAAAATGAGAAAAGCACATTAAAACAAAATTTAAAACTGAAAATATAAAAATTTTATCCAACTCAAAATCATTAATAATTGCTATACCATTACATAAATAATACTAAATGAAAACTGCATCAGAGGTTAGTCAATCATAACAGAGGTCATTTACATACAGTCATCAAAGTACAGCAACAGAGACATTATTTTATTTATTAAAAAAAAATAATAAATGTCTGGTGTTTATGGTAAGAGAATTACAAGTAAACCTTGTTTGGTGAAACACGTGTTGGTGAAATATCACCCGGACATGTTCTTACAAGATTTTGAGAGATTCACCCAGTGCTTTAAGGTATATTTGAAGAAAAAAAAAAATCATAAAAATAAATCAAAGTACACAAATAACGTATAAACATTTTGTGGGCTGTGCTCCAAGGCTGGAAACTACCTGCTGAGAGACAATCAGAATGTAAAGATTACAAGCAGAGATGAAACACAGGGGGTTATGGGTAATTACAGAGGGCAGAGAGGGGAAAGAGAGACACAGGGACAAACCTGTCTTCCTCCACCTCTTCCTCCTCATCCTCCTCTCTCTTGTCGCTCAGCAGCTGCTGGAGTCTTCAGCGGTCAGAGGTCAGAGGTGAAGGGTGAAAGAGAGGAAACGAGGGGCACAGAGAGACAGATAGAGAGGGTACGGTACACACATTAGTAAAGACGGCTGCTGATCACATGGAAATGTTCAAAGTGGATAAGGACATTACAGTTTTTCTCAGTGGCTTTGGTGCATTTCTCAAATTACATTTTCAAAACTACTTGTTCGACCTCCACATCATCTAGTCACTTGTGCACATCATAAAACCAGTTTCTCATTCTTTTGAACAAGTTGCGATTGCTTACATTCACGCAACTGATTATGTACTGATTTGTCTGCGGTTTCCTACATTTTCAGTCGGTAATGTTATGTTGCTCAAAATGTATTTTATAGATCTCTGTGCTATTGTCTCCCCCCTCACAACATCTAGTCATTAGTTCATTATATAAGTCATTAAATGCAAAATGGTTGATCTAGTTGTCAAGCATATTTTCTACACATTTCTATTAGTCTTTATGTAAATTTGGCATGAATTGTTCAAGTGAATATTGAATTTCAGTCTTTCACTAATGAAGAGAACCAATGACAAACCAGTTCTCTGAACTAGCTCAGAGGTACATCTAGTCAACCTTCAACTGGAAAGTATCTATAGACAGAGGACAACACAAGAGTTACAAATCCTGACAGTGGACTTTTTAGTTTTGCCTTTGTGCCCATAATTCTTTCTCTTTTTTCTATATCAGTGATATTGTTGTGTGTATGTGTGTGTGTGTGTGTGTGTTTTGTCAGACCACGAGTAAAAGTGTAATTGTGAATCCTATCCAGTCTCTTTTGATCAATATCCCGCATACAGTAATGTGTAAATTTGTACTTTTTAAATAGATAGCCTATACGGCATACAGTCGTGGTCAGAATTATTGGCACCCTTGGTAAATATGACCAAAGACGGCTGTGAAAATTAATCTGCATTGTTAATCCTTTTGATCTTTTATTTAAAAAATAAATAAATAAAATCACAAAAATCTAACCTTTCATTGGATAATAAGAATTAGAAATGGAGGAAATGTCATTATGAAATAAATGTTGTAATACTAATACAGGTAATACTAACAGAGAGCACTGTTATATTGACAACATGAGTAAGCATCTTGTTTGTGAACAATGAGACAAGGACTTTTCATTCTGATGGCACTGATATGTTCTGACATAAATACTTACTTTTGTGAAATGAACAACAGATTTTGAGTAAGTTACAGGCTTTTGCAGGTAATCTTTTGTGTGGTGCCGTTTGTACAAATTGTTTTGAGAAATGCACATACATCTTTGCAAATATTAAGGATGATTCGAGAAATGCACCAAAGCGACTGAGAAAAACTGTAAAAGATATTATTGCTGATATGATATCCCTGTAGTTTTTCTTTTTCAGTTTTTCCCTAGTTATTTTAGTCTTCCATTGCGTAAAACAACACAAAACACTGTGGAAAAAAACAAAACATAATTGTACAAAAGTTTAACTAATATTACAAAAAGAAAGGAAGCTTTTAGTACTGATACATTAGAGGTGAGATCTGTGTATTTTTTATCCTTGGACTGATGGGAAATGTAGTTGTTTGCACAATTTGGATAACAGAGTGCCATTTTGCAGCAAGCTTTATCCCATTTTGATACATATTTTTGTATCTAACCTCAGTGTGTTTCCCTACTGTTTACCACAGTGACCCTCGACATGTATGTTTGTATGTAAACACTATAAACACTATAGTATCAAATGTTCACACATGTTCTAATTTGTTACACTGTTTATTTAAGTTTAAATTGTTACAATGTTTTATTCTATTATTTTGATATTTTCATTATTATTATGTTTCTGCACATGCTTTGGCAATATTGTATTTTTTACAGCCATGCCAATAAACTAATGTTGAATATATAAATATATATATATATATATATATATATAGCAGGTGTGGTAAAAGAACCGATTACAGTCTTTACGATAATGCCTGACGCTGTAATTATACATCTGAAAGAACAATACAGCTCACCATTAAACCAAACAGATCTCACAATGCTTCTGTTTCACACAGCTAGAGACAAGGGGCAATTATTCATAACAGGCACTCACTCTCAGCCCGTTACCATGGCAACAGCCCCTCCAGATACCACCTCACACTGAGATCACTTTCACCCTCTTATTACCTCTTCTTTTTCTTCTTCTCCTTCCTCTTCAGTTTCTCCAGATCTTTCTTGGCGATCTCAATGATATCGGAGGTCTCTTGGCTCGGGTCGGGACCCAGCAGGGCCGTAGAGAATGTTCCAGATGATCCGTAAAACTGAGGACGGCTGGACGCTCGCGTGAGGTTTCTCCTCAGGTTTTCATTCACTGCTTCACTCTCCAGAAGTTTGGCTCTGAAATACACACAAAAATGTAGAGTATGATAGATAGATAGATAGATAGATAGATAGATAGATAGATAGATAGATAGATAGATAGATAGATAGATAGAGCTGGGAGAACATCTAGCAACTAATTAAGTTAATTGACATCAGGTGTGTAACATGATTAGCTATAAAAAGGGATGTCTTAGAGAGGCAGAGTCTCTCAGAAGTAAAGATGGCCAGAGGCTCTCCAATCTGTGAAAGAGTGTGTAAAAAGTTTGTAGAATACTTTAAAAACAACGTTCCTCAATGTCAAATTGCAAAGGCTTTGCAAATCTCATCATCTACAGTGCATAACATCATCAAAAGTTTCAGAGAAACTGGAAATCTCTGTCCGTAAGGGACAAGACCGAAGACCTTTGTTGGATGCCCGTGGTATTCGGGCCCGCAGACTACTCTGCATCACTCATCGGCATGATTCTGTCATTGACATTACTAAATGGGCCCAGGAATACTTCCAGAAACCACTGTCGGTAAACACAATCTGCAGTGCCATCTGCAGATGCCAACTAAAGCTCTATCATACAAAAAGGAAGTCATATGTGAACATGGTCCAGAAGCGCCACCGTGTCCTGTGGGCCAAGGCTCATTTAAAATGCCCTGTTTCAAAGTGGAAAAGTGTTCTATGGTCAGACGAGTCCAAATTTGACATTCTTGTTGGAAATCACAGACGCCGTGTCCTCCGGGCTAAAGAGGAGGGAGACCTTCCAGCGTGTTATCAGCATTCAGTTCAAAAGCCGGCATCTCTGATGGTATGAGGGTGCATAAGTGCATACGGTATGGGCAGCTTGCATGTTTTGAAAGGCAATATGAATGCTGAGAGGTATATAAAGGATTTAGAGAAATATATGCTCCCCTCCAGATGACGTCCATTTCAGGGAAGGCCTTGTGTATTTCAGCAGGACAATGCAAAAACACATACTGCAGCTATTGCAACAGCATGGCTTCGTAGTAGAAGAGTCCGGGTGCTGAATTGGCCTGCCTGCAGTCCAGATCTTTCAAATATAGAGAACATTTGGCGCATCATTAAACAAAAAATACGTCAAAGATGACCACAAACTCTTCAGCAGCTGGAAACCTATATCAGGCAACAATGGGACCAATCTCCAACACCAAAACTCATAACCTCGATGACGTCTTCAAACTGTTTTGAAAAGAAGAGGCGATGCTACACCATGGTAAACATGCCCCCGTCCCAACTATTATAAGACCTGTAGCAGGCATCAAATTTGAAATGAGCTAATTTTGAGCATAAAATTGTAAAATTTCTCAGTTTAAACATTTGTTATGTTATCTGTGTTCTATTGTGAATAAAAAATTGGCTCATAGGATTTGAAATTATTTTAGTTTTCATTTTATTCAAATTTAAAAAACATCCCAACATTTCCGGAATTCGGTTGATAGATAGATAGATAGATAGATAGATAGATAGATAGATAGATAGATAGATAGATAGATAGATAGATAGATAGATAGATAGATAGAGTAGGATATCAGCAAAAATGTAGAAATACCTCAGATCCTCAATCTCCTTGATGTAATTGTGAATCATATTTCCAATCTCCTCACTGCCTTCACCTGAAAATATAGTCCAAATTCTGTCAACATCTATCAAACATCTTACAAAGTCTTTGATTGGTCGTATTTGCCGTGCTGTACCTGCTCTGGAGAGCACCTGATTGGCCTGTTCACTGAGCAGCTGCGTGAGCCGAGCTCCCTGAGCATCGATGGCTTCCTGCATGGCCTTCACACGCATGCGCAGATTATTGTTCTCTATCTGCAGCATTGAGTTCTCATGGAACATGTCGTTGATGCTTTCCAGCCCATCCTCTCCAACCATACGCTTCCCCTGAGAAACACAGGGACAGGCTTACTTCATTTACCAAACATTCGCATACACAATTTATATAAAATAATCACAATATTATGTATTAGCTAAACCCCCATGTCTTAAATTTCTATTTCACAAGTTATCTGCAATTTCATCATGAACATATAAGGGTTTGCAATCCCTTGATTGGTAAAGCCTGACGTAATAAAATAAGGTAATATTTTACCACTGATTAGCTGACACTATTTAATCATATCAATCAGACATTAAAGGCCCCTGCATACTTCACTGTGCATGTTCTGTTTCATCTAGAGCACTTATTTAGCGTGTTGGCACTACCAAATTAACCTTTTTACATTTTACCACTCACTAGTTTTGTGTTGGCTCTTCAAGAGACGTTAAGTGGTGAGTAAATTGCAAAGATTTGAAGACTGGCTGTTTTCTACCAACTATTTCAGGGGGATTTTGTTGATTAATCATTCTTCAAAAGTACTTATTGTAGTGCTGTGGGAACAAATTTGTTTCAAAGTGAATTATTATAAACCAATCCACCCTGACTCTAGAAATTATGCAGAAGCCAACCAAGCTGATTGCTTATGATGTTTTTGAAAAAAAAAAATTAAGTAGGACATGCATCTGACGGTCCAGTAATTCTACAGTATCATCTATACCTGAAACTGAACCTCTAAACTCAGTGTCAGCAGGACAAATCATGAACCATTACTCATTAACGAAACTGAAGTTTTAGCATTTTAATGTATTTGGTCGTGGCCCACTAGATCTGTTACGCATGCTGCTGCTGGACTGGCTACTGCCAACAGATTCACACATACTGTGAGCATGTCAGATAAGCTACAGCAACAATAGGAATACAGTAAATAAATCCTGTAGCAGATGTAGACAGGTGGTGCTGGGGGAGGTGGAGGGATTCAGAGGATCTCTGACAGTGTGCTGTAGGACCAGCTTATAGAAAACAATGAACCAGACTATTTAATGTTGATCCAAGCAATCTCATTGGCTGCAGAATGAGAAGAGACCAATCAGCTTGTGCAATGTAGTAAATAATGTCACAGCAGATTGCATGTAAAGGATCCATCAGCCTGTGTCTAGATTTTCTTGACTGAGCTATACATGTTGAGGATACTCTGAAGTCATGCTGGAACTGAAGTCCAACTCACACAGAAAGTTCTCAGGCCTAACATCTCCTTGCGATCACAGCCAAATCTCACCGTTCTGTACTCCATGAGCTCCATTTGAAGTCGGGCGATCTCCGTCCTGAGTGCACTGATCTGCTGGCTGGCCTTGTCTTGGTTCACCATCACCTTGTTCTTGATGTTGCGAGCTCTGTTAGCGTACTTCAGTGTGTTCAGGGTTTCCATGAAGTCCTGATCTGATGGGCTGATGCAGGCGATCATCACTGTTTGACTAAGAAACCAGAGAGAATGTCCAGCTTTATTTATTTACTCCTACTATCTACTGCTACAATGTCAAATAAATATTTTGTCTGGATGTGGATCAAGTCTGCTGCATCGCAATACATTATTGAAAATGCATTCCTAATGTAGATATTATGATCCTTATTAGATAATTTTAAGCTCACCAGTCAAAAATTGTCATTACCGTGTTATAATTCAGTTATTATCTTGTTATTACACTGCTATTCCAAATTTGTATGCTGCTCATGGGAAATACTGTGAAAAACGCTTCCCACTAATGTTTGAATAATTTTAACTGAATTTGACAATTTTTTTAGATTGAAAAATTGAGAAGATTTGGAATATCCGCGTGCTATATTTTAAGTCTTCTGAAATCATATGATAGCTTTGACTAAAATTTACTGAAATTTAAGTTGTCATTCAATTATAATATTCATTAAGAGCAAACAACAGCACGCACATCGATCTCAAATGGGTGCTCGACTAAAAAACAAGTAGAAGCATATTAGGAATGCAAAGTCGGCAACACCGAAGCTCCAAAAAATATCAAAAGATGTTTATTATTTAAAAACTATCACATAGCGTGTGACGTTTCGAGCACACAGGCTCTTCATCAGACAAATGAACAACACTGATATGCCATATATTAGTTTTTTAATAATAAACATCTTTTGATATTTTTTGGAGCGTTGGTGTTGCCGAGCTTTGGTGTTTTTTTTTTTAGTCGAGCACCCATTTGAGATCGATGTGCGTGTTGTTGTTTGCTCTTTGTCAATTTTTATTAGCACTGCACTCTTGTTTGACTCCACTTTTGAAGACTCATTCAGTACACCTGCTGGCGTAATTATGGCTGAGCCACAAGCCGATCAGTCCAAAACCTTCCAATTCTCTGATGAAGACATTGCCCAAATACTTATGGAAGACTCATTATTCAACGACAATTCTGTCAAAGACTATGTTAGACCGTCGACTAAATGCCTGGAAAAACTTCTTGAGAGGGAGACTAAACTATACCTGCATGGAGCAACTTTGAGTGACTACTTGAGAGTCAAGAGAATACCACGCGGCTTAAGGATTGTCAAAAGCCCTATTATTGGCAAGGACAATGTGAGTTTTTGCGATAAATGGTGTGACATTCTGAATAAGTGTGCATTTGATTTAATGGCATTGACCGTACAAGAGATATCTGCACAGCTGGAGAAAGAAACGGATGAGATTAAAATTCAGCTATCTGTGGAATATCCTGATAAAGAACAACTTGATTCAGCGCTACTGGAATGCAATCAACGAATTGCGGAATTAAAAAAGGAGATAATCGCATCTAAGAAGAGCAAGTTTAATCGAGATGCTGCTGATTATGCCAACAATCGGGTTTACCAGTGGAGATCACAACGGAGGCATCTTTTATCTCCACAACTCCCTTCCCGTGGGGCTCGCAAACCTTTACAGTACGACGACAACAAGCACTCATCTGCCCAGTCGTCTTCTTCACTTGATCGTGATTCAGACTCCAGCTATCTGCCCCAGTCTCAACGTTTTTTTAGAAGGCCGACGACAATTCAACATCAACATGCAGAAGTGATTAATGTCATCAATTTATCGAGCAAACTGATCTCAAATGACTGTCTAACGTTTTCACCAACTGCACACTGCAATGAATTTGACACTTACATTGATTTGCAAAAAATGTATCGTAACTTGAGACTTGAAAAATGTTTTTTATACGAAACAGGTCAGTTCACAGCAGATCTACTCATTGGATTCTGGTGTTTCCATGTCTGAGACAACCTCTGAGTCACGGGATAGTGACTGTGGTACATCTATAGAGGATATTAATTTCAGTGAATTACATCGGACTGGTTTTCGAGGTAAATCATTTTTGTTTCTTTTAAGAACAGAAATGCCTCTTTGGAGACTTATTGCAGGCTTGTAGAACGTGATGTTGTATCTATATTAAAATCTAAAAGACAATACAAACTTGCTCATAATTTGACAAATGCACAATTGTTGGAATTGGAATCACTCATAAAAGACTTGTCTATAGTGATTCAAAGTGCTGATAAAGGTGGAGCAGTGGTGATTTTAGATCGAAAAGACTACGAATTTGAAATTCGAAGACAACTTTCTAATTCAGTTGTTTATGAAAAATTGAGTATGAATCCTTTGGCTCATTTTAAGACATTTGTATACAATACTTTACAACTCTTGGTAGATTCAGGTCTGTTGACAAAAGGTGAATATGAATATATGCGTGTTGAACATCCGATTACACCGGTACTATGTACTCTACCAAAAATTCACAAACCGTGTAGGGAAATCCCTCCTGGGAGACCCATAGTGGCAGCAATTGGGTCCACTTACAGAAAAAAAAAATCTGCTTTTGTCGACTTACAACCTTTAGTTACGGCTTTGCCTTCCTATATTAAAGACAGTGGAGCTGAATGAGACGCAGATTCACTTTCTGCCAGTAGGTGGCGCTTATGTAACAGGCAATATTGCGTTTCCTTGGTTATCGCTGTAAACAAAGCAGCGATAACTGCTTATGAACTTTAATATGCATACATTCATGCTCCTATCCCTAATTGAATCACCATTTGTTAAGCATCTCAACCGATTTGCATCGTCGCATATTTTAATCGATATATCGCGGTTTTTAATTGGCTCGCGGTTAATCGTTACATCCCTACAACAAAATGAAGGTGAGAAAATAATGACAGAATTGAAATTTCTGGGGGAACTATTCCTTTAATTCCAGAACGTTTGGCACAGACCTGTTTCCTCCCAGTGAATCCTGCAGAAGGCGAGTGAGTTTGGAGTCTCGGTAAGGCACATGCGTTGATCGTTTGCTTCTGTCTCCTAAAGCACTGATGACATTCCCTAACGCCAGCTGCATCACAGCGAGAAAAGAGCAGAGGGAAAATCCTGTTTCACTTCACCTTATATAATTCTAGCTTGAAGAAATCTGTGGGTGATTAATATGTTTTATTAGGTGTTGTTGTTTAATATTACTCGCTCTGACCAATCCACAGTTAATGGAGATGCCCTCTTTGGCTCGGTCCCCTGTGGCCCCCGTCCTCTTGAGCCTCTCTGATCCAGCCAGATCCACAAAGTGAAACTTAGCTGTGAGCGTTTCAAACTCTTCCATCTCAGACGAGCTGTTGGCCAGGCGATTGTCTGTTTCATTGTCCTGCTCTGGTGGCTGAGAAACAACATGAAAAAGTGAATTAAAACATGAAAAATGGACTAGATGGTGTTTGTTCAAAAATAGCAGCATTTTCTCCTGTTAAATTTAGGTGTGTTTCTACTCAATATGGCAGCTGTAGGAATGTGACCGCAATAACTTAATATGACGGTACTTACGTTTTCTGCGGGTGCACAAACACGCACTTGGCAGACGTGAATGGTGAAGATGGCGTGAGATCGAGAGCTCTGTACATTCATCTGAGTGCTAGCAGTGGTGCGGGAGAGAGCGCCCAGCTTCAGACACTGCATCATCTGCAACACACACGCAGTCACTTACACTTTATGCATAATATATGGAGACAATGTCTTGGAGAAATCGCTGTCTCTCACTTCTGCCTCTGAGGAGACTGTGCGTGTTGTCACGCCTACAGTGTAGATGCTGCCGCTGGCGTCCTCGTGGATTTTAATGTGAGATTTCTGTTTCCTCATCTCCATGTCACGTGTGGTGTCGAAGAGATCCAACACCTCCTCATTATACAACTGAAGATACATAGAGAGAAGACAGACCATACAATATTAACTATACAATTCATATTGAATATTAATCATATGTAATATTAATATAATGTATATTGATTATGAATGTAATTTAGGTTTAAGCAATTTTGTTACGGGCTTTTGCCATTTTTATCAGTTATAAATATAATATAATAAGTATAATAATATATATATATTTATTATTAACAATTAGTCGGGAGTAATCGCATCCAAAATAATAGTTTTTGTTTACATAGTATATGTGTGTGTACTGTGTATATTTATTATGTATATACACATACACATGGGTTGTGTGTATATCCATTATATATCACTTATTATGTCCTAATTACCCAACTGAAGATACACACGGGTACCATATAATATTGATAAAACAGTTAAAATTATTGCTATTTTCTCTAAATACATGATGTTCAATTATCATTTTAATTCTAGTTTGTTTTAGTGATTTTATCTCATTTTGTTTTGCAATATTTACTCCTTTTTTTAATTTAGTTATTTTACTTTATATTTTCCTTCAGTTTTAGTAATTTTAGTACTTCAGATTATTTTATTTTAGTTAGTTGCCAATGCAAATGTTACCTTTACGTTTTATTACAATTTTCATTTTAGTAATTTCAATTACATTTTATTTCAATATAATAAAAACTAATTAAAAAACATATATATTTTTATGTTCTAAACCAAATTTGACGGTGTCTTCACATGACCGCTATCTCAACCAAAGGCATGAGTTTAGGCAGGACTATCTAGTTTGTCTGACCAATGGTAGTTACGGACGAGAACAAAAGGATCATTCAAATAATCAAGTAAAGCACCGTCCACAAAAGCTCTGTACCTCCAGAAACTGTGCGCTGATCTTGAACTCTGGGACGGGTCGACCCTGATCTGCGGCCGCCTGGCGTCTCTGCTCGACGCCTTTATAGAGGTGGCTGACCGCCCGCGGGATGATGCCCAGCTCCTCGTCTAGTATGGACACATCAAAGCCCGTGCCCATCGTATACGTCTTCCCCGACCCTGTCTGAGATCCAACATTTGATCAGTGTCAACACTTTCAACCCTTTAATAAACACTTTATTATGTGGTTCTTTATGTATTTTATAACTGTGCAGGTTGAACACAATTATAGCTGTGATGTAAAAGTATACGACAATATTTCCCTGTTTAATACTGGAAAGCTGCGTTGACACAATCTGCATTGTAAAAAGCGCTATATAAATAATAGTAACTTGACTATTGCATTTAAATAATAAATACATTTGACATCACATTTAATAATCTTAGTACAGTTATTGTCTAGAGAGGGTGGCACATGTTTCTTTCTGCTGGAGTTCAATGTGTCTGTCTGGAGGATGAGCGAGACGGTTGATAAATCAGGATTAACACAGGGAGAGACAAATGCAGGTCACAGGCAACACTGGCCATAAATGAGACAGACGACATGAAGAATATATGAATGTCAGAGCAGAGCTCGCGCACGTGAAACTAGGTCAATTCCAGACCCCTTTAACCTGTCGTCTTAAATGATCCTGATGTAACCAGACGTGTCAAAGTCAACATGAAATGGCATTTTCTAGAAACACAAACCTGTCCGTAGGCAAAAATAGTGGCATTATAACCCTCAAAACAGCCTTCGATGAGTTTCTCAGTGCAGTTGGCATAGATGGTGTCCTGCATCGAGTCCATGTCAAACACATAGTCATACGTGAAGGCCTTGTCCTTTCCCAGAACCACGTGGGGTTCGCCAGGGGTCACAAATGTGCAGATGTGACATCCTTCAATCTTTTCCTTTGCCAGCTGAGGACGAATCCTGTGACGCACAGAGAGAGAGACATGAAATATCCTAAAATGACTTGCACAGTCACGCTGAATAACAATGAGAACCTCCTGATGTGTTGATAACGTGCAAATTAGTCATCTAAAATAGGACTGTAATTACTGGGTGTCTGACTGCATAGAATAACATGTCTAGCAAGAAATTTTACATTTTAATGATAAAATGTTTGTCAGTTTGATCTAAACAAAGAGATGCTTCCTCACATTCAGCAAGATACAAAAAAAAACTAAGATTTGATTCATACGGAGACCCTAAGAGCTCATGTTGGTGAAAAAAATATTTTTCAAATCTTTTGCGTTCTCTCGCAAAGATGTTTGCATTCCCTCGCAAAACATTGCGTTCTCTCGCAAAGCAAACATCTTTGTGAGAGAACGCAAAGTTTTGTGAGGGAACGCAAACATCTTTGCGAGAGAACGCAAAGTTTTGTGAGGGAACGCAAACATCTTTGTGAGAGAACGCAAAGTTTTGTGAGGGAACGCAAACATCTTTGTGAGAGAACGCAAAGTTTTGCGAGGGAACGCAAACATCTTTGCGAGAGAACGCAAAGTTTTGTGAGGGAACGCAAACATCTTTGCGAGAGAACGCAAAGTTTTGCGAGGGAACGCAAACATCTTTGCGAGAGAACGCAAAGTTTTGCGAGGGAACGCAAACATCTTTGCGAGAGAACGCAAAGTTTTGTGAGGGAACGCAAACATCTTTGCGAGAGAACGCAAAGTTTTGTGAGGGAACGCAAACATCTTTGCGAGAGAACGCAAAGTTTTGTGAGGGAACGCAAACATCTTTGCGAGAGAACGCAAAGTTTTGCGAGGGAACGCAAAAGTTTTGAAAAATATTTTTTCCTCCCACCCCAAAATCTTTCCACCACCATGAGCTCTTAGGGGCTCCGTAGATTCATACTTGCAGCTACATAAGCTTGATTTCTCAAGTTTGTATTGATTTCGTAATGTGAAACAAGCAGCACATTTTTACTGTATTCATTGTAATCTATGGAAGCCCATTTCCGCCACTGAATAAAAATAAAAAAAAGTTAGTGACTTTTTATTTTTTTTCAAAGAATTTTGAGATATAAACTTGCAATTGCGAGATAAAAACTCACAATTCTGACTTTCTCAGAATAGCGTGATATAAACACAATTGCGATTTATAGTCTCAATTGCGAGATAAAAACTCACAATTCTGGCTTTTCCTGGCAATTGCGAGTTTATATCTTACAATTCTGACTTTCTCAGAATTGCGTGACAAACTCACAATTGCAAATTATAAACTCAAAATTGTAATTTATAAAGTCACAATTGCGAGATTAAAAACTCGCAATTCTGACTTTTTTTCATTCCAATTTTGAGGTGTGGGGAAAGACTGATATGTTCTCAGAATTTATATCTCGCAATTATGACTTTTTACGATTGCGAGTTTTTATTGTTGGCTAAAAAGTCACAATAACCTTTTTTATTTTTTATTCAGTGGCGGAAACGGGCTTCCACAGTAATCTGTAAAAATTAAAGTTATAATAAATCTAAGCGGACATGTAATTTTACACTATAATACTTTACAAAATACAAATGTTGTATGTAAAATACACAAATAAACAATACAATTTACCACGAAAAACCATATTTAATTCAACAAGGCAATACATTAGCATTTTTTATGTACTGCTAAAAAAATCCAAACCACCTTATCATTTTCAGTGAGCAAATGCAAACTGACATTCCCAGAGTTCCCTGTATGCAAGACTTTACTTGAGAGATTGACCATTATTCAGTTTTACCGATACGTTTTTTGATATAGTTGGATATATTTTTTGTAGAACCACATCCACAACTTGAACATCAAATTACTTTAATTACAGCCATTAATGCTGAAATGAGATGTTTTGCAGATATTCTTGAGATGTAGTTTTATCTTCACATTAAAAAGCGAGACAAACTCACAGACACACATAAATCAAATACCGCAATCGATAACAAAAAAAAGAAAAAGAAAAAAAAAAATCTATATTGGTCCATCTCTGCGTTTGGTCTCTAGAAGTCTCTATGATATTCTGGTAATAAAATATGGCTCTGGTCCTTTTCGATCCATCTTTCATCTTGTTTACCAAGCAAAAACTGTTAGTCCAATCAATTGTAACATCACACATCTCTTTAACAAGCCATACAATTTGAGGTATCATTTATGTCTGTAGCACACCGAGTTTAATACTTAGCGGTATGGTTTGTTCAAATCGCCAGTCTGCAGCAACGGTGATGCTTGCATGGCTCAATAAACACCACTAAAAAGAGACGCTGATGTCACTTTCTGTGGCGCACCTGACAGCAGAGGCTGAGCTTTCACTCGGACTGTGAGAGACGCTTTTGTTCAGAGCACAATTCACTGACAGCAGCACAGAGAGACTATTGTGAGTGTGTTTGATACTGGATCTGTCCTGTACTGAACACCAGAGAGAGAGACAGATATGTGGGTGAGAGACACATAAGCAGAGGATGGGTTGGAGCCAGTCTGTAAGATCAGTATTGTTTGTGTTTTAAACCAGGGCAACATAATTCATATCGTAGTTCTATACAGGGTAACGTCTACAAAAAGTACTATAAAGAACAGACTGAAATGTGTGCTACTATTCACATCTTTATATCTGCACTAAGTCACAATGTCTGAACACTGAACTTAATCAAAATTTTATCCATTCATTCTCCTGCTGCTTATCTGGGATCCGGTCATGGTGACAGCAGGCTGAGAATGGCCCGCTTTTTTCAGAGGGATGCCAAGGTGTTGAAATAATCCAGCGTGTCTGACCCTGGTCTCTTCCCAGTTGGACATGACCAGAACCCCTCCACTGGAAAATGTCTGGGAGACATTCAAAGCAGATGCCTGAACTAGGGATGCACCGAATGTACGGCAACCAAAATTATTTGTCCGAAAATAGCAAAAAAGCACTTTCGGTGTTCGGCCGAACAAGCTAATAAATTAACAATAACATGATGCTATCAAATAGCAACCAGCGTACAGTGAGAGGCGCACACTCTTTATAATGCAGCAAACACGTCGACAGTGTGGAAGCATTTAAAACTGTCCGAGAAAGACGCAATAATCATTACAAGCACTGACAGCGAGAGACTGTTTAGTGCTGCATCGCATGTCTTCGATGAGAAGAGGAAGGGTGGTTGTTGTTGGTTACTGTATGATGACTGAAATCGCGAAATGGCCTTAAACAATTAGTAAAGAAACTGCAGAATATTATGTTTTCTAACACATGTACGAATTGCAGGTATTCTGACAGCGCTATCTGCTTGTTAGCCAGGGTTCAAAGCGCAAGGAAGGTTGAAACATTGTTAGTTGCTCAGTAACATTTTTATGAAGGCATGTGAGAGTGTGATACGTGCAACGAACATCTTCCCAAATTCATAATGAGAATCATTATAAATCTGCTGTTGTCAACAAAAAGAAGCATTGAGGTCTTCCTGCAGGTTAGAGAAAAAGCAAGACATCTAACAGTATTCATAAATGTTACTATTGTAATTTTACTGTTGTTCTGTAAATTAAAATAATAAAGTAAAGCAATAATAGTAATTACAACAGCTCTATTAATACATGTATTATGACATTCACACATAGGGTTTTAAAAGAATTATCTTCTGCTCAGCAAGGCTGCATTTATTCGTACAGTAAAAATACATGCTTTATACAAGGGGTCTCAAAAATGGCCAACAAATATTATTTATCTAAGTTATTAATTTTAAGTTAAATTGTGCTGTGTTTTTGCAAGGTTTGCTAGAATGTAAAAAAAAATGTTAAATAATTATTTATAAAGTGTTGTTTTGTAATTAATTTCTTCTTTGAAAAGCAAGACAAAACAGTAAAAAGCACATTTTGGCTATTTAATTTATAAATTGGGGAAAAAAAATAATTGGCAAAATACAGTACATGGAGAAAAATTAGGTAAAAAACATGTTCGGTATTCAGTCTTCAGCCCTTTGTTTAATTTTGTTCGGTTTCAGCTTCAGCCAAGAATTTTCATTTCGGTGCATCCCTAGCCTGAACCAACTGAACTGGCTCCTTTCGGCTCTGTGGAGCAAGGGCACTATACAGAGTCTCTCTCATTTGTCAGAGCTTCTATCTCTCATATTTTGCTCAGACACCCTTTTGAGAAAACACATTTCAGCTGCTTGAACTTCATTGTTTTGGCCATTACTTAAAGTTCATGAGGGATGGAACATAGATCAACTGGTAAATCGAGAGTTCTTGGGACTCCTTCGGACTCCACTCCGGCCTCACCATAACAGTCCGATTCAACAACCAATCTACTGCCACCACTCCTCCTTTCTATCGATCTCGGTCTCATGATGCTTAGACCTGCCCTCACTTATGAACAAGAACTCAAGATACTTGAACCCCTCTACTTGGGGAAGCAGCTCACTCCCTACTTAAAGTGGGTAATCCATCTTTTTCCGGCTGAGAACCAAGGCCTCAGATATGGAGGTGCAGACTAATATCACCAGGCAAAGTCAGCAAGTTCCCATCCTGACTTACAAGAGCCTGCACCAGCCTAAACTTCCTAAAATAAGCCAACTGGTGGTTTGCAACAGTGACAGACAGCAAGAACCTTCCAGCAACAGCTCAAATTACACAATAGAGGCTTTAAACAAAGCCCACTCGGACTCCATGTCTCCAGCCTCACTCAGGATCAAGGCGTAGCTCTTCTGGAGGTGGGATTTAAAGATCTTCTAGACAGAATCCTCTGCCAAACATTCCCATTTCACCCAGATGATTTGCTTTGGTTTCCCCAAGTCTGTCCAAAAGCTTTCAGACCCCCGTCATCTTATTCAACTTATTCAGCTCTGCTTGTCTCTTTACCAAGTGTGCAAAATATACGGCCACAGGTCCAATGATATAACAACAAATTCAATCTTCAAACTTTGGCCTAAAATGGTCTAGAAGTAGGTACACAGAGTTTGTTCTGGCCAATCCATTCTGAGCACAGGAGTCCTACAACAGAATACCTTTTGGGAAACGCACCCCAGGTCTCTTCGTCGTCACCAACTTGAGTTTTGACATCACTCTTACCCCTTTTCCACCAAGGCAGTTCCAGTTCTGGTTCGGAGCCAGAGCCTAGTTTCAAAACGGTTCTTCGTCTTTCGACACCAAAAGCACCAGCTCTGAACCAGGAAAAGCGATTTGTAAGTAGCACCAAAACATTGCTGGGTTAGAAGGAAGAACCGCTTGTGTCAGGGGCTGGGGCGGGGTTAGATTAGATTAGATTCAACGTTGTCGTCACTGTGCAGAGTACAAGTACAGAGCCGATGAAATGCAGTTAGCATCTAACCAGAAGTGCAAATAACAAAGTATATAAATATAAAAAATATGTGTATATACATTAACTTTTATGACATATAGGGCAAGCTATAAGGGTAGAGGGGGAGAGACTAGCTCAGTGCAAATGACTGTGCATACAATTTAGGTTGCAAGGAAGTATAAACAGAAGGTGCATTATACAGTGAGGTATGTAAATAGCACATATGGCCAATGACCTTAATGGCATCCGGAAGTAGAAATGTGCAAGGGAATGTGCAAAACATCAGAGAAATGTGCAAAATAACAGAGGGAATAATAAGAACATTGTGAGTGAGGAGTGCAGACAGGTTATTGAACAGTGCAGTTTTGTTTTTGTTTTTTTAACCATTAGGTGGTCCATCTTGGATGTAGTGTTCAGCGCCTGAGATTGGAGTTCAGTAGGCTGACAGTTGAGGGAAAGAAACTGTTCCTGAGTCTGCTGGTGCGACAACGAAGGCTCCTATAACGTCTCCCCGATGGGAGAGGAGTGAACAGTCTGTGTTTGGGGTGAGAGGAGTCTTTGATGATACTTCTCACTCTCCTTAGGCAGCGTTTTTGGTAAATGTCTTTGATGAAGGGTAGCCCGACACCAGTGGTGTATTGGGCAGTTTTCACCACCCGCTGGAGGGCTTTCTGGTCCGAAACAGTGCAGTTGCCATACCACACTGTGATGCAGTTTGTGAGAATGCTTTCAATAGTGCAACGGTAAAAGTTCACCAGGATGTGGGGGAACAGGTGAGCTTCCCTTTGTTTCCTAAGGAAGTAAAGGCGCTGTCGTGCCTTTTTGATCAGTATGGATGTATTGAGGGTCCTGGAAACATCCTCAGAGAGATGGACGCCAAGGAACTTGAAGCTCGTCACGCGCTCCACTTCGTACCCATCAATGTAGATGGGAGTGTGTGTGTGGTCCTTCTTAGTCCACCGGTGGTCTACAATCCGCTCTTTGGTCTTCTGGGTGTTGAGTGCAAGGTTGTTGTTGGCACACCACGTTGCTATATGATGAACCTCATCACTGTAGGCCGTCTCATCATTGCCGCTGATCAGGCCTACCACTGTGGTGTCATCTGCAAACTTGATTATGGAGTTAGAGCCATGTACAGGTATGCAGTCGTGGGTGAAAAGAGAGTAGAGAATTGGGCTCAGTACACAGCCCTGTGGTACCCCAGTGTTTAGAGTGAGGACGGAGGAGGTGTGGTTACTGATCCTAGCAGACTGTGGTCTGTTGGTGAGAAAGTCCAGGGTCCAGTTACAGAGGGAGGGGGGGATGCCAAGATCAATGAGCTTGGAGATCAGCTTGGATGGGATCACTGTATTGAAGGCGGTACTGAAATCAGTGAATAGCATCCTGACATATGTGTTGGTTCTGTCCAGGTGCGTCAGGGCAGAGTGGAGAGCTGAGGCGATGGCATCCTCAGTTGACCTGTTGGATTTGTAGGCGAACTGGTATGGGTCCAGTGTTGGGAGCAAGCATGTTTTCCGGCGGGAAAGAACCAGCCTCTCAAAACACTTTGCAATAATGGGAGTAAGAGCAACTGGGCGGAAGTCATTGAGGGTCACTGCACCAGCATGTTTTGGTACAGGTACAATGGTGGCTGTTTTGAAGCAGTTGGGAACAATGGCTTTGGCCAAAGAGAGGTTGAAAATGTTGGGGAAGACCTCAGCCAGCTGTTTTGCACAGGCCCTAAGCACCCAGCTTTATGGGAGTTCACCTTACGCAAGGTGGCGCACACGTCACTGGTGGAAAGTGTGAGCGGCAGGTCGTCATGTTGATGGGTGGTTCTGTGTTTACACGATCAAAGCAAGCATAAAAGTTGTTCAGTTCGTCAGGTAGGGTGGCATTGCTGTTTGGGGGTGTACTGTTTGCTGGTTTATAGTCTGTGAGGGCATGGATGCCTGTCCACATTCGCCAAGGGTCATTGTTTTTAAATCTGTCCTCAATGCGCAGTTTGTAATTGTTTTTAGCTGATTGAATTCCCCTCTTCAGATTGGACCTGGATAAGCCGTAAGCTTCACGGTCGCCAGATTTGAAAGTGGCGTCAGGTGCCTTCAGCAGGAGCCGGACTTCCTTGTTCCTCCAGGGTTTCTGATTGGGGTACAATTTAATTACTTTATGGGTGGTTACGTTGTCAACACATCTGTTGATATGATGCAGAACAGAGCTGGTGTAGGTGTTAACATCTGTGTGGGAGTCCAGTGTGGCCCGAGAGCTTTTGGATCGCTCTCACGGTGCTTTAGTGTGTTGCATGCCGATCGATCGGTCTGCGTGGCAATGATGCACCTCGAACATGCCTGTTGTGTTCAGCACTGCCGCACATAAGCACAAAACACAGTCAGAATCTTTCCCTCTGTGACACAAATCACAGAGAGATCCCCCTCTTGACTACCGAGTTAAAGTTCATAACCATGGCGCAGAGTCGGGTTATGAGTATTCCCACATCCTCTAGTTGCCTCTCATCCTGGCCGACTGCAGAGAAGGAGCTTGTCCAACCCCTATCCAGGTGTTTGTTTCCAGAGCCCGAGCTATGTCTGGAGGTGAGGCCATCTATATCTGGCTGGTATCACTTAACCTCCTGCACCTCTGACTCCTTCCCCATCACAGAGGTCGCATTCCATGTGCCAAAAGCTAATTCTGCAACCAAGGTCCTGTCTTCAGGACCCCTTCTCCGCCTGCCGCTCATTGTATATTGCATCAGGTCCCCTTTTCTTCCCCTAGCAGTTGGTGAGGTCACAAGTACCACTCCTCCACTGGGGCTGGTGCCAGAGCCGGACCCCAGTTGGTATTTTTTTTTGTTTTTGGCTAAGCCTAACTGTGCCGCATGGGCCAGAGCCGGTAAATAACTAATGTCGTAGGATATAATATACACATAATTGCTCTGGCTAACTCCACAGACAGCACAACTAACAAGCATAATTCAGAAATAAAATTAATATTACAATTGCATACCAAATATCCAAAACAACTAAATCAATATTCTGAATATCCTATGTTGACCAGTGTAAATATGAATAACACCAATGAATAAGATTTAATAGGGTCTTTTTCAGGGAGCAATTTCATAACATTTTATAACCCTATCCCAAAATGTTCATCTTTCCAATATAAATATCACTGTTATTTGCAGCAATTTACATACAAATCTTTGAACTCATTACACTAATGAATGCAATAAAATGCTCCATTATTAATCCCAAAATTATTAAGAAAAGAATTCTGAAATTAGATGTCTATAGACAAGTCTCTGCCTGTGATGTTCACATCCCTGAGGCAGCTTCATACAGACGGTATAAATCATTAAAGTGTGATCTCTAGACAGCCTTTCACTACTCCTGGCTGCATTTTAAGAGGAACCTGGATCATCTTTCTTTTCCAAAATTCCAAACTAATCCCAGATGAAAGAACAGATGACAGTAATCACGTAAAGTGCAAAAAAAATATAACATCAGACTAGAACTATATAATCAATGCATGTCACCAAGAGAGGAAGAGAGAACGATTTAGTTGAATTTGTTATGGATGGACAGGCTTGCATTATGCAGGAATCAGCACCACAGCTCTCTCTGTCCCTCTCTTTGTGTCATGAGTGCGGTTTTCCTGCCCTGTGACAGAATGTAGGCCACTACTGGATCTGCTGCTGTTTAACCTTAATTCCTCATTCACACGCACTCATTTCTGAGTTCACAGCGATTTTTGACTTTTAGCTCAAATGAATGATTATTACAGTGTCCACATTCATGTTTCTGTAAACACAATAATGAAAAAAACACTCATCCCTGTCAGCAGTCCCTGACAGTGACAGTCATTATAAAGGACGTTGCTTTTTTTAAATAAGCCTGTGGTTTGTTTTAAAACGAATAAGCAAGACTGCTCTGTTCAGCATTGTATATAATATAAGGATATTGGATATTTTGGGCATTTTATAGGATTGTGACTTTCTGTGTGTTAACCTATCACACAAATCTCCAGAGCTGCTGAGCTATTTCCAGCAGCATTTCATTTGGAATATGTAGCTTATTAAAAACTTATCATTAAACACACAGAAACAAGGTCTTCAGTCAGTACTGCACTAAAAGAAAGCTAGTACACTAGTACCGCCTTAGTGAATCGATAAATTGAATATTTTAATAGGAATAGACTAACATTAAAATTGTGGCCTATATGGATAAGCTGATAATTATTTTCATATGTTATGGCTGATATCTGATTAATGGCTATTTTGCACATAAACTAAAAAGAGAACAATAAAAAATATCATCAATCAAATCAAATTAAGAATTAAAAAAATAAAAATGCTATTCAAAAGTATACAAAACAAAATTTATTTTATAAATATAATATTACATTTAAAATATTACATTTAACAGTGTTATTGAAAAATTCTTGTTTTAAAAAAAATAAAGTGAATGTTGACATGTGGTGTTCGCATGATGACAAATGTTCATCATTGCACTGTTCATTCCTGAATATTAATAGTGATCAAAAATGTGTTTGGGGCATGAGAATGCCCATAGCAGGAATGAACCAGTGGTCGTATCTATGCCGACAGACAGTCTCTATGTGACACAGCTATTGATGCAGTGCAGTGAGGCGTGAGGAGTTTGCGAGCGCATACAAAATAACAGCATGTGTGAGAGCCAAGAGACGAGAGCACTGGCTTAATTCTGTCCCACAGGCCTCCCGAGACCCACTCGAGGGAAAACCGGCCCTGAATACAGCATGAGATATAATGAGAGTAAACAGATATCAGATGGACCCAGATGCATTGTGGGATAAAGCTGAACAGTCCGGCTGAAATAATCGGCCTGTTCTTTTCTGTCTTGGCAGTTTATCAAACATTTCTAGTGAAATCACAGTCTCAGAGACATTTGGAAGAGCATGAAAAGGCAGAGGGCAACAGGTACGATTGGTAAAACTAATGGCGTCCTGAAAGGTTTTCAAGTGAGAGAGCGTTCTTTGTTCTTTAACTAGAGCACGACGTCAAACTCAATCCAAATGCATTTGACTTGTTGCTATTTTATCCCACAGTACAGCAGAAGTGTCTAGAGGCTGTCAGACAGGTGCATTCTAGGTTTCAGAAGGCTGTAAACAGTGAAGATACCACACACACATGGGTCTTTCCCCTGCAGACAATGTTATGGCAGCTTTCACCTGATGACAACAGCTATAGCAACACCATTACACATCATCACACATATGAAAACATGTCTGTGCAATATTGCATTTTAAAAGATATTCACATAGGGAACTGTTATGCTAAAATTGTAATAATATTTCCCAATATTTAATGTATTTTTGATCAAATAAATCTGGTCATAGTGTGCATAAGACACTTCTTCCAAAAATATTTGAATTTTGTTATTATTATTATTCTAAACATTTGACCAGATGACCACTACACCAACAGGAACTTAAAGCTGCAGTCCGTAAGTTTTGCCTCTTTGTCGCCATCTCTGTTTGAAATTGGAATTATCTTCCGTGCGTGGGGTTGTACTCCGGCATGGCTCCAGCATGGATGAATCTAATGTCTGGCTGTCAGTCACCGTTCCGGTATAGATACTGTACTTAGGAATCACAGATTCTAGCCTATGTCTTGGAATATATGACCGGAATAAGAATTTTCACCGTATATTGCCATCTCAACAAGTAAGTAACAAGTCTGCCATATTTGTTCTGACCAGATGTAATCAGTAATCAGATGTACATTTAAAACTGGAATATAATTTAATTTCATTCACGTGTTTCATAAACACAGTCCTTTCTGGATTACAATCCACCATCAAAATGATAAATTTAATTATTCTAGCTGCATTGAGAAAAGGCTATAAACGATCCGCCGCCTGCAGGATCCTCGCCTGCGATAGCCTACTAGCCGGGACAAATTCTTTATGTTTACAGACGTGACGTAATGACTCAGTGCCATGGTCGAATTTCCCACGAAAACCTACCCATACCACTCAAACTAGAAAACATTATTATAAGATAACCGTTGCGATAGTTTTGAATGCTGGCTGGTTATGTACTTGTTCAAATATTGATTTTGATTCATAAAGTATTTTGAATATTTGATTAACCCAAAAAAGTTACGGACTGCAGCTTTAAATAACATTGCATTCTATACAATACATAGACAATAATATGGAGTTGGACCCCTTGGTTATAACAGCTATAACAGCTTCCACTCCAAGAAAGCTTTTCACAAGGTTTTGGAGTACTTCTGTTTTTTTTGTTTTTTTGCGCATTCATCTACAAACCCGATTCCAAAAAAGTTGGGACACTGTACAAATTACGAATAAAAAAGGAATGCAATAATTTACAAAATCTCATAAACGTATATTTTATTCACAATAGAATATAGATAACGTATCAAATATTGAAAGTGAGACATTTTGAAATGTCATGCCAAATATTGGCTCATTTTGGATTTCATGAGAGCTACACATTCCAAAAAAGTTGGGACAGGTAGCAATAAGAGGCCGGAAAAGTTAAATGTACATATAAGGAACAGCTGGAGGACCAATTTGCAACTTATTAAGTCAATTGGCAACATGATTGGGTATAAAAAGAGCCTCTCAGAGTGGCAGTGTCTCTCAGAAGTCAAGATGGCAAGAGGATCACCAATTCCCCCAATGCTGCGGTGAAAAATAGTGGAGCAATATCAGAAAGGAGTTTCTCAGAGAAAAATTGCAAAGAGTTTTAAGTTATCATCATCTACAGTGCATAATATCATCCAAAGATTCAGAGAATCTGGAACAATCTCTGTGCGTAAGGGTCAAGGCCGGAAAACCATACTGGATGCCCGTGATCTTCGGGCCCTTAGATGGCACTGCATCACATACAGGAATGCTACTGTAATGGAAATCACAACATGGGCTCAGGAATACTTCCAGAAAACATTGTTGGTGAACACAATCCACCGTGCCATTCGCCGTTGCCGGCTAAAACTCTATAGGTCAAAAAAGAAGCCATATCTAAACATGGTCCAGAAGCGCAGGTGTTTTCTCTGGACCAAGGCTTATTTAAAATGTACTGCGGCAAAGTGGAAAACTGTTCTGTGGTCAGACGAATCAAAATTTGAAGTTATTTTTGGAAAATTGAGACGCCATGTAATCCGGACTAAAGAGGACAAGGACAACCCAAGTTGTTATCAGCGCTCAGTTCAGAAGCCTGCATCTCTGATGGAATGGGGTTGCATGAGTGCGTGTGGCATGGGCAGCTTGCACATCTGGAAAGGCACCATCAATGCTGAAAGGTATATCCAAGTTCTAGAACAACATATGCTCCCATCCAGACGTTGTCTCTTTCAGGGAAGACCTTGCATTTTCCAACATGACAATGCCAGACCACATACTGCATCAATTACAACATCATGGCTGCGTAGAAGGAGGATCCGGGTACTGAAATGGCCAGCCTGCAGTCCAGATCTTTCACCCATAGAAAACATTCGGCGCATCATAAAGAGGAAGATGCAACAAAGAAGACCTAAGACAGTTGAGCAACTAGAAGCCTGTATTAGACAAGAATGGGACAACATTCCTATTCCTAAACTTGAGCAACTTGTCTCCTCAGTCCCCAGACGTTTGCAGACTGTTATAAAAAGAAGAGGGGATGCCACACAGTGGTAAACATGGCCTTGTCCCAACTTTTTTGAGATGTGTTGATGCCATGAAATTTAAAATAAACTTATTTTTTCCTTAAAATGATCAATTTTCTCAGTTTAAACATATGATATGTCATCTATGTTGTATTCTGAATAAAATATTGAAATGTGAAACTTCCACAACATTGCATTCTGTTTTTATTCACAATTTGTACAGTGTCCCAACTTTTTTGGAATCGGGTTTGTAGTAGAGCATCTGATGTCGGATGAGATGAACTGGCTCTCCATATCAATTCATTCCAATGGTGTTTGATTGGGTTAAGGCCAGGGCTCTTTGTGGGTCGGTCAAGTTCTTCCACACCAAACTCATCCAACCATGTCTTTATGGGCCTTGCTTTGTACACTGGGTCACAGTCATGTTGGGATAGAAAAGGGTCTTCAGCAACTGTTCCCACAAAGTTGGAGGCATGGCATTGACCAAAATATCTTTGTATTCTGAAGCATTAAGATTTCCCTTCATTGGAAGTAAGGGGTCTAGCCCCATCCCTCTTCCACCAAAATTTACAGTTGGCACAATGCAGACAAGCAGGTGATGTTCTGCTGGCATCTGGCGGCAAACATAGTTCATAATTCATCACTCCACAGAACAGGTTTCCACCGCTCCAGAATCCAGTGATGGCATGCTTTATGTCACTCTATGGCCCCGATCACACCAAACGCGCTGCCTTTTTTTTTGATGACTTTTAAAAAAAATCAGCAGTGTGCTGCATTTTTTATGTTGCTAGGCAACCACCAAATCAGTGGTCCTGTCAGTCTAATCAAAGGATTATAGCGCGAGCGCTCTAAAATGTTTCGGTTTTGCTAAGTAAACTGACAAATTAGCAAAAACCTTAAAAAAAAATTCAGTTCCAGGTAACCCGCGACAGACACCAAATATTTCTCCTGCATCATTGCAGTCTCCTCCAGACTTTCTAAGCAGCGGTAAACTTTCGTAATCAAAGGTCCACCTCTCCATTCACAATGGAAAAAAATACGAACGAGTTGCTGTATTTTCAACTTCAGGCGCTCAGAGTGTTCCTGCAAAAACGCAGGATCTCTTCAACTGTGGTTGCGCAATGGAGTATTGGTGGCTTTTATACACCATGTGCAACAGCACTCGGTGACCCTGCTGCTGTTCCCAACTGACTTTGCAAAAGTGGCATCCTATCATAGTACCACAGTTGAATTCACATTCTCTTTAGAATGACCCTTTTTTCACAAATGCTTGTAAATGCAGACTGCATGGTGCTTGATTGTATACACCTGTGGCAATGGGTCTGACTGAAACATCAGAATTCAATCATTCAAAGGAACATATAAATAAAAAAATACAGGGGCTGGACAACTGAAACACCTTGTTTTAGACCACCATCATTTATTAGTATGGTCTAGAGAACCTGGGGCCACTGTCCTGCAGAGTTTGACTCCAATCCTAATCAAACACAAAGTATACGTCACATACATCTCAATAAACTGCTTTTCATTAAAAACAACCAACAAAAAAATACTGCAACACACAGTAATGTTCTGTATATTTGAGTAAAATCAGTAACAACAGACACTTCAGACCAGATCATCACTGCCATTCAAACTACCAATAAACTGCTTTACTTTCTATCGGTATAAGCAATCGGATTTATTTGTTCTCGTTCCAGTAACATAATCAAATAAAGTGGCATGGATTCAGCAGTGATTGGAAGGTTACTGAACGCATAATACAAAGATGAACGTGATAAGGTGAAGATTGCAGTAAGTCTACAGTAATGTTTGCCTTCTGTAGGAAGGCTGTAGGCAGTGAGGCATGATGTGTTTACAGAAGCTCTCTTAAAAACCAACAGCAGTCAAACGTCGCTGATCTCAATACATATACAGTATGTATGTATCATGCCCCCTGTAACTGTCTCTTACCTCAGTAACCCATGATGAGAAGAGACTGAAACACATAGAAATAGTATATGATGACATCTTAGCTTAATGTGCTCTAGATATAGACATAGATTGGACTTTAAAAGCAACACACAACCTGTCTGTGTTTGTTTATTCACAGCCGTTTGAGCTTGAGGGAATTTGATCAAATTTAGTTGTAAGGCCAAACAAACAGAGATACATTGAAAAGGCACAGAATGCAAGAACTCAAGCATGCGGGAAGTGAAGAGCAGTTCGCTGGGTGTGGTGAATGTGGTAAAACTACCCCACATCTGCTCTGCATGATATTGCTGCTTTCTAGACAAACTGCAATTACAGAGCAGAGATTCTGTTCCTGCCGCAGACCGGGAATATGTCCACATGGCCGCATAGTTTCTGTGTCACTGGGGTCACAGACTAACTGGAGAGCTCTCCGTTCTGTTGACACATCAGCTTCAGCTCAAAAAATAAAAAGATAAGAATACCGGTGCAAAAACTAGAGACCATGGTATGCTCAATTCATTCAAATGTTCAATTCATTTAGTAATTTTATTTAAACAAAACCAAACAATACAATATTATTATCTATATACCGTTCAAAAGATTTTTTGGTAGCACTTTACAATAAGCTTCTTTAGTCTACCTTATTTAGTGCATTACCTAGCAATGAGCAATACATTTGTTAAAGTGTTTATGAATCTTTGTTCCTGTAAGTTATGCACCCATTCATTATTAGTTCATGTAAGCTCTGGTTCATGATTAATTGATGCTTTAGAAAAAAATAATAACTTCTAGTTCATGTTAACTAATGCAACCTTATTGGAAAGTGTTACAGATTTTTTGAAAGAAATGCACACCAAGGCTGCAATTACACTATATTGCCAAAAGTATTGGCACCCCCTTCTAATGAACATGTTTGACTACTTTAGTAATTTCTATGAGTACAAATCTTAATGTTTAAGCATATAATGATATTCTAGGGAATTGTGTGCTTCTAATTTTATAGCAACAGTTTGGACAGAACCCTTTTCTATTCTAACATGACAGTGTCTCTGTGTATAAGACACGGTTCAGAAAGACATGATTCAGTCAGTGTGGAAGAACTCGTCCATATTTTACCCAGTGCTAGGTTATATTTAAATATCATGTACTTTACACCCTGATACTACTTTTTTTTCTTAATAGTTTTAAATGAATATATGCTACATTTTACGTTGATACCAAGTATATTTTGGTAAATAGGTTAAGCATTTCTGCAAACACTGTAAACATGGGTATAATATTTATTATGAATGTGACGTCAATGGACTAGATTAACGAGAGGAAGCACATCAGTCTCATTTCATCTCTATCTGTGAGGCATGAGAGCAGGGCTTTTATTTCATCACACAATGACATTTGCTCATGCAAGAGCCGCTGAAGAAAACTGCACTGTCATCCCCAGCTGCCTCTCCGACTGTACTGTAACCACGGGGGGGGTTTATTCACAATCACGGTACATCCACAAAATCAGCTTTAGGAAATCGGTCAAGCGCCTATATTTCTGCTTAAAGCTTTGTCAATGGTCTGTGAATGTAAGCAGATGAGACAAAAACTCTGATGTGTCAAAACTTCATATCTGCAGCTAAACCAACCTGCTGCTGTTTATGTCATTAATATTAAACAAAAAGAGTACTAACAAAAAATTATGTATATATATATATATATATTAGTGTCGTCAAACAATTAATCGCGATTAATCGCATCCAAAATAAAAGTTTGTTTACATAATATATGTGTACTGAGTATATTTATGTATATAAGTGCACATACATGCAGTATATATTTAGAAAATATTTACATGTACATTTATATAATATATAAATATATCTAATATATAAACATAACATATTTTTCCTAAATATAAACATGCATGTGTTTGTATTTATTTATACATAATAAACATACGCAGTATACACACACATATTATTTAAACAAAAACTTTTATTTTGGATGCGATTAATCGTTATTAATTGTTTGACGGCACTAATATATACACACATATATATATATATATATATATATACACTTTAGGCTACTTAAAGTACAGGGAAAAACTAAAAGCGACGTTAAATTAGTTTAATAAATTAATTTATATTCATAATTATACGTTTCAGAATAGTAGCGTCTTCAATTGCATATCATTTAAATAAGGCTAGTATATGTATTACATTAAATACATTTTCAGTTATTTGTGTTATTGTCAACCTATTTGTTTTTTAATGTTGCTGATGCTTTATTTTAATAATCAAAGGCTGTAAGATTTTGAAATTGACACAAATGTACCACACAATTTGCCAGCCTGACTGACATACAATAACAGTTCTCTGTTCTCTCTTATCGAGTTCAATTTCCTGTAACAGAAAACAGTCCAGACACAAATATAATCATTACTGTAAGCTAGATGAATTTATTTGACTGACCGGTAAACAACAAAATGCATCTCTGTAGACATCTGAAACACAAGGAACAGGCTGATCACAGATCTAACGCACAGATTCATCAATACATCTCTTCTTTCTTTCATTGATCATCTGTCAGTTAACTGTCTACTTTCAGCACAGAATGCCACTCAAACCAGTGACAAACACACAGCACTAAAGCAGCGTTTCTCAAATTATTTCATTGGTACATGTGGCTGATGCTGACAGTTGTTCAGATCTTCAGTTGTGCTGGATACTGCATCCTGATCGTGTGCAATTTCACATTTTCATTTCATTTTAGTGACATTAATTCAGCATTTCCTGCTCGGCGATATTTCGTCAGTGAAAGTCATTTCAATAGGAATGCACACAATCAGAAGATCTGTGAGGACAACATAGTTCCACACAGATTTGGCTCACGCAAACTTGCAGAAAGTGACTTGGCCACGCAATGCTAATGTTGTTAACATTAATAATTTGAGAATAAAGTAAAACAATAATAATAATTTGCACGGTGATATGAGCTAACCGATCTTTCGATTTAGTCGCCATTGGTAGCGTGATTTATTGTAATGCTTTTTTCCTCAGTTGGTCAGAACAAACATGGCAGATTTGTTACTTGCTTGTTCAGAAAGTTGTTATTTGGGTCATATATTCAAGACGTAGGCTAGAATCTGTGATTGTGAAGTACAGTCAACATCCACACCGGTGCGGTGACTGACTGACACATTAGCTTCATCCGCACTGGAGCCATGCCGGAGCACAATCCACGCAAGGAAGAGGTTTTTAAACAGAGATGGTGACAACTTACAGACTGCAGCTTTAAATGACTTAAATTGCATTACAGCCCTTACATCATTGAATATCAGAGCTGTCTGTTTACGGATCCCATAGGAATGAATGAGAAGTGCTGTAAACTGAATCCCACCCGTCGCAAAAAGTCAGTGACTTCTCCTATAAAACGACATTTTTGTTTGGTGTAAACTCTAAAAACGGTTTAATCCAAATGTGTTGTTTAGTGTAAAACATGTTGAAGATTGGCAGATACTGTAAGCTGTTGATTCATCAAATAGTGAGCGGTTTATTCAGCGTAGCGAAGCCTCTCCTCCATTGACATCCATTCAAATAAACCGGCCTCTTGTCTCCGTTCCGTTAGCATTAGCGTTATGCTTTTTTGGCTAAAGGTTGCAGGCTTGCCTTTTAGTGGCTTTGGTAAAGTGTCCATCCGTATCTGCCGGAAGGTCATCCGGGTACTTTTTGCCAAGGTTTTTTTTTTTTGGAAAACTATAAATTCAGACACACTACTTTTTTGGCATACAGATTTTCGCAGACAGTTTTTCACCTTATTTTTCCTGTAAGAGCGGGCGAGGTCATTTGTAAATTTAATGTGTATGGCTTCCGCTTCCAGCTCTTTGTAGCTGGATTTTGCTGCTTTATAAAGCAAACTATGGACAAATAAGGTGGATATGTGACGTTGCTCCTATTTGCCCCGCCCACTCAGAAATCTCATTGGTCCAAAATCACGCAACAATATAACTATGCACAACACATGAAATATCCTGATTGTTTGTCAACATACACAAAGAAATGATTTGTAGATGGAAACTTTCCATTGTTGCATGGTGTTAGGACACAGTGGTACAGTAAGAAATTCCATTTACTGATTTAGCGATTATACCTATAATATTGCACATAATTATTATAATCCTAATTTTCCATTGATTCCGGGGTGAACTGTAAGGCGCAAATGTGCATGGGCTGCAGCAGCAGGTGACAGCGCATCAGTAACGCACACTAGAGCTCGTGCCCTACCTGAGCGCCACGCGCACTGTGCTCTCGTCCTGTCCGCTTGACATGATTAGATCTTCATCGATCGATGGATGCTGGAAGTGCGCAGCAGTGCTCGGCTCATACACACACCAGCTCTGCTATATCCAGGGTTTTGATGTGCATGCACCCGCTACAGCAGCGATGCATTGCGATCACGCGAGATCATCCGCTCGTGCAGCGATCCTGAGCGCGTCCCGATCTCATCTGATCTACATGCTCGCTTCATGAAGACCCAGCCGCAATGCGTCACCAAACCACGCCTCCTGCAAGACCCCTGGAGGGTGACGTCACCGCACGCATGTGAGAGACATAATAGCTGTAGACTCCAGATAACTTCATATTGTGGGATATATCTGCACAGATGCTGGTGTGCTTAAGTCATTTCAGTTCAATTTAATTTTGAACCTAATTATTTTATTTGGTATTAGTATTAATTATATTTAATATGTTTATCATGCAACTGAATTTGTCATGATTTGTTCAACAGTTGATTATTATTGAACAGTAGAAATGATTGGTATGTCATTTTATTAGTTTATTATTTTTCTAAATATTGTGTTATAAATAATAGTGCTGTCAAACGATTAATCGCATCCAAAAGTTTTTGTATATGTATGTGTACCGTGTATACTTAATATGTATATAAATACACATACACACATGCATGTATATTTAATCAACATATTGTGTTTATATATATATATATATATATATGTGTGTGTGTGTGTGTGTGTGTGTGTAAATACATGTAAATGTATTATGTATTTATAAATACATAATACATATACACAGTACACACATATATATATATAATGTAAATAAAAAACATATATTTTTGATGTGATTAATCATTTGACAGCACTAAAATACATCTACGCAGTACAAGCAGCAGTATATATATATATATATATGTTGTAATGCATTATATCTTTTCATAAAATAATCATAAGTTAAGTGCATTATAATATTTAAAGGTTTGTTTGTTATGTGTTTTAATGCATTATAATGTTTAGGTGTAGCAAATGTATAATTTATCATAACTGTGGATACAATTATTCATGAAATCATACAATGTATTTTAAGGTGCATTATAAGGCCTAATTAATGCATTAAAACTACTTTACCAAATAAAAATATAAATACCATAAAAATAGCATATTCTATTAGCATTCTGTTTGTGCTCATGCTGTATCTGATGCAGTGGTGTTGTGCGCTCTCGTGTGGCAATGCTTTGATTTTCATCACATCTGTTTTCCAAAAGCATTCAAACATTACAATAGCACTGGTTTATTTCATCTACATTTAAATATTAACCGAAGCACGTTTTACAGGCTGATGGGAAATCCTTCCACAGTAAGGGGGTCCGGGGGAGTGTACTGTAGTAAAAGCAGGCGAGTTCTCAATCTGAGCACCTCGAAGCACTTTCAGCTGGAACGAGTGCTGCTAACAGAGGTGACACAGTTCAGCCCTGCAGCTCGAGTGTCTTGACCTCCTGCCAAACTGCAGTGTCCAGTTCCTCGCTCTCACATTACCAGAGCAGAGACACACACTGAAGTACAGTACACTTCAGTTTCCCTCACCCTTGAGACACGAATCCATGCTGTTTGTCTAGTAACTATAAGGGATAAAAGTGCCTTCTAAATGTATAAATGTGAACAAGTCTAGTATGAAACGGTCATGTTAAGCAAATTGAATAAGATAGATTGTGAAAACTCAATCAAAAATTATTTTTTTTCCCCCTTTATGATAAAATGTGTTTCTTTGTGAATCTTTATTATACATTCTGTTGGACTTTTGTCTTTCGATTACATCATGAAGTCATTAAAAAATTATTAACTCAACTCTGAAAGCATGGACGTCTCAGTGATGTGAAAATACAGTAATGATTCAAACATTCCCACAATATTTAATAAAGTTATTGAAACAGAGAGGCTAGGCTCTGGGCTAAATGAGGGGTACAGAGGTCAGAGGGTCAGACCGGGACAGCACTGAACAGGTTTCAGCCTGACGGAGCCGAGACCACCAAACTCTACAAGAGACGGACACAGCCACCTTAAGAAGCATTCAGAAACATTTATTCATCTGAAAATACAGCATTAACAGCAGCAACTTCATAGAGTCTTCTCAGGAGCAATAGTTAAATATTAAAATGTGGCTAAACTGCCTCAATGATTGACTGAGTACCGGGTCTTTCATTTAATATTGAGAACACCAGAAGCAAAAACGACAATCTAATTTGATGCATGTACCAAAACCTACTTTTGAAAATGAGAACAAAATTAATCTGCACACAGATGAAAAAAGTTTGTATAGAAACCTTTGATTTGAAACAAATTGTAATAAATAATGTGTGTGTTCTGTGTATATTTATTATGCATATATAAATACACACGCATGCATGTATACATTTCAGAGAAATGTTATTTTATATATTGAATGTATTTATTTATATGAATATAAATATAGACGTGAATATTTTCAAAATAGATGCTGTATGTGTGTGTATTTATATAAATATACACAGAACACACATATATTATGCAAACAAAAACTTTTATTTTGGACGCGATTAATCGCTTGTCAGCACTAAACACATTTTTAAGTAGAAAGACCGAAAGAGTATTTTACTCCAATAACATAATACCTGTACAATTAGGTCCAAAATCATGTTCAGAGTGTAGTACCTGAGAAAATGATATCAAAACTACTGAAAAAAGTAGAGAATCTAAATCAAAAATTAATCTACATGCTATCATCCTTCAGTTTGATTATGAATTAATAATCTTCAAGTCCACAAACAAGGTCATCATTACTGCAACTGCAGCAGAGAGAGGAAAAATACAAAAAACATCAGTAATAAGGGTTAAGTTGACGTAATCTCTTATGTGAGATCAATATGAGTTTTTCCACACGACATGAAGTAGACTGAAACTCTACTAAAATCATCATTTAAAACTGTTCCCCAGTTTATAAAAAATATCAAACAACTGATAAAGCTGTATTTGCAGTGATTATCACTGATACTCACTGATATGTAGGAAATTCTGCTCTCTGGTTCCAAAGTGGCACCGTGCAAAGCTCCCAACTCCAAACGGGGCTAAAACATCAAACACTGCCGCTTCATTCAACAATAACAAGTCTACAAAATCATCAGCCACCACCACCACGAGCCCGCATCCTCAAACCACATCCACGAGTCCACCGAAGGAATAGTTCAGCCAAAACGCTGCCATTATTTATATCAGCTTGCGGCAATCTCTCAATGTATTATTTTTAATAAACAGCTTTTTTGGTGCTTTACAGCTCATGGTCATTGTATGGAAACACAAACATGAGCTGATCCTTAAAGTGTTAGTTCACCCAAAAATTTAAAATCTGTCATCATTTATAAGTTTCGGGTCCATAGTATTGCATGTAAGTCAATGGGACCCAAAACTGCTTGGTTACCAACATTGTTTAAAATATATTTGCTTACTCTTTTGGAATGACAGGAGGTGAGTAAATGAAGAAGAATTTTCATTTTGGGGTAAACGGTACCTTATACGTGAGGGGGACAGAATTTGTGGGTGAATTATTCCTTTAATTTCAGGGTTCAGACGGCGTGTGTATAAAATTATTTTGAATGTGAGAATAAGGGTCTTTAAGACGACATTTGCACTCCGTGGTTAGTATCAGAATTTCAGAAAGATGAATGTACAGCTCTATACGCTGTGAAAAGAGCTAAGTCTATTTGCCCAGTTTAATAAAAGTATATGCACATGGGTCACACTCCAGAGCTCTTATTTGGATCACAATCTCACTTCCTGTTTTCATGGCTCCAGACAGCCTTCACTTAAGTAAACGACGCATTTGCCTATACCACTACTAATCTGTACATGTGCAAATACGATCACCGCAGAAATATCAGATGATATCTTGATGCTTATCAAGCATCAATGTAGTTAAATTGACACAATTGCGGTTTTGAAACATGAGTCAACTAGAACGTTGAATCTCTGGAATGGAAACCACAGCATCCCCCACACCACGAATCATCTTCATCAGTGTCTATTCATCATCAGTAACGTCTTCATCAGAGCGGTAGTTTCCTCCCTTTACCCGGCTGTAATGAATGCGCTGACTGCCGCCGGCTCCACAGCTGCACAGCTGTCTCCCGAACAGAGACTCGATCTCCTCCAGACGCAGACCCTTGGTCTCCGGCAGACAGCCCACCACGAACACAAAGCCCAGCAGAGCCAGACCAGAGTACAGGAAGAACGCACCTGGACAAAGGAGACATTCACACTGAAATAAATATAATCTCATTTACAATAAACACATTTCAGCAATAGTCCCCATACAAGTATAGATCATATTCGGTTTATTTTATTAACTGATTATTGTGAAATTGTGGTGTTTGATAAGTCAAAAACCCAGCTAAAACCAGCCTAAGCTGGTTGGCTGGTTGGTCAGCTTGTCTCCCAGCCCGGCCTGCTAAAGAAATGGTCAAAACCCTCTATAACCAGCTGCAAACCAGTTATGATCAGGCTGGAAGTCCAGCTAAAACCAGCCTAGGCTGGTCTTAGCGTTTTTCCCCTGCAGGGAAGCATACTTACTACAATTAGGGTAAGTGATTTGAACAAACCTCTAAACTTATGTATTAAACTTTGGTGAGTACAGCATTGTTTGTGCTGTGATTATAAATTAAGCTCCATGAGCCAAACGCTCTAGCAACCATATCATAGCAACACACGACAACTAACCTCAGAGCACCCAAGCAACAATCCAGAACAACCTAAAAACTGCATAGCAGCACACACATAAAACCTTAGCAACCACCTAACTAGAACACCCAAGCAATCACATAACAACTCCCTAGCAACATGCTAGCAAACCCCCAAACAATCATCAACTGCATAGCAACTACCCAGAACAACCTAGCAACTGCATGACAAGTTTATAAACACTCAGAACAACTTAATAACTTTAGAAAGTGCCTGACAAACACACGGGACACCTTAGTAACAACAAAATAATGTCCTAGCAACCTCCCAAGCCAACCCAGCAACCACACAACAACATACATACAAGAAACCCTAACAATATCCCGGAAACCACACAGAATGCCCAAGAAACCAACCAGAACAATATAAAAATTGCATAACAGGACACCAAAAAAAAAAAAAAAAACACCTAGTAACAACTTGGCTAGAATAACCTAGCAATTACAGAGTAACCAAAAAAAACTGCATAGCAACATATACCCAACACCTTAGCAATCACCCAACAACACCACCCTAGCAACTGCAAAGCGGCATGAAAAACACATGAACACCCATCAACTGCTTAGCAGCTACCCAGAACAACCTAACAACTTCATGATAACATACTTAAGAACTGCCCAACTAGAACAACATCAGCTGTACAGCAACACTCTAGCAACCACCCAAACACACCATCAACTACACAGCCACCCAGAACAACCTAGTAGCTATAGGCCTATAACAACAGGTTTATAAACACTCAGAACATCTTAACAACCTCAGAAATTCCCTGACAAACACAAAGAACACCCTAGAAACAAAAAATAATGCTCTAGCAACCAGAGAGCACCCAAACCAACCCAGCAACCACATAATAACAGACATTCAAGAAACACTAGCAATGCCCTGGAAACCACACAAAACATGCAAGCTACAACCCAGGACAATATAGAGAACTGCATAGCAACAAACACCAAACACCTTAGCAACCAACCCAACAACAACACCCTAGCAACTGCAAAACAACATGCAATAAACACCTGAATCAACTGCATAGCAACTACCCAAAACAACCTAACAACTGCATGATAATATAGGCCTATTTAAAAAGAACCACCTAACTAGAACACCGTCGACTGTAAAACAACCCTCTAGCAACCACCCAAACACCCTATCAACTGCACAGCTACCCAGAACAACCTAGCAACTGCATAGCAACCACCTAGTGATTTTAGCTGCTGATGGAATCTGTATAGCACATAAACATTATTATGTTTTTCAGGGTTGTGCGTGTGTTGTACCATAGTATGTCAGGTACTGGGCCACATGGAGGAAGGTCAGAGACACAAAGACGTTACACATCCAGTTGACCCCAGCAGAGCAGGCGTTTCCTGTGCTCCGAGCCCACAGCGGATAGATCTCAGAGTTCACCGTCCACGGCATAGGACCCATACCTGCTCCAACACACAAACTGTCATCAGGCATTATGATCATTAACAGCTACTTTAAGCTCCAATGAACTGAGAAAACGCTCACCTGGAGCAAAGGCGGCCAGATACAGAATGAGACCCAGCAGAACAATCCAGGAGTAAGATGTTGGGCAGTAGTTATAGGCCCAGAATACACCTGCACTCTCCTGCGTGCCATTGGAACACCTCAATAAGACATCAACAAGACAAGACTTAATTCAACTTTAAGATTAACATTTAGTTTAAATTTGCAACATTTAGTTTTAATTATTGCAGGTTTGCGTCATATTCTGAGTTTGCATTTCACTGTTTTAATTCATTTTGATGAATACTAAATCTGTTTTTTGCGAGTGGGATGAATTCATGCACATTCACATTTAGTCCAGAACTACAGTAACAGCATGTTCAGCATGTTGACTGTCAGTCTATAAATGGGAAAAAAGTAACTCAGATATTTTCTTGTAAATTAAAAAAAGTAATGTGTTACTTTACTACTTACTTGAAAAAAGTAATAATATTACGTAACTCGCGTTACTTGTAATGCGTTACCCCCAACACTGTTTTTGAGCGAGATGCTAACGGTCTGATCAGATTCAATGCTACGCTAAAAGTGCTACCGCCAGAAAACGGTGAAACTCAACTGTTTAACTCTGGGGGAGTTGGAAAATGAGCCTATTTTCAAAAAAAGTGGAGTGTTCCTTTAAGCTCAGACCTACTTTGAACCAATTTCATTAATATAATAATTAAGTTTTTTTTTTTAAATATACTTTTAACACTTGAAGTACACCACAAGCACACATTCGGTGCAATTATGTACACTTTCTTTTTGACAAGGCCGGAGACTTGCATACAGTAGAAGTATCACCTGCCCGCTGCAGCTGCTTCAGTGCTGGCCGCGTCCACAGGCATGCATGAGGACTCAACCACGGCTGTGCCATTCTTACCATAACAGAAACCACAACCTGGATTCAACATGCAGGATTCACAGAACCTTTAATGTACAGAAACAAACTCCAGATTAAACTCCATATTTATATATGTCAAGCAGCACATTCAAAATACATTTATAGTTTATGGAGCACAACCTCCTGAAGTATTTCCGCAGAGAGATTGATTTTAATAATTGATTCCATATAAAACGTCTAAAAGGGATTAAATAGATAGTTCACATCAATATGAAAATTCTGTCATCCTTTACTCACCGTAAATCTGTATGACTTCGTTAACAATCACAACATTTTTATTTGTGTGTGGAATATCCCTTTTAGTGCTAATATAAGCTTCTGTAAAAGCCACAAGCAAGTGTGATTTAAACATTTATAAAACTGATTAATAGTGTAATTCCGGCTAAAGAACTAGACTATCCATAATCCCGAAAAGAGCTCCACCAATCAGAGAAGAATGAGAAAGGTGAGCATGTTCCCTCTCAGAAGTATTGTAGATGATATAACTGAGTCTCTTAACTTCTCAAACTACTTTTATATTTGTATATCTGAAGTTATCTTCAAATAT
Source organism: Barbus barbus (assembly GCF_936440315.1). Taxonomy (NCBI): domain Eukaryota; kingdom Metazoa; phylum Chordata; class Actinopteri; order Cypriniformes; family Cyprinidae; genus Barbus; species Barbus barbus. The sequence goes on along the minus strand of NC_136728.1, from coordinate 2,480,364 downwards.
ATTGTACTGTTTTTTCATTGTCTTCCTATTGTCTTCCTTTTTTCCTATTTGCATAGACCTTATTCGGGTATAATCCCAAAGTCAAATTAGCCTTCTAAAAAGCAAAACTCACCCATATGTAATGCAGGTGGAGTTGTGGAGGGAGGGGTCATTAGGGTGAAAGGTCACGGGTGGAGAGGCCTGAGCCGAGAGCAGGAAACCCGCAGCGAGAACCATCAGACTTACAGCAGTACCTGAATAATTCATAGCACACCGTCATAACAATAATACTGTACATACTTCAGTCTGTTAATAAGGACCCGTGTCAACGGCTGTGTTTCAATCTTCACCTAGTATGCTGCCCAGAGTCAGCTTCCTGCGGCCCACCCTATCCACGAGCCACACACCTACCAGAGTAAACAGGAAGTTGGTGAAGGCTGTGGCAGCAGCCAGCCAGATGGCCATCTGATCATCCTGTACTCCAGACATCTGCAGTATGGTGGCGCTGTAGTACCTGCAGCATTCAGAGGGTCTTAAAGTGCCCCTACTATGGATTTTTGAAAATTACCATTCATGCAGTGTGTAACACAAGTGATTGAAAACATCCTGCAAAGTTTTAAATCTGAAAGTGCACCGTGTAAGTTATTGTTTCGCAAAAGAAAGACTCGACTGCATCATTGAAATGAGTCGTTTTTAAAACGAATCCCAAGCTGTTTCACATTAACGTCAACATGAAACATTAGCATATTGCCGCCCACTTGTTGGTCTTTTTGCCTTGGTCTGAATGAAAATGCTAATTTATTCTTTTCCCACTAGGTGCTGCTTTTAGAGGGTAAAAATAGCGGTTTCCCCGGTCACGCTGTACACAAAGCAGCAGTGTGCTCACAAATGCTGCTTTATCAGACATTACAGGCATGATGAAATGAAAATGAGACCAATCACCGCAAATTAGCGTCACGCAAAGGAGGGGCTTGTAAAATGAATCGTTGAGCAAGTAAGGTAAAAATAAATGCATATTAAAAGACAATGAAAGTGTTTTTTGACCTTGCATGCATGTCAACCTGTTGTTGGGGACTCCCAAAACCAAAATATGAACCTTTCATTACCCATAATAGGGGCACTTTAAAATAGACAGTACTGTTATATCGGTAATTTGAGACCTCACAATGGGTACCAATGCTGCCACACTACTCCTGCTGTTTCCACAGTGTGGATAAGGTGCACAGTATGCATACTAATTTTGAAAGTTCACACTGTTGCATATGGTTTCGCATACAGGTGCATCTCAATAAATTAGAATGCCGTGGAAAAGTTCATTTATTTCAGTAATTCAGCTCAAATTGTGAAACTCGTGTATTAAATAAATTCAATGCACACAGACTTAAGTAGTTTGAGTTTTTGGTTCTTTTAATTGTGATGATTTAGGCTCACATTTAACAAAAACCCACCAGTTCACTATCTCAACAAATTAGAATACTTCATAAGAAAAAATGTTTTAGTGAATTGTTGGCCTTCTGGAAAGTATGTTCATTTACTGTATATGCACTCAATAATTGGTAGGGAATCCGTGTATCATTCGTCCTTTCCATTTTCAATTGATAAATGAAAATCAAAAAATGAAAATCTGATTGTTTTTTTGTTATTTGATTTTGAATCAGAAACGAAAAATGAAAATTGTCTTGTATCTCATATTTTAAAATTTCGTTTTGGATCAAAAATACAAAATTGAAAAGGGTCCACACAACAGAATCTGTTTTTAATATTTAATTGCTGGGTTGTGCGTCACCCGGAAATTTTTCTGCAGCAAATAGGCGGGCTTGTGTACCCCCTGGCAGTTTTTCTGTTATTGTATTACACTATAATTGTTAATAAAGCTTAAAAAAAAAGAAAAAAGTTAGCGACACTATGGCAGCGCTGGAGCCACACTCCACATTAATCATGGAGTTGTTCAAAACCGGTATGACACATGCTGAAATTTCCTGCACACTGAAGCAGATGAATATCGTAGACTGCTCGGAAAGAAGCGTCAGAAGATTTTGTGCTGGAAACGACCTAAAGGGAAAACTATGGAAACCCAAAGTATTCATAAACGCCTGCTCGGGCGTCTGATTGCACACTGACGCGTCAAAAGCGTGAGCTTTGACAGCAAACGCGCGTCATGGATGCGCGTTTTGCCATGAAAACGCGCGTTCTTAGCGCGCGCTTTGGGATTATCTCCCAAAATGCACAATATCCTCCTGAGACCCAGCTATGGAGTTGTTGCCACTGCTCGAATTGAAGGGGGGCTGGGGGGATCCGGGACCCCCCATAAGGCATTAGGGACCCCCCATAAGAAGTAAAAAATAGACTTGGGGGGGTCCCTCAGACATTTTTACTTGGAGTAAGCCATTTAAAAGAAGAATAGTAGCTTATCTCTCTTTGTTATGCAACATTAAATAGTATATAGTTATGCATATTATGATCAAATATATTGTTTATTTTGTATAAATTGTATATTGCGAGACTAACCCCCACCAAAAAAAAAAAAAAAGTCTGATGGTGGGGACCCCCCATAAGACTTGATTCAATTCGAGCACTGGTTGTTGCCTCTGTAGTGGACATTCTATTTCAGTGAATTTCTCTGAGACCTCACATGTCTAGAGCTGTAAGTCCGGATGTCCTGTACAGAGCACATTCAGGGCTTTACAGAGATACTAAATGATTGGTAGTTTCACCAGGACCACTCCCTCTCCTATGTCTTTAAATATGGCTCAATTTAATTTAGTGAAACATTTTACATCCTTATGGAAATATGATTATATTTTGTAATTGTCATTTAAATCTGAATAATTTTCTAATTGTTTGTCATAAAGCAACATCTCAAGAAAATGTTATGGGTTTTCAAATTCAAATATGACTTCCTGTTATGAAACAGGACATTATTTCATACATGTCCACTGTGGAGGACACCAGGACTAAAAGTATGTTTATTGTGCATTTTGGGAGACATAACAATTGAATAGAAAAATAAATTATATATATACATTTTCTTATGAAATATTATATATTGTTATGAAAATCTGGCCAATTATTACTCTCATTATGATAATTCTTTTTTCAACATTCTGTCCCAACAGCAACACATTAATATGCAAATTAGATACAGTATAGATACACTGTGTTTAATGGGAAAACCAGTTTATGGAAATTTTTACAGACATATTGCATAAAACAAAATGGTATATCAAATAATTTTGTTATATATTTTATAACATAGTTGAGAATCATCCTTAAACAAAGTTTAGAAGAAAAAAATCCTGAAACGCGTTTTTGGTGACTCCAAAGCGCGTCAAGAACGCGCGTTTCATAGGAAATCACACATCGAAGACGCGCGTTTTGATACACAAAACTTCTGACGCTTCTTTCCGAGCAGTCTACGATATTCATCTGCTTCAGTGTGCAGGAAATTTCAGCATGTGTCATACCGGTTTTGAACAACTCCATGATTAATGTGGAGTGTGGCTCCAGCGCTGCCATAGTGTCGCTAACTTTTTTCTTTTTTTAAGCTTTATTAACAATTATAGTGTAATACAATAACAGAAAAACTGCCAGGGGGTACACAAGCCTGCCTATTTGCTCGCAGAAAAATTTCCGGGTGACGCACAACCCAGCAATTAAATATTAAAAACAGATTCTGTTGTGTGGACCCTTTTCAATTTTGTATTTTTGATCCAAAACGAAATTTTAAAATATGAGATACAAGACAATTTTCATTTTTCGTTTCTGATTCAAAATCAAATAACAAAAAAAACTATCAGATTTTCATTTTTTGATTTTCATTTATCAATTGAAAATGGAAAGGACGAATGATACACGGATTGTAGGGGCTCCTTTTGCTTTAATTACTGCCTCAGTTCGGCGTGTCATGGAGGCAATCAGCCTGTGGCACTGCTGAGGTGGTATGGAAGCCCAGGTTGCTTTGATAGCGGCCTTCAGGTCATCTGCATTGTTGGGTCTGGTGTCTCTCATCTTCCTCAGATTCTCTATGGGGTTCAGGTCAGGTGAGTTTGCTGGCCAATCAAGCACAGTAACACCATGGTCATTGAACCAGCTTTTGGTACCTTTGGCAGTGTGGGCAGGTGCCAAGTCCTGCTGGAAAATGAAATCAGCATCTCCATAAAGCTTGTCAGCAGAAGGAAGCATGAAGTGCTCTAACATTTCCTGGATGGCTGCGTTGACTGTGGACTTCAGAAAACACAGTGGACCAACACCAGCAGATGACATGGCAGCCCAAATCATCACTGACTGTGGAAACTTCACACTGGACTTCAAGCAGCTTGGATTCTGTGCCTCTCCACTCTTCCTCCAGACTCTGGGACCTTGATTTACAAATGAAATGCAAAATTTACTTTCATCTGAAAAGAGGACTTTGGACCACTGAGCAACAGACCAGTTCTTTTTCTCCACAGCCCAGGTAAGATGCTTCTGACGTTGTCTCTGGTTCAGAAGTGGCTTGGTAGCTCTTTTCCTGAAGACGTCTGAGCGTGGAGACTCTTGATGCACTGACTCCAGCTTCAGTTCACTCCTTGTGAAGCTCTCTCAAGTGTTTGAATCAGCTTTGCTTGACAGTATTCTCAAGCTGGCGGTCATCTCTGTTGCTTGTGAACCTTTTCCTACCCAAATTCTTCCTTCCAGTCAACTTTGCATTTAATATGCTTTGATACAGCACTCTGTAAACAGCCACAGCTTTCAGTAATGACCCTCTGTGGAGGGCGTCAATGTTTGTCTTCTGGATCATTGCCAAGTCAGAAGTCTTCCCCATTATTGTGGTTTCAAAGAACAAGAGATACCCTTTTTCACTTTTTGAAATAACTTACAAGAAAAAAATGAAACTTTTTCACAACATTCTAATTTATTGAGATGCACCTGTACTGTTCTTAAATGAGAATGCAGTATACTATGGAAGCTTGCAACTTTTTATCTCATAATTCTGACTTTTTCTCAGAATTATGGGTTAATGCGTCATAATTGCAAGTTCTAAACTCATAATTGAGGTCACATCTTGCAATTCCGTTTTTTTTTCCCCAAGGCATTTGCGAGTAGCAAAGTAACTGTGACTTTATCACAACTCGGACATCTTTCTCGCGATTATGAGTTTGTATCACGCAATGAGTTTTCTTACAATTCTGAAAACTGCAAGTAAAAAAAGTCAAAACTGTGAGACAAAATGTTTACATCTCGCAATTCTGTTTTTGTTTCCACCACGGAATAATAATTAAAAAAAGTAATTGCGACTTTTTCCCCTCACAGTCCTGACCTTTTTCTCAAAATTGTTAGTTCTGACTTTTGTCATCTCACAATTGAATTCACATCCGTTGTTTTTTTTATTATTATTAGGTATTTGCGATTCACAATGCAAATGCAACTTTTTTCTCATGATCCTGACTTTTTTTCTTGCAATTATGAGTTTGTATCTTGGAATTCTCACAATTATGACAACTGTGGAAAAAAAAATAAAGTTTACATTTCACAATTCTGCTTTTCTTTCCACCACAGAAAAAATACAAAGGTAATTGTGACTTTTTTCCCCTCACAATTCTGACGTTTCTCACAATTGTCACAACTTTTCTTCTTAGAATTTCGAGTTTAAATATCTCACAATTCCGACTTTTTCTCTGAAAATTGGGAGAAAAAAGTCAGTATTGTCAAATAAAAAAGCTACAATTCAATTCTGAATTATACTGTAGCCTTATATTCACAGAAAGGACGATGATGCTAACAATACCAATAACATTAACTAGTGATGCACCGATTGGATTTTTTTGGCCGATACTAATACCGATTTTAACAAACAATTACTGTCTGATTCCGATACCGATATTTGTCACTTCCTCACTTATTTAACTTTTGTCATTAAAAAATATTACTGTTCTGATCATGTTTCACATGAGCAAAGTTCAAAACATATACAGTACATTAAGATATACTAGCTAGTTTATTGCTGGCCGATAATGGCTGATAAATATTGGCAGCCGATATATCGGTGCATCTCCAATCATAACTATAAAGATGTAATTATCATTCTAATTCCACAAGAATGGCGTAGTCCACTTCACAGTTATAACAATAACGCCACAGAGGAACGATAGCTATGGAATTACTTTCAGAACTATTTTTCCAGCTGATGAACGATAAAAATTGACATCCAATCAGAATCCATCCTGCTTTAAAGAGCTACAGCATTTAAAATAACAAAATGACAGCAGTTATAATAAACAGAATGTTATTGTGCCGTGCTGTGGACACTAATATAATTATCATTAAAGTTCTTGTTCTTGGTGTGAACGGGTCTTTAGTCATATTACCAGGGAGTCAAATGGACTCAAATGCGCTGTAGTAACCTACATGACCGTGTTGATTCCCGAGAGCTGCTGGAACATCTGTAGGCCACAACCTACGATCAGAGCACGACGTGCTGGAGCGAACGTCAGGATACGCCACAACACCGGACCCTCTAGAAGATAACCAATCAATCCATCAATCAGTCACAATTATATCATCATTGTATTCAATTATCATAGAGTTTACACAGTTTTGACAACTTAATTTCTAGTCATTTATGATTACTTGATTACGTTTTATAAAAATTATTTTGATTCTGGTTCATCAATGACAAATTTTCTTGCAAAAGGGCAATAAAGAACAATAAGGTTGAATCACTTTATTGTATTTCTCATTTCTAAGTTGCTTGGATAACCCTCTGCTAAATTAATATAAATGTAAATGATTCACTCGAAAAAAGGTAAATCTGATATCACTAAGACCTAGAAAACCCAATTTCAAATATTTGCAGGTTTCTGGATGATCTCACCTCCAGCATCAATCTTCTCCTCCTCAATGCTGCTCCGTATGCTTTCATACTCTTCATCCACATTTACACCGCCGCGGATTCGACTGAGCACCAGCCGAGCATTCTGGGTATCTCCTTTCTGTAGGAGCCAGCGAGGACTCTCTGGGAGGAAGAGGAACCCCAGGAACTGCAGCGCAGCAGGAACAACTGACAAACCCAACATATACCTATACATCAACACAAAAATTATTCAAAAAATGATTACAAAACAAGGTTCTTGTGAAACACTTTTACATCACATTCAAATTCTCTACTTTTCCTGTAGCATGTCTGAATATGACTTTTTTTTAATATAATATGTGACCCTGGAGCACAAAACCAGTAGCACGGTTATACTTGTAGCAATGCTATATTGATTGCTATATAGTAGTTGCCAGGGTATTATTATTAAACAGTAGCTGAGGTGTTCTGTCAATTTTTGTTGTTTTATATAAATATTTTATACAGAGTATATACATATAATTGAATATACTCTATATTTAACTCAGTCACTCAGAAAAGTAATAGCACCAGTGTTTTTATTGTTAACTAAAACTAAAACCGTTTGAATTGTTTTTGTTCATTAAAATAATGCTGGAATAAAGTAAAATATAAATACATGAAAATTATTAGTTAGATGAAAACTTTAATTAAAATGATGCTAATGATGCTTTAAGAAATTATTCTTTGAAAAAAGTAATAATAAAATAAGTAATCAAATTAATAAAATTTATTTTAAAAAACCCTACTATATATATAAAATGACAAAAGCACAAAACAAAATTACTAAAATTTCAAATGAAAACTGAATATAAAAGCTAATTCAAAATATCAATAAATGTGATATGTTAAAAATAAGACGCAACACATCTCTCCCCAAGCAGCATGTGCCACTGGATTCATTTTTGTATATTTTGAACTAATATTGACAACTTATTAAATATTATTTTCATATATTTTTGTCTGATGAAGCGCATCTAAGCTCAAAACGTCACCTGCGGTGAGAACTAAAATAAATATTTTTAAGGAGCTATGGTGTGCCTACTTTGATTTTTTGATTCATAAATTGTATTTAAAAATAAATTAAATTATTTTTATGGTAAATTAATAAAACTTTAATTTTTTTTACATATTTTATTGGGTTGCAGCATCTTGGCCACTCAGTGTAAACAATTCAGACCTCATGGGTGGCAAACATATACCAGTAGCACTGTAAAATCTTAAAAAGAAGATTTAAGAGGTAAAATTTCAGTTTTTACTCGCCTCCAGCCGTCACGGGGCAGGTAGCTAAAGGCCCCGTCCACCACGCTAGCTATGAACTGCCCACCGGTGATAAACAGAGTGTTAATGGTGACCAGCTGACCTCGGAGTTGAGAAGGGGACACCTCAGCGATGTAGACGGGCACGGTCATAGACGCAATTCCTAAAACACACAGGACGTAAAAAAAACGATAAGGCACACAAACTGAATTCAAACAGCTTTACTATATATAAAACGTACCTATCCCAAGCCCAACCGTAAGCCTCCCACACAGAAGAACCTCTTTGTTTTGTGCGACGCTCATGATGATTCCTCCAGCAGAGAAGATGAAGCTGGCGAGCAGTATGCAGATCCTCCGGCCGTAGAGCCCGTTGAGATACCCTCCAGCCAGGGAAGAAACAGCCGCGGCACCAACAGTGATGGACACCAGCAGCTCCTGCCACAGAGGGCTGAGGTTCATCTCCCTCTTGAGCAGGAGCATGGCTCCAGACACCACTCCTGTATCATAGCCAAACAGGAATCCACCCAGAGCTGAGAAAAAAGCCAGGGTGTAGACGAAACATGGAGAGCCGTACTGGGCAGACCGGATCTGATGTGTGGATGTGGGCGAGTCATGATCTTGAGTGTTGGCCTGGACATCAGATGGGGTCTTTATCAAGCTCCTCTCGTCCTCAACTCTCCTGTCTCCAATCAGCTCCTCCATTCTCTGCAGCTTATGCACATTGTCTCCTAAATCACAAAGGAAACACCTTGAGATCATCACATGATCAACATTAACAAAAGCCATGTAACCCAACCCAGTATGACGTTGGCATTGCACACACCTCAAACCACAAGAGTGAATGAACATCTACAAATCAATTCTTTAAATGTCTAGAGATCTTTATTAGGGGTTTATTTATAACACATGTACTGTACCGCAAAATCAATCTGACTTTTGTGGAAAATATACAAACAACTAGGTTATTGTGTGATTCGCAGTGATTCGCGAGCGCAGTTGTTCCGTTGAATCGGTTCCGGGTAATGACTCAGTTGAACCGCTTGTTTGTTTATGAATCAGACCAGTGGTGTAGTGGAGGGTATACGCAGGTATACGGCGTATACCCACTTCTTTATCAGTCGGCATTCCGTATACCCACTTCTAAATCCCCTCTGATGCGCACCATTCAGTAGTGTCCTGCATTAGCCAAATCACGACAGTCCAGCATATGATTAACTAATCCAATCGCATGTGAATATGCGCAAATATTCTCTAAAAACATCCAGTAAAGACAGTTATGCGGTCAGGAATGAGACGTAAACACACTCATGCAGTGTATGTTTCATTTATACTCGAAGCCGGATATCCCTGAAACGGCCTCATAGAAGTAACTTACGAGTCACGACGTGTAAGAATCCAGCTATCGCTGTGGCCAAAGCCATCTCTACTGTAGCTAAGCTGAATAAAAAGAAACGTGAAGACAGTAAACGCATGATTGCGACATTATGGTTTGTGTGTGTTTTTCCAAGTCATCTACAGGTAATCAAAAACGGAGTGTCTATTTACACTAAGTGCAAATAGCCCATCTTGTTGGCAAAGGCTATTTACATTAACTCCGCCCACTAACGTGTGATTGGGTTAGTCAAGTATAAAAAAAGAAGTAAATTCAACATCAGTTTCGGTGGCGTAGATGGTAAGGCGCATGCTTTTTGACGCGATCGACCCGAGTTCGATTCCACCTTTTGCCAAACATTTTTTTCCCCTTTTCAAATCTCATATCGCATCAGAAAGGCATTTATTTTCAATAAAAATGAAGGAAATAATCAAAAAGTTGAAAATAAAGTATCGGGTAGGGTTAGGGTAGGTGTAGGGAGGGCTTTATTGTCCCAATAAGGTGGCATCCATTTAATAAATTTGAATTAAAATTACATTTACACTCAGTACGTTATTATTGCGTACTGTTTTATAATGTACTACAATACTGAGGTGCAGATAATTGCCACTATTTGCAATAAGTAGTATAAATAGCAGAACATCTTACTATTTTAACAGTGTAAATAGAATCTATCGCTATTTACACTTAGTGCCAATAAAAAAAGCATCTGATTCTGAATAATGCAGTGCTAATCGATAGCATTTATTACACTTGGCAATAGATACAGTACTAGGCAATAAAATATAACTTCTGCCTTATTTTGTGATTTAAAAAAAAAAAAAAAAAAAAAAAAAAAAGTTATATATTAGGCTAAACAAATCATAAAACTCATTAGGAAAACTCTGGAAAAATATTAAATTATTGGTTATTGTCCAGCAGTGTATTTGATTTCTCAGCCAATTAAAAGCAAGTGGTAATAATAAATAAGCAATAATAATCAATAATAAAACCTGTCAATTAGACAAAAAAAGTTATTATATTTCTAACTTCTTAAATGATTGAGAATCATGATTTTTTTGTTTGTTTCAAATAGGGATCACAATTCTCCCACAATTCTGAACAGACAACTAAACAAAATAGCATGTAATTTACTGGAGATTCTGACAAAATGTCAGTTGCTGCAGTCTATTTATACATTTATTTTAATTGCAAAATCTGCACCTCTTCTGTGGATAATATTATTTTCATAATGATCCTTACTCAAGTAGAAGTAGTTAAGTAACAGAGTGCAAATATTACTGGCCCATTTTGGAGTGAACTAAATATGCAAGACTATTTTACATGTCACTGTTTTTGGTAGTTCATCCTTTGCAGAGCTGCTTAAAAAAAAAAAAAAAAACTGGGGGCATAAATTAAGAGTATACCCACTTCTCCAGGCACCACTACACCACTGAATCAGACGTTTTGTATTATCTGTACAACGCTTTTTTAACATATCGTGGTGGAACACAGTGTATTTTACCACATGAACACAAGATTAAATGACGTTTATAAACTGAGCACAATGTATCAGTGAATCACTTTTGGATTAGGTTCGCTGAAGAGAATCGTTCGAACGAACCGATTCTCTTAAATGAATTCGACTTTTCGGGTACACGCCACAAACCTCAAATAAAAGAGGCTCTATGCAGCAAGCTAGCGAAATCGCTTCATTTAGTGTGTCGTACAGTGTAAAATGTTTCATCGACTGTAAACGCAGCGATATCTCAAGCTTGCATATGTATTAGATACAGCAAAATACATCGAAACTAAGTGTCGCGAAATAGATTTTACGTTTAGATGAATGCTTAAGAAAGCTGTTTTTATTGTTAAAGTCATAGTTTTATAATATCGACTCATAAAACAAGAAAATGCACAACTTCCTCTATGCACACATAGACACACTGTAGCGATAGCTAACGCGTATTAAAAATGAATAATATACGAGTCTCCTTACATGTGCATGGGAATAGATTAAAATAGGTATATCTGCGTTCTTCTTCTGTAACCAAGACGCTCTTCTCGGTGCCTTTGCTTTGGCAGTCGCTCAATCCTCCTCCGCTTGCTTTCACTCTGTTGTGCTCAAACAGGAAGTTTGTGAATTCTTCAGTCATATGATTCATAACGCAGCCGCGAACATGACCGAGATTTCTTCTTTTCGCCGCCGAGAATGAAATCGGGAACCAAAGCCTAGTCATTTCAGTCTTTACTCTATCATAACTCATGTTCTGCTTTGCATAAACATGGCAGAAGAGCTCGTGCGCTGTGAAACAGATGATAATGGTCAGTGAGTATCAGAAGGGGGTTAAGCTTCTGTTTGATGTCAGATACAGAAGAGCATGGCTGATAAAGAGGAGCTAGGGATCAGGCTGAAGAAGCTGCTGGTGAGGTTGAATCTTCAAGAGGGGAAGCAGCTGGGCACCATGGTCCAGATCATACAGGACCTCCTGTTTCTGTCCCATACGGATCACTGTGGTGAGTTATGACCACTGAAAGAGTGTAGCTTGTGCTTTCTTATCATCTCTGATGCATGTTTTAATATATTCATAGACAGCTATGCACACGTTCAGAATGGACCCCCCGTGTGCCTTTCCCAGTGGGACATCTGCTGGGGTATTTTTAGACCTGTGCTCTTCTTTTGTCCTGCAGTTGAGCTGTTTTCCGAGCAGAAGGTCCACATTCCTCTGATGCTGGTGCTGTCATCGCATTTCAACAGCAAAGTTCAGCAGGTAGCCAGCATGTTTGCCTGCACAGATTTCCTGGCAAATGCTCAATTGTTCTTCCAACATGAATTTGAATTAAATTGAATACCGTTCTGTCATCATTTAAATGCCCTCTCATGTTGTTCTAAACCATATGACTTTCTTTATACTGTGGAATGGAAAAGGAGATATTTAGAAGGATTTTTTCATGCTGCTCGTTTCATAAAGAAACTGAATAGAGACTGAGACAATGATCTCAGTTCAAAAAAACAAAAAACTAAGGAATTTTCTTAAATGGCATAAGGTATATCATGTGAACAGTTCATTTATTTATGTTTATTGATAATCCTATTTGTGCTTGGATACATGCTTAAGGTTTTCATAATAAATGTACCATTTTTTGGTTTAATTATTACTATAAAGAACATTTTAGTGTAATAGATGGTTCTTAAAACATTCATTTTAAGAGTGCATGTTCAAATGTGAAAAATGATCTTTGAAGTGAATGATAGTTATTTGTTATTAGATTATTAAAATAAAAATTAGATTATATTATTAAAATAATATAAATATGTTTAGAGTATTCAAAATTATATACTGTATAAGTGCCATCTGAAATTTTCTTCTAAAATGAGCATTTTTATCAGTCTCCTATGTTTAGATTCAGTAATTTTACTCTTAATTCAAGTCAGCTTTATGACGTATAGCGACGTATAGGGCATTTTCTATTAAATTAAAGTGAAATAACTAAATATAAATATAGGAACCTGATAAAAATGCTCATTTCAGAAGAAACTTTCAGATGGCACTTAGGCTTTTGCATCTGAACCCTCTCTCTTTCTCTCTCTCTCTCTCTCTCTATATATATTACATTACACTATTTATAAATTATAATTTCGGTGCTTTATTAGCTAAGAAAAGTGATTTGGGATCCAGTAGAAGGTTTTTGTAAAGAGTGCTGTACTGTTTTAATCACAGGTAGGCTGGTCTCTGCTGTCTCGTCTGATGGAGATATGTCCCAATACTTTGGACTGTCTGGCCAACCCAGATGAATATGAGTTTACTGAGGTGCACAAGTAAGTCTGGACTATTTCTATGAGCTTGTATGGGCTCCTGTTTATATGGTATAGTATTGTACTTTTGTATTGTACATTTATTATCTATATTTGCATATATAAATACACACACACACACACACACACACATATGAATATATATTTTATATATTATATGTATTTATTTATTTATATATAATATAATGATATATATGAATATAAATAGACATAAATATTTTCAAAATATATACTGTATGTGTGTGTATTTATATACATAATAAACATACACAGAACACGTATAATATGCAAACAAAAACTTTTATTTTGGATGCAATTAATCACGATTAATCGTTTGACAGCACTAATATGTGTGTGTGTGTGTGTGTGTGTGTGTGTGTGTGTGTATATATATATATATGTTTGCAAGTATATGTGCAGTGTTGACAGAACCGGGCTAATAAGGTCATACTTCTTGGTTCTAGTAAGGACTCTAGCTGCTGCATTTTGGACCAGCTGTAGTTTGTTGATCAAGCGTGCAGAACAACCACCCAGGAAAGCATTACAATAGTCTAACCTTGAGGTCATAAACGCATGAATTAGCATTTCTGCATTTGACGTTAAGAGCATAGGTCGCAATTTAGATATGTTTTTGAGATGAAAAAACACCGTTTTACAGATGCTAGAAACATGGCTTTCAAAAGAAAGATTGCTATCAAACAGCACACCTAGGTTCCTGACTGATGAAGAAGAATTGACAGAGCAGCCGTCAAGTGTTCTAGGTTATTACATGAGGGGGTTTTAGGTCCGATAATTAACACTTCTGCTTTTTCAGAATTTAGCAGTAAGAAGTTACTCGTCATCCAGTTTTTTATATCGACTATGCATTCCGTTAGTTTCTCAATTTGGTGTGTTTCACCAGGCCGCGAAGAAATATAGAGATGAGTATCATCAGCATAACAGTGAAAGCTAACACCATGTCTCCTGATAATATCTCCCAAGGGTAACATGTAAAGCGTGAAAAGTAACGGCCCTAGTACTGAGCCTTGAGGTACTCCATACTCCAGATCGATTTGATACCTCTTCATTCACTGCTATGAACTGATGGCGTTCAGATAAGTACGATTTGAACCATGCTAAGGCATTTCCACTAATGCCAACAAAGTGTTCTAGTCTATTTAAAAGAATGTTGTGGTTGATAGTGTCGAACGCAGCGCTAAGATCCAGTAGAACTAATAGAGATACAACCACGATCAGATGATAGAAGCAGGTCATTTGTAACTCTAATGAGAGCAGTCTCAGTACTATGATACGGTCTAAATCCTGACTGGAATTCCTCACAGATACCATTTTTCTCTAAGAAGGAATACAATTGTGAGGATACTACCTTTTCTAGTATCTCTGACAGAAAAGGGGGTAACACTTTATTTCGACAGTCCACTTTAGACATTCTACTAACAGTAAGTAACTTTGCAACTACATGTCAACTAGCAGTCATTAGAGTATTAGTAGACTGTCTGCTTAATAACTTCTAACACTTTATTTTGATGGGTCCACAACATACAACATACTGACTATCAGAAACTTTGCAAGTATATGTCAACTTAATCTACTAACCCTAAACCTAATCTAACAGTCTACTCTGAGAGTTAGTAGACATATAGTTGCAAATTAATGAGAATTAGTTGACATGTAGCTACAAAGTTACTTATAGTTAGTAGAATGTCTAAAGTGGACCATCAAAATAAAGTGTAACCGAAAAGGGAAATTTGAGATCGGTCTGTAATTAACTAGATCTTTGGGGTCAAGTTGTGTTTTTTTAATGAGAGGCTTAATAACAGCCAATTTGAAGGTTTTGGGGACATATCCTAATGACAAGGATGAATTAATAATAGCCAAAAGAGGATCTATGACTTCTGAAACCAGCTCTTTTAGTAGTTTAGATGGAATAGGGTCTAACATACATGTTGTTGGTTTAGATGATTTAACAAGTTTATACAACTCTTCCTCTCCTATAGTAGAGAATGAGTGGAATTGTTCCTCAGGGGATCTATACTGCACTATCGGATGCGATACTGTAGCTGACGGCTGCATGTTTACAATTTTAGCTCTGATAGTATCGATCTTGGAAGTAAAGTAGTTCATAAAGTCATTACTGCTGTGCTCTTGGGAAATGCCAAGAAGTGCCATATTTCTAGAGAGAAGAGCGGCATCACCCCAGGAGGGGTGAAGACCATCTCTTTTCAACAGGTCAGGTCTGCCCCAAAGACTTTATAGACAATTGGACGAGTTTATGTTATTCTGCGGGCACCACTTAATGTGCGTTCACACCGCCGCTGGCGAGAGCGTCAAAATTCGCTCTGGCCGACCCTGCCAGCGACGCTGTAGAAAGATTCATTGACGCTTTGACGATCGAACGCTTGGTCTTGTATTTAAAGGAGCTGCAAAGGAAACAAGCAGGTTGATCTTGTGTAGACTGACCACAAGTAGGGTATAAGTTAACCTCATGAAATATTTTAATTGTGAAAGTAAGAAATTGATCGATGGAAAGAACTTAATTATAGTTACATGTTTGCTAACGAAATAAACCAATAAAAGCCATTTGTGTGGTGTGTTTTTGTGTTCATGTTTAAGTGCTAAGTTAGTCTAATTTCAACATGCAGTTTATAGGAGACTTACTGGCCTAGGTCTTTAATTAACATTAACATTAATTTGTGCGCAACTTACAATCCAAACTGTCCTGGTTGAAGGGTAACCTAAATGCAATTGGTCAAATCGGTGTTGTTTTGAGCAAATGAATTGCATTTGAAATGAATGAATTGCTGAAAAACAAACGTTCTAGCGTGAAAATGCTTGGGAACTAATGTGGTCGGAACCCAAAGTTTACAGGACTGCATTCTCTGGAACCCTCTCCAGCGGAGGACTTCTACATTCCGATTGGTTGCCGCCCAACCGCGTCATAGCTCATTACCATAAAGTTGACCTGACTTCAACTCTCCTCGACACTCTCACCGGAGCTCGCCGCTGGCTCACATTGAAAATGAATGACTTCCGGCCACTTTGACGTTCTCGCCGGCGGCGGTGTGAACGCACGGTTAGACATCCAGCCATTAAGTGACAGCAGTCTGCTATGAATCTCGTCACCAAGCAGGGAGTGGACCAGAGCATATTACAGTATCTGACATCGTACTTGCAAGTTCACACACCTCTTTAACATTATTTTTAGTGATCTCCGACTGGCGAAGTCGAACATCATTAGCGCCGATGTGAATAACAATCTTACTGAATTTACGTTTAGCATTAGCCAGCACTTTTAAATTTGCCAAGATGTCAGGCGCTCTGGCTCCCGGTAAACATTGGACTATGGTGGCTGGTGTCTCTATTTTCACATTCCGTACAATAGAAAGTGCCAATTACTAGAGCACTTTCATCAGGTTTCTCAGTGTGTGCTTCACTGAGTGGGGAGAACCTGTTTGATGTTTTGATCGGAATGGAAGAGCGGTGTTTTGACCCACGACTAGGCCGCCTCACAGTCACCCAGTTGCCCTGCTGCATGGGCTCTAGTGCCGGAACCGAACAATGTACAGGACTCCCTGAGCTAGTCACATCCAAGGCCGTATCTACAGCCCTCACATTCTTACTATCCTCAACTAAAGTTTGGATGCCTGTATCTAGCTCTAAAATCTTCTCTGTCAGCCTAACTATTTCCCTGCATTTATCACATGTGAATTCCTCGTCGCCGACAGAGAGAGATAAACTATACATGTGACATGAAGTGCAAACAACAATAGCAGGAGAAGAAGCCATTACTCACCGTGACTGATGAGTGATACCAACTTAACTTACCACTTACCACTGTTATTTGATGAACTCGTGAAAAACGGAGCGAGAGAGAAATGAAAACGGAGCGAGAAAAAAGAATAGAAACGCGAATGGAACTTAACAAGCTAACCGGCTAACGAATGCTAACACGCTGCACTCGCAGTTTTAAAAGCAAACGATCAAATTAGTTAGATAAGTTTGATATATAATACCAGCAATATGGTGGGAATTAAGTTATATATTATCACTTTAAACAACAGAGAGTAAAAGTAAGGTAAAGATTCAATAAAAAAGCGGAGCTACAAACGCAAACCTCTCAGAAGCACAACAGACAGGAACAGACTGAAGAAATCGAAATGGGTCCTATTTCTGTGTTTTCTTCCCAGCAGACGTCAAAACAATACTTTTTCTGAATATTTATAAATTTCCACAGCAGCAGTACTTTGTTTAAAAAATAATGAAAAAGGATCTAATCCAGGCTATTTGTGTGAACACCAACTGACTTTATTTTATTTGTGTTTATTTGTTTTCAAGGGCAATATTATTATTATTTTGTTTTATTATAGATGCTTTAATAACTGATAGACTGAATAGAATTTGGAATGTCTCCTGAGAAAGAAGAGGTAGCATTTATTTTGTAGGAATTGTTTTTACATTTTTTAGTTTTGAAAGCCCAGTTGGTTGTTGAAGTTGTAACACATCATGAAAACTGAAGTTGGTTGTTGGTTGTATTCACATCATGTTGTCTGAGATACTTTTGTTGAAATTCATACAGTAAATTCATTGGTGCTATCCATGTTCAGCAGGTTTATGCAAGTGTTGCATGTTTGTTCATAGGCAGATTCTTAAGGTGCTTTCAGTGTATCGTAATGACTGCAAGATGATGATGGTGGGCCTGAGAGCTCTGGCTCTCCTACTAAAGTCAGGTAAAACTTGCTTTTAAATAATATTTATATGTACTGATTATACAACCATTATGGTGCATTGGGTACAAAAACGGTTTTTTTTTTATTCATTTAATCTCTGTAGGGATTAAAAAAAAAAGTTATTTCATAAAAGTTTGAACCACACCAGTTACCAAGGAAACAATACTGTGTACCTAACATATGTTATGAGGCAATACACTACTACAGTAAGCACTGCAAATGACATAATCAATTAAAAAAGCATTAAGTACATTATACTAATGTGGATATTGAGAAAACATCTCATACACGCAAGTCGTCTTATTATATATAGTCCAAATTCCCCTTACACAAACCTAATTATGATTATGGTTAGATAAGCATGTGTCATTTCACTTGAGGTGCATTTTTCTGCTTTCGTGAAGTGAAACAGTTTTTTTTGTGTGTCAGATGAGATTGTGATGCAGGTTCTAGATGAGCAGGAAGTGGATGTGTTTTCCTTGGTTCTGGAGGCCATGAGGTCATTTAATGACAAAGAAGAGGTTCAGCTACAGGGATGTGCTGCTTTACAACTACTGCTGCAAACAGGTAACAGTGAAAATTTTCTTTTGAGTACGCGCATTAGCCCTATGATTTCTATGATTTCATTACATTTTCAAAGATAAAAAAAAAAAATGCATTAATTTTTATTTATGGTTTATTTTGATTGCTACTGTTTTTGCTAAATTTGTATCAAATAAAACAACACAGAATTGATAAATTCGCAATAGAATTTCTGGTAAAAAAAAAAAAAAAAAAAGGTTTAATTAATTCAATTGATAAGACATAATTTTTGACCATTAACATTTAATTAAACCATTCAACTGGAATCCAGAAAAATGAAAACCAAAAATACAGACCTTAAAAAAAAAAAAAAACATTCCATAGGGCCCTAGTAATAGTGATGCTTTCCTTAGCAAACCACACTTATGCTAATTTCTGTCTAATTAACCTGCTTGATTGTCAGTTTCTGATGCTCATCTGGTGGAGTTCATTGAGAGCAAGGACCATGAGGTGGTTTTGGATGCACTCAGGCGGTTCATGGACAGTGAGAATGTAGTACTGCAAGCGCTGAGGGTCCTCATACCACTGGCTGCTCCAGGTATGACTTGGAATTACAAAATATATGAAATTATAATATTAAACTATATTATTACAAACAGTATTGAATAAGCTTCTCTTTCTTAAATCTAGCCTGCAATATTGAGATTCTGATGTCCAAACCTGTTAAATGCTACAGTCTGCTGTGTCAGGCTATGGACATGTGGCTCGACTCAGAGGCCATACAGGAGACTGGATGCTGTTTGATACAGAAATTCACATCAGGTGAGCCCAAGTCAAAGGTCATGATGAAACGATGTTCTCATAAATTTTAGAAAGTGGTTTATTTTTGAGTTGTGTTATGTTTGTTTGACATTTAACAGAGAGTTACTATAACATACTGGTGCTGAATGGTGTCCATAAGGTGGCGGTGAAAGCGTGTGTCTCTTATCCTGAGAATGCCACAGTGCAGACCACTACCCTCTCCTGTCTGAGCATGCTCGGTGAGTCTGTATGAACACGAAAATAAACAAGATAGTACAGTATAAGTTGATAACCTGGCTCTCCACTGGATCCTTTAGAGCCCATATTTAAGGTGAAGCAGCAGAGTGCTTTTTTTATGATTAATGATTTTTTATGAGCTCTTTATTCGTCATAAAATGTACATGACTGACAGAGCCAACTGAGAACTTTAAGTTTCATACAAAACTAATTTCTCAGCGGAGTGTATTGCACAGAATGAAGGGCTGGACAAAGAGTGGAGCGAGGAGGACGAGGCGAAACAGACAGTTCTGGTAAAGAACGAAGCCACTCAAGGAGAGGAGATGCTTGTATGGAGAGAGGCCTGTTATACTGCTTTAGAGAGACATGCTGACAATGCTGCAGTGCAGGTGACACATGACATGTTTTAGCCTGCAGTACGGAAAAGATCTTATCGCATTCTTTTGCTTTTACTATAGTGAATATGTAACTTTCTCTCCCATCGTCCAATCAGGAAGCTGCATGTTGGGCTTTAAACAGCTTGCTGCTTCATTACCACTCACTCAACCACGTGGAACTGGAAGGAAGGTTTGCATTCCTTCATATTCTGTGCTGTGTAATATATTTTGTCCGAAAGTCCTCTTATAATTCGAGATCGAGAGCAATATTATTGAATTAAATAAATAACTTCTGTTATGATTGGCTAACCTCTGCATACTAGCGCAGTTATGACTGTCATCATCAGGCAGTTCAGGTTGCTGAATACTGAATATGCAATGATATTTAAAAGTAGGCGGTCATATGTTAATGAGCTCAGGTTGAGATGTTTCTGTCCCACAGGCCTCCTCTTCATTCTCTCATTATGGCTGCCATGCTATTGCATTCATCCAGTGTGGAGGTTTTCCAAGCTGCTTCCTGTACACTACGCACACTAATACAGCACCACAGTAAGTTTGTTTCTTCTTCAATCATAGATGTATACAGAGATCTTTTGCCGTGCTTTAAAAAAGTAGCCTACACTTATTTTGATTTGTTGACTAACATACTAAAGCACATGTAAAATTCTTGATTATAATTTTGACTGTAGTGTATTATTCAATATTAGGTAATATATTTTAAATGTAAAAAATTGCAACTTCATTGATTCAGTTATATGTTTATTACAACAATATTTTTTTCAGGAGACAAGACTTAATATCTTAAGTCGTTTTGCAAGTAAGAAAGTCATTTTTTTGTCTCAGAAAACGATCAGCTTGTGTGTTTTTGTACTTCAGGTAGGATGAGGGCTCTGCTGCTGTCACATGGCATTCATGTCAACATTGTGCATCTGATGCGGGAACACGAGAGCTCCAGCGCTGTCTGTGAAAGTGCCTGCAAACTGCTTCACACACTCTTCCAGGGAGCGTAAGCACATCTGATCAGTTATGTGATGTATAACAGACAAAAACACAACGGAAATCATAATTTTATTTCACTCCAGGAAGGCCAGTCTAGATGACGCGACCCTGATTCTCGGTCAGATCCTGACTGCTCTGAAGATACATAACTTCATTCCTGAAGTTCAGCTGGAGGGTCTCAGAGCCAGTTTAGTTCTTCTCAGCCCAGGTAGAATGTCTCTCTACTTCCTGTAGCATGTTTTATTGGAAAGAATCTGCAAGCATTGTGTTTTAATTCATTAATTGACTCGCCCTCATATTGTTCCAAATTTGGCATGCATACATACGTCTGACTCTTTGTCTTCTCTTGTGTGCAGACAGGAGTTTAAGAAAACATGGCACCTCAGTGGCGGATCCTGACACGGTGGACGTGTCCCTGCGGGTGCTGAAGAACCAGTGTGTACTTGAGGGAGCTCATACTATCTATCTAGAGGCACTTAATAGGGTAAATGCTTTGTTCCTTAAAAGCTAAAATAGTTCTGTAATGTTCTCAACATGGACGATAATGCTAAGCCTTGTGCCCAAAGGGCACCTATTATGCCCCTTTTTACAAGATGTGATACAAGTCTCAGGTGTCCCTAGAATGTGTCTGTGAAGTTTCAGCTCAAAATACTCAATATAAATAATGCATTTGGTTTTGATTATCATGTCTATCACACTGAAATCATGCGTTTTAAACCATATTTGTTTAAACTTCTGATATACGATTTTCTGAGCGCACACCCATCCGAAGTGAATACACAGAAAGCAGCTGTCACGCGGCATGTGAGTCCTAATCTAAGCTCTCTTTCATGTCTTATTGCGCTTAAACAGTCAAATGCACACACGTTTATGTTAAAAACACACAGTTATGTCTGTGAAGGTAAGCAGCTGGGAAAGAAATCGCATGTTTATACATGGAGGACTGTGTGTGGCTCATTTAGTCTTATATAATACAGCAGTGTCCGTCAACAGTCGTGGGCGGGGCGTGTAAAATGTGACATCACATTTTACAGTTTCTGTAAACGGCTTGTTTTGAGACACTGCTTATGATTTATGGGGATTAAAAAAAGGAGTGGGAGGATTTCTGTCATTATGTGGTTGTGTACACGCGCTGCCAACACACATTTATGTTCAAACAACATGTAAAAGTGAATTTTGCATAATAGGTGCCCGTCAATTTTTTTAAACGTTAAAATATTTTTCTTCCATCTCAGCCTAATATGCAGAAACAACTAGTGTATCACCACAAAAATTATGTTTAAACAATAAGACTTTAAATTAAGGGACATAAAATTAAAAAATATCCTCAGTTCTGTTGATGAATGAAATGAATATATGAAGAGTTCATTTGCAAAAACAGTTTTTAACAATTTTCAAAAATCATGTTTTTCATTGTGCATTCCAACCTCTAGTAATATGATTTATTGGCTTATCACATTTGACCAATAGGTGGCGCTGTTATCAAATCAATGCGGTGTGTTCTGTGTGAGGTGACAATGGCACGCACAAAGTTTGTTGTCAATATGCCAAAGCATTGCAGAGATACAGCCTCAAGTGTCATTTTGGCATTATGCCTCAAATTCGTTGCTGTGGTATGTGAAGACTTTTGTCTATCAACACAAATTCCATACATTTTTGTCAGCATGGTCTGAAGATGATATGATTCGATTTTGATGAAAATCGGACCAACGGTCTAGGAGGAGTTTTTTTTTTTATAAAATCAAAATGGCGGACAAGGAGTTTGGCTGACTATGGCAACATTGGTATCACTGTTCTCAGCATTACCCAAGGAATCTATCAATACCAATCTCATTACAATAGGCACATTTCACAGAAAACTATTAGCATTTATTTGAAATTTCATTATAACTTTTGACCACATGGTAGCACTGTCTAAAAACTTTTTGAGTTCTTTCAGGTCATGATGCATTCGTAAAATATAGCATTTTATATCATAATACTCTGTTGTATTCAATGGCAATTTCATGTTTTGTTCAATTATAGCGCCACCAAGAGGCACAATTCCACCAAATATTTTTTATATGTCCTTAGAGTGTGCCCATACATATGGGTGTCAAATTGGGGGGAAATATCTAATTTGTTTTGGAGTTATAGACATTTTTATATATGAGAAGAGAAAAAATGACTGATGGCTGACTTTGTTTGCATTTTTTGCCACTTACTATCAAAATTTTGGCAATTGGGCTATTTAAGAAGAGCCAGCACGCTATGTTTCCGAATTTCCTACAGTGGTTTCGTGTCGATCGGAGTAACCCCATATAACACACATCCCAGATAGCACACGTACGTCTGCAAGATGTCTGTTAAAGATCTCTTGATCTGGAAAGCATCTGCTGTCTACAAACGTCTGGCAGACATCTTTCAGATGTCAGTTTTTCATACATTCTAAATCATAAACATCTTAAAGACATCTAATAGGCGTCTATTTGACATCTACAAGGAAACGTCCTATAGACGTATTGCAGATGAGCAAACACCCTAAATAATACGTCTTGCAGATGTAAATACAGACATCAAATAGACGTCTCGGAGATGTATATGTGCTATCAGGCATACGTCTGCAAGATGTCTGTTAAAGATCTCTTGATCTAGAGAGCATCTGCTGCCTACAAACATCTGACAGATGTCTTCCAAATGTCAGTTTTATATACATTCTAAATCATAAACATCTTAAAGACATCTAATAGACGTCTATTTGACATCTACAAGGAAACGTCCTATAGACGTATTGCAGATGAGTAAACACTCTAAAAAATACGTCTTCCAGATGTAAGTGCAGATGTCAAATAGACGTCTCCAAGATGTACGTGTGCCATCAGGGACGGTTTCTAAGATATTGACAAATGTTTTTTAAACGCTAAAATGCAACGTTGCACAAACCATAAGGCAAAACCTGGCATGTTTGGTATCGCTGGACTCGGCAAGGATTCAGGAGTCTAAAAAGGTGACTCCTGTGAAAATAAGTCGACCACACCAAAAGTTATAATCATGTGAATATTTGATTTTACCACTAGGTGGCGCTGGCTCGAAACTTCTCAGGCTCCTTCATGGCATCCTGCTGATGGCCCATACCAAGTTTCGTAACAATGCGTCAATGCGTTCGTAAAATATAGCGTTTTACTACAAAATTCAAAATGGCTGACATGGGAAATTGAGTATCATTTGACTCGGCATGATGCACCTAATCTAAAGAGACAAGTGGTCTCTGCTTTTAAACCCTCTCAAATGTCTCTCCCATAGACAACCATTGCAATTTCATTACTGTAAACAGTACTTTTGCATAAATAAATAAAGGATGAGTCAAAATAATTTTCAGGGGTAGTCAACATTTTGCCTGAAATGCTGTCTATAGACTTCAACTTACATTGGACCTGTAATACTCCTTGTAGGAAAGAATTGTACTGATTGATTGGACTTAATCAGGTGGTTTTAATTTAAAATGTAAGTTCTCTAAATGTGGTGAGTGTTTCATTTGATATGTGTGTTTAGTTTAACAGTAGTGAGGAGATTCAACAGTGTGGACTTGGTGTACTCTCGGCACTAGCTGACAGTTCTGGAGCGGTTGACCTCATGTGCCAGCAGGGGGCGATAGATACGGTTCTTCATACGCTGCAGATGTTTCCACAGGAGCGTGGTGAGTCCATTTACCTTACCATGACTGAAGATCTCCAGCCTCTGCTTCTAATCCTAGGCAGACTTTTGAATGTCGACATAACGCCTGGTTCACAATTTTGCTTATTATGGACAAAAACCGACCACTGTTCAGGCATTCACACAGAACACAGTTTTGCATTCCACTATGCTGCTTTTCCATTGTTTTTCAATGTAAACATGAGGTAAACAAGCGGACATGTTTGACCATTGTGCCCTTGTCTCACATATTGTGTGATGACGTTTAATGCACTGCACACTATTGGGTATGTAAACATTTGTGTGCAACTGTGTATTAACTGAAAGTCATCACCCTTTGTAGATGTTCACTACTGGGGTCTTAGTCTTCTGTTGCACCTCATCTCTAAGAAGAAGCTCTCTCGTATGATGGTGCCTGTACTGGCATCAGTTTTGGTCAGCTCAGTACGGCAGCACAAAGAGGACACAGTCATGCTTCTAAAGGTAGATCACTACAGTTATTACCATTTCAAAACCAAAAGGGTGGTTGTTTTTGATGTTTTATTCCTAACAGTGTGCGTTTTGGTCATTAGGGTTTCCATGTGGTGTGGAAGTTAATGGACACCTGCTCAAGTGCCGCAGCATGGCTGCAAAAAGAAGCCTTTGAGAAAGACATCTTCCAGATCCTGCGGGAAAATATGGCAGACCAGTGCAGAGATCCAGTAAGAAATTGAAACCAAAAGTTCTGTCAAAAATGCAAGATCTCCTGATAAATCCTACATGTTCCACTTCAGTTGCAGGCAGTGAGTCGCCAGTGCCTGTCTAAGATGGTGGTGGACAGTGAGATCATGTATGCCCTGTTGGAGAGAGCATGTGAGGATGGTGACGTGGACATGGTAGAATGTCTCATCTTGCTTGGCGCTGACATTAACAAGAAGTCAAAGAGCGATTCGCTCATATATCAGGTGTGATATATGAACCTTTATTCCTCAACTTTTAAAGGAATAGTAAATTGTACACCCTCAAGCCATCCTAGGTGTATATGCCTTTATTTTTCAGACAAACACAACTGGAGTTATATTAGATAATATCCTGGCTCTTCCCAGCTTTGTAATTGCAGCTGAATGGTGGCCGAGTTTCTGAAGCTCCAAAAAGCTCATCCGTCCATCATAAAAGTAATCCATACAACTACAGTGGGTTAATGAATGCCTTCTGAAGTGAATTGATGGGGTTTTGTAAGAAAAATATCCATATTTAAAGCTTTGTAAATTATTATCACTGGCTTCCTTAACTTCTGTTTGTGCGTTCACAGGAGAGTCGAGTTATGACATTTAATGTAGGATGTAGGCATAGTGGAAACTAAGGTGAGAACTGACAAATGTGTAAGTGCATTTTAATTTTAATACAAATCTACATTATAGCCAAAAGGCGTCATTTCTCAACTTATTTTCCACTATACCCTCGTCCTATGTTAAACGTTGTAAAATCTAATCTAATCTAGTTTGTCTGTCTTATAGATATGTATGGATAGCCTTAAACCATTCAAATTTTTTCAGGTTTATTTTAAAACTACTTTAAACTTTTAGCCAGGCGTATATTTGATATTTTATTCAGGAAGCTTGACTAACATTGTAACTGGACTTTGATTGTCATTCCTAGCGGTGAAGAAGCTGTGTTTTTTTATTTATATAGCGCTTTATACATTACAGATTGTGTCAAAGCATCTTCACGGTGTTAAACAGGAAAATTTTGTGCTGATAATGCAAGAGGACTATAGTAAACAGTACATAAAGTGCCAATGACCATCAAGGATCATAAGCAGATTCTACACTTGTATTTCTGAAAGAAAAGGTTTGAGATCAGTCTGTAACTAATTTTCGAGGGTTTTTGGGACATATCCTAATGACAATTATGAATTAATCATATTCAGAAGAGGATCTATGACTTCTGGAAGCACCTCTTTTAGTAGCTCAAATGCTATATATAGGGTTCAAAACACATGTTGTTGGTTTAGATGGTTTAACAAGTTAATACAATTCTTCCTCTCCTATAGCAGAGAATGATTGGAATTGTTCCTCAGGGAATCTATATTGCACTGATGCGATACTATAGCTGACGGCTGCATGGTTGTAATTTTATCTCTAATAGTATTGTGGTTGTGCAGGTTTGTGATCGGGGGGTTCCTCTGGTTTTGCTGGAGCTGCTGGTCTCTGCAGGTGTTCATGAGCAGCAGTTACGTGGAGCTCTGAGCGTGTGCGTCAGGAGGGGTGATGACCTCGCAGTCATCCTCCTCCTCGCCCGTCTGGGGGTGGACCACACCAACAACGCCCTGTGCCTCGGGAGCTTCCGCCTCGGAAAAATGAAGGCGACGTGGCTCAGCGCTCTGCTCTCTGAGCGCAAAACTCAGACTCCAATCAACAAGAAGAACAGTGAGTCTGTTCACATGATCTTGCAGTTGTCATGTATTTGACATACATGTTCTGGAGCCATGACCACTTTTACTTCAGTCTGGCTTTGTTTTCTTTATAACAATTTCAGAAAATTTCTTCAGTAGAGATTGCCCCGAACTAAAGAAGTTTTGAGAATAATAAAAAACTGTTTAGAATATCAGAAAAAAAGGATAAAACATTTTATTCTCTATCACACCCCAAAAATAATGTAATGTGCATAACTAGCAAAGTATATCATGCTTTTAAAAATAGTATTTATTATGAAAATAATATCCTTTACATGAATATACTTAAGTTGGACTGAATGTAATATTTTTGGATACTTAATTGCACATTTATGCAATTGAATTAAAATATGTTAAATTTCTGTTAAATGCTAGTAATAGCTGAACTTTGTGCTTAAGTTGGACTTAATTACATTTTATATGTAATTCCATAATTCTATTTTCTTAGAAATAAAGTGTACTGCCAAATGTACTGATAAATATTAGTAAACAAAAATATAACAATGTAATTTCTATTGAAACTTGTATGTCATGTATTTAAATATATATTTTTAATTACACATTTCTAATAATGAAGTTGCAGTTCAGTACATTAAAAATCTAAATCTGTAACTTGAAATTTTGTATCGAATAACGCACTGGAGGTAAAATTCTAGTCAAGTTCTTTACATGTACTTTAGTATGTTAGTCAACACATCAAAATAACTACTTTAAAGCTCAACAAAAAATTATTAAAGCATAATTATTTAAAATGTACTTTAAAATAAAACTTTTTAAAAGCATGGAAAGAAATGCATGCACAGTACACACAGTACATATTTTGCATAATTTTGCATTAAAAAAAGAACTTTCACAGAAAGTTTAAAATTTGGCATATGGCATAAATAACACAGTTGTTATTGTTATACAGTGATGTAACCTTTTTTTGGACTTTATATACAGTATGGAGAGAACTGAAACTTACACAACTAAAATCAGTCTGACTGTTGTTGGTAAATCTTGTCCTTGTGTCTTTTAAGGTAAAGGTCAGCGTTTGGCCAGACAGATCTTGTCACTCCAAAGAAACAAAGGTTGTGGGGAAGTTGCTAGATTACGGTGTGATGCCAGCACATCAGAATATTTCACAGATGAGGAAAGTGACGACTCACACATTTCCTTAGATGAAAGCTTTGGATTTATGTTTGATGACATGGAGAGTGATGGTAAGATGATTCTCACATAAATACATTACATACAAGTCTCATCAGTGGATGTGGGTCATTTTTCATTGCCTTTTCAACCTCTTTATATGTTAAAAAAGGTTTGGATGTAGTGATAATTATTGAATTATTCAGAGTCAAAATTGATATAAATGCAACTGCAATCAAATTAATTTAAGCAATCTACATGATATTATTTTCTACATTATTTATCTGAAAAAATGCATGTGTTCCTTTGGTAGGGAGCGATGGGCCTTCACAAGGACTGTTGCTTTTCAATGATTCCCCAGAAGTGGGCAGGAAACCTGCTTGGAGACATCACAGCCAGCGTAGACGTGCCAATTCAGAGGTACCAGAAACAAACATACTTTTGGTGTCTTTGTGCTTGGATTTTAACAATGATTTCAACCATTTTAATGTCTTTCTACAGGGATGCCATGGTGAGACAGATACAAGCATCCCTTTACATAAGCGTTTTAACTCTCACAACTCTAGAGGTACACATTAAGAGCTGTCTGACATGGGAACTAGTCCTAAAAAGTTCACTTGTTGTTACATCTGTCTTTTTTGTTTTAAATGTACAGGGCAGGGTTTTATTCAAAGCTCCACTTCTGCTGCTTTTCCTCTGGCCGTGGACAAAGAACCTATCCGTCTGCTTGACCTCTCAGGAAATGAGCTGGGCAGTCTTTCCTGTTTGATGGGTGTGAGCGCTCTGAAACAGCAGATTGAAAACCTTCTACGGCTTGATTTGAGCAGCAACAATCTATCAGAGTTTCCCAGTGTTCTCTGTCAGGTGTGTAGAAACATTTTGACAGCTTGATTAAAGCAGCGTTATTAAAGGGGACCTAACACACACTGTTTCACCCAATCTCATATTAATCTAGAGTACCTATAGAGTAGTACTGCATCCTTCATATCTCAAAAAAGTCTTTAGTTTTATCATATTAATAAAAGAAAGATACAGCTTTACGATTCTCTCCGGAAAAAGCCGAGCTCCTGGAGGCATGCCCTGTGGGCGGAGCTAAAAAGTGACGAGCACTTACGCCGATCGCCAACAAAACACAGACATTTGATGCCGTTTCACTTACCATCTGCAGTCTGAATCATGACCGGGATCTTTTATAGCTACTAGCTAGTATTAAACTATGTGCAAATCCAGCGTCGAACTAGGCCTTGTTTATAAAACATTCGTCAACAAAACACTTGAGAAACTCCATTGCTGCCCCGGAAAAACAAACTATATCCACAGTTCCCTTAACGGTGGGTTCTTTTGGGAAGCTGAACAAGGTTATCTTTCCCTTACAACCAAAAACACACTTCTTTAGAGACATTCTTCCCGAGGGAGTCCTGTGCAGGGCTGCCGAATGAAACTCATTGATGGGCGCACTCTGCTTGCTCTGGTCGATGCGTGCACGGGCGCGTTCTTCCGGGAGAAATGCCCATATAAGGAGTTCCACCGTCGTTTACGTCAGCAAGAACCACGATCGAAAAAAAACTCTCTGAAACTTGTACGAACCCGGAAGTTCGATTTTTGGCACAGAAATACTCTGTTATACGTCCAAATAGTTTTTTGAAACTTTGTCCATGCTTAGCATGAGAATACAACTCTTTAACAGTGTAGACAACTCTGAATGCATAAAACAGCATTGGACCCCCCTTTAAAGTAAACATGAAACAGCTTTCAAAACCCATTCTCTAATGTTCACAGAAACACTGTGACTGCACATTTTTTTATTATCAGTTCCAGTATTATTAACAGAATGAAATTAGGTTAAGTTCCCTTGTGAAAAAGAAGTACACTTAGGGATGAAATATACTTCGGTTTTACACGTATTTGAGGGTCTGTTATTCTGGGTACATTACACTGTAATATAATTACACATTTTAAGTTGTAATTTAATATATAAAGTAGATTTAAAGCATATTAACTTAAAATGCAATGAAATAACACTATTATTTAAATTATAATCAAGATTATGTGCTTTTGTTTGTTAGGCAGTTACATCAAAACAAGTGTGCTTCTTTAAATCACAACAGAAGATTATCAAAACATGACTTAAAATGTCAAGTCAAGTCACCTTTATTTATATAGTGCTTTACACACTACAGAATGTCAAAGCAGCTTTACAGTGTTAAACAGGGAAAACCTGTGCTGATAATGCAAGAGCATTATAGTAAACAGTAAATTTTTCACTTAAAGTCAGTTCATTGTTGATTCAGTGATGTCATCATCCAGCTCAGTTCAGTTCTCTTCAAATAGTGTCTATGCAATAAAGTCAACAATATTGCCAGAAATTGTGTCCCCAACTAAGCAAGCCAAAGGAGGCAGTGGCAAGGAACAAAGCTCCATAAAAGTCATTACTGCTGTGCTGTTGTGAAATATTTGTTCCTGCTGATGCTTTATTTTTTGTTACTTTTGCCACTGTAATGAATAAATACATGGCATTGTGTTTGTTTTCTTCTAAAGGAGACAAAAAGTAAGCAGATCTAGCAGTTTTTAAGGCTTTTCTGTATGTAGAAGTACTTTCCCTCCATGCAATACGAAATACCTCTAGTTTTATTTTCTTCCAGCTGCGCTCCATTTTCCAGGCTGCCATGGTGTTTTCTTTACTCTTCTTTAAGTGTAAATGAGCAACTGCATCTAAAGTGCAAAAAAGAGAGAGTTTATAGTTTCTATTACAACATAATTTTTTTTTTTTTGATAATCAATATCTTACCTTCATAGCCATGAACACATTTTTAAAATCTTATAAAATTTTAAAGCATTTATTAATTCTCAACTCTGTGCGGTAAAATTCCCATTATTAAAGGTTCACTTTTCATTCATGAAGACGACATGAAGAAATATGCAATTAACGTATTTCGACGACTTTTTAAGATGAAAATGAAATTACCATTATAACCAAGAGATGGCAGTAGATGATCACTCATTGACTGCAGCTGCCATTTAAATTTTTCATGTCTTTTGATTTAATATAAAATAAATATTATAAATTTAGTACTTTGTTGCACAGAAGTATGAAGTATAGCAAGTGCAGGAAGTCACAAAGTCAGCCTATAATGTTGAATTATTTAAATACCTATATAGTCAAAAACAAATTAAATAAGTTGGTATAACAAATAAATAATGCATTCAATATTTTGAAATGTTTAGATTTAATTTAATACCTAGGCTACATCGATTAAGTTTTATCCAACACAGACCACAGACAGTACACTTGACCGGAAATGACTGAGCTGGCTTATCTACAACCAGGAAGGAACCGTGCATAAGGTCAATTACCATACTGTTTAATGTGACTCTTCACCTGTCAAGTTAACCATAAGCTGTGTTGCAATTTCTCACGTTCTCCACTCTTCCCTCACACACTTGGATAGCAACAATGGAAATTATGTAAGGCTGCTATTCATTGACTATAGCTCAGCTTTCAACACTATAGTCCCCATCAAACTGGCATCTAAACTCACAGACCTCGGCCTAAACTCCTCACTCTGTGACTGGATTCAAGACTTCCTCACCGGCAGACCTCAAGTGGTGAAAGTTGGCCAGTTCACCTCAAACTCCATCACTCTGAACATAGGAGCCCCACAGGGCTGTGTCCTGAGTCCCCTGCTCTACTCTCTCTACACGCATGACTGCGTGTCCTCTCACAGCTCCACATCTATTGTCAAATTCGCTGATGATACTGTGGTTCTGGGCCTCATCTCCAACAACGATGAGACCGCATACTTGGACGAGGTAGAGAGACTCACATCATGGTGCCAGGACAACTGTCTCTCTCTGAATGTGAGCAAAACTAAAGAGCTGATCATGGACTTTAGGAAGAGACAGCAGCAGCCCTACACTCCTCTTATGATCAGTGGGACCCCTGTGGAGAGGGTGAGTAGCTTCAAGTACCTCGGTGTAAACATCTCCGAGAACCTGACTTGGACTACACACATCCAAACTCAGGTAAAGAAAGCCAGGCAAAGACTGTACCATCTGCGACAGCTGAGGAAATTCAGGGTCTCACCAGCAATCCTGAAAACTTTCTATTCAGGGACCATAGAAAGTGTATTGACTAAGTGCATCTCAGTGTGGTATGGAAACAGCTCCAATCAGGACTGCAAAGCACTACAGAGAGTTGTGCGCTTAGCTGAGCGCATCTCAGGGTCTGCTCTCCCCTCTCTGCAGGACATCTACCTCAAACGCTGCAAAAATAGAGCTGTCAAAATAATCAAGGACTCAAATCACCCTGGTAACCAGCTATTCACTTTGCTTCCTTCTGGTAAGCGCTTCCGTAGCCTGATGACAAAAACTGAGAGACTTAGGAGGAGCTTCTTCCCCCAGGCCATCAGGCTCCTAAACTCTAACTCTGTGTCATAACATCACTTGACTCCATGTAAATATCACCATATCAATAAGCTATTCATAATTTTTCTCTACCTCATATTGCTGCTATTATATACCCTGTACAACTTTTTTGCACATTATTTTGCACATTCCTCTTAGTACTATTTAAGTCAACAACATACTGACCTGCACATTTATATTTATATTTTTTATCTATCTTTTTATTTTATTCTTTTTATTTTATTTTATTTTTTTCTACTTTTCTTCTCTTAATATTTGTATACTTTATAATTGCACTGTCCTTGGAGCGGACCTGACCTACATTTCACTGCTGGTTATACTCTGTATAATTGTGTATGTGACGAATAAAACTCTTGAATCTTGAATCTTGAATCAATTAACTTAAATTTGTATGTTATGCTGGTTAAAATGCTAAAGAACTTTTTTTGTGAGCTCAATCTCACACTGAAACTTCTCCTCAGTAATCTGATGAACAAGCATGAGTGACTAGCTCAATGTTTTTACACCGCGGATCCCGCATGCTACATGTCATGGGTTCGCCACTCAGTGTGACGCATGCCCAGACCACAAGAGGTACTGTGACAAGAAATGATGCAGAAGTTGCTTCTGTTGCAGGCTTTGTGCCTTTCCAAGGATGATCTCATGTCAATCTATTCAAAATATGGCAGTGCATTTACAAATTCATTACTTTGAATTGATTCTCAGTTCAACTTCTGAACTTCAGCATCTGTGTAAATTCCCATCTCCCCAGTGGCCTAACAGGATCGGCAATAGGTGTGTGACTGGGAGATTGTGGGTTCGAATCCTGTGTGGTGCAACTTTATAAAATTGTGTGTAATTGTGTTGTGCTGTTTTGATTAATTTTTTTTATCCAGATCAGCATTGTACAATCTGTATTGCTCCTGGATTAGAAATAAATGTTTATATATGTGCTGCGTTCATTTTTATTTGAAATTCTGTTCGTTCTAAGTTCATTCTCGCCGATAATTCTGAACTGGCTGTTTTTCACGTTCATACAATTTGGGCCATTTTTTATTTTTGATATTCCCACTCTGCACTGCGCTACAGGGTTATGGTGTTTTTTGTGCCAAATAAATACTGCTTTAAGTAACTGTATAATCTGATTATATAGTATCAAGTCAATATCTAGCTAGTAATTAAAGTGCATCTTTAATGTGTTTTTTTTTTTTGGGGGGGGACTATTTCCTAACCATACTCAATACATTTTTCCAAGCAATTTATTAAAAGAGTTTTATTCAATTGTGTATTTTTTTGTTCTTAGAATTTAAGAAGTCTTACCCGTCTAGATCTTCAAGGTAACCAACTGCAGTCACTTCCTGTGGAACTCCTGGGTTTGCCTGCATTAAACATACTCAACGTTTCTCGCAACTGCATTGGTCCTCTTCTGATGCTGGACCCAACTGTGTGCAGTCCAGCCTTACGCCAACTCAACCTTTCCTTCAACCAGATCACCGTCTTCCCCTTCCAGCTGGGGCAGGCCATGGACAAATTGGAAGAGCTCTCATTGGAGGGGTAGGTTATGGCATAATAGTTTTTCTAGAGCACCGGTGTAATGTAATTTCTTCAATTTATAATTATGGTTTTCTTATTGGATATACGCAAGTTCAAAAAAAGGATGTACAAATTGACTGTATTTTGTTGTTGTTGTTGTTCTTCAGCAATCAGATATCAGAACTGTCTCTCCCGCTGCACCTGGCTGAACTCAAAGTTTTAGATATCAGTAAGAATCAAGTTAAAATAATTTCAGATAATTTCTTCACTGAATGTCTCAAGTTGGAAACATTCATCGCTTCAGTTAA
The DNA here is from genome assembly GCF_936440315.1 of Barbus barbus. NCBI lineage: Eukaryota > Metazoa > Chordata > Actinopteri > Cypriniformes > Cyprinidae > Barbus > Barbus barbus. The sequence continues at coordinate 2,445,945 of NC_136728.1, read as the reverse complement.
CAAAATCAGTAAGTTTTCCCCTCTTTACTCTCTTAAAAAAATATTTGTGTTTATATAAAATATATTGACTTGACTCAACGCTGAAACAACTTTCGGTAACACTTCAGAATAGGGAACACTTATTCACTATTAACTATGACTTTTCCCTCAATAAAGTCTTAATTTGCTGCTTATTAATAGCTAGTATGGTAGTTGTTAAGTTTAGGTATTGGGTAGGGTTAGGGATGTAGAAAGCGTTCATGTAGGCATTAATATGTGCTTAAATACTGTTAATAAATGGCTAATATTCTAGTAATATTCATGCTAATAAGCAACTAGTTAAGAGACCCTAAAATAAAGTGTTACCCAACTTTCCTTTTTGGCTGACAGCAAATTACTGTACCTACATAGGCTGTCAGTTAATGTTCGTCAGTAGGCAAATTGTTTTGTTTTATTATTATTGTCATGCTACGGTGTATATTAGCACACGAAGAAGATGAGTGATGTAAACAGTCTTTAATAAATCCACATAGAAGTAATCAACAGAAGGAAGGCTGGAATCACACGTAGCAACCAATGTTTAAGACTAGACAAACACAAACTTAACAGACTCGAACTTAAATACAAAGGCAAATGAAGATAATTAATAAGACACAGGTGAATCAAATACACAATCAAGGGGGAACAGAAACTAGGTCACAGAACACATGGGGAATAAAAACACAACAAAAAAGTCCTTGTGTGTTAAAGTTATTCATGTATATAATTTTGATTTGTGTTAATCATTTTTTACGTACTTTAGCTTTAATTTATTTCATTTTATTAATTTTGCAAAATATAAAAATAATTTTGAATAGTTTGTAGTAAAAAAAAAAAAAAAAAAAAAAACATTTTAAGCTATAAATAATGGAGTCTTTTTAAAATCTTTACAGTAGCTTACACAGTGATTTGATGGCAGATAGCATTACTATAACGCACATAGAGCTACAGCATTAAAAGAAGCCTCCACAAAACGGTATCGGGTGCTTACTATTCACCATCCAATCAGCTCATGTGGGATAATATCAAGTTCTCCACTGCTTATTTTCTCTCTGAATATTCAGTTTCAATCAGCTATGTCACATTACAAAGGTGAAATAAATAGTTTTTTAGCGTTTCATGAATATTTAGCTGGATAATTCTATAAAATTGTGTTTTTGTTTATCACTACTGTTGTAATTAACACTCATGTTTTCATATAGGTTCATTGTCAGACCTTCCTTCAAAAATAACCACTGTTAAATTATCACAGAACAATTTCACAACTGTTCCTGAAATAATCATCAACTTGCCAAAGTAAGTGTCTTTTGTTTCAAGTTAGCATTAGTTCAATATAACTTGTTAAATGCTTGTGTTAAATGCTTTTGGAAATAATTTTCACTCATCCTTATGTTTGTAAAAACGTTGTGTCTGCAGTAATGCACACACTAACACGAGACATGATAAAAGTCTTAATAATTGTATAATTAATTCATATATACTGGTCAAAGATGTTGTTAATAAAGCCTAACTTATTTTGAACCTGAAATGTTCCTTTGAATTCTCAAACAGCTTTTAACCTCTCTTTTTCTGGATAGTTTGCGTTCGGTGGACATGAGAAATAACAGTATTAGTGTTCTGCCGGGTCCATCTTTCTGGGTCAGTGTAAACCTAAGAGAGCTGATGTTCAGTCATAATCACATCTCTGCGCTCGACCTGAGCGGCCCGGTGTTCAAGTGGGCCAGACTGGAGAAACTTCATTTAAGCTGCAACAAACTGAGTGAGGTACGATTCATATCATGCTCTGATTCAACTGAACACTGCAGTTTTGGTCTTTGTGTCTCACATTTGTTAGAAATTTGTGTTTGACACTGTTGTGCTTTAGATCCCTCCTCAGATCGGGATGTTGGAGGACCTGACGTCTCTAGATGTTAGTCAGAACGAAGGTTTGCGCTCTTTCCCTGATGAGATGGGAAAGCTTGTTCATTTATGGGATCTACCTCTAGATGGTCTGCAGCTCCAGATGGACCTCAAACACATTGGGAACAAAACCAAAGACATCATCAGGTCTAAATCTGTCTCATTTAGACATTATTTCTTGCTTGAATTTTAGCTTGTACAATAAATGCATCAGTGATTTTATTTTATTTTACTTTATTTTTGGGTCAGTATTGTCAGTCAATAATATTAGATCTTATTTTTTCAAATAATGTATTCTTCTGAATTTTCTTGTTAAATCTTAGAATTATGATTATAGTGTGTTTAGTATTTATCTTTTAGTGCTATTTATATATCAGTTTAAAAGTTTTTCTAGAAACTTGAGTCGTGAGAAAAGTTATTGAATATTCAGAAAAGGGAGGTGCCTTTTAATATGCCCACCTATAATTTCTTGTTTTAAATGCAAATATCTTGTCAAACTATTTTGAGACTTTTATATTGGTTCAGGATGTGATCCCTGTGGTTCTTACAGGTTCTTGCAGCAGCGTCTGAAGAAAGCTGTCCCGTATTACCGCATGAAACTCATTGTGGTCGGCAGCCCATCTAGCGGGAAAAGCTCTTTGATTCATCAGTTGATGAGACTCAAACGCTCTCAGTGGCGATCTGACCAGACCGTCGGCGTCAGCGTCAGAGACTGGCTCATCAAAAACAAAGACAAGAGGAACATGCTGCTGAATGTTTGGGAGTTCTCAGGTAAGCATCTGCACAATACATATTAAATATAGAAAAATGTCAATAGGAAATTACATGTTGTTCTCTTTCTGTTGTTGTGCAGGTGGTGAAGAGTGCAGTGGATTTCACCCTCACTTTATGAGCTCCAGGGCTCTCTATCTAGTCCTGTATGACCTGAGTAAAGGACCCAGTGAGATAGACACTATCAAACCCTGGCTCTTTAACATTAAAGTAAGTTTAACATTTAGCTCCTTCCTGCAAGTAGTATTACAATATTTGTAGTACAAATACAAAACCAGAACATTTGGTTTAGATTATAAAAGAACATGATATACTTCTCAGGCCATAGCTGGGCAGTCTCCTGTGATTTTGGTTGGAACTCATGCAGATGTGTGTGAAGAGCATCACCTACAGGAGTGTGTTCTGAAGCTGCGAGAGGAGCTGCCGGCTCAACCGGGCCTTCCAGTGATCAAAGAGAACCACATACTCTGTGCTTGTGAGGAGTCTGAGTCTATCAGCAGGTTGCGCAAAGCCATCTGTAGGGAGCTCGTTGGGTTCAAGGTGATTTACAAAATTAAATTTTTCTGGGCACAAATTAGCAAATATTATCATTGATTTTAACCAATACATTGGATTACTTTAAAAAAATACCCATTTTAAGTAGTCAATATAAAAGTTTAATTATTTTTGAGGACCAACATTTTTTTGGTGGGTGTGTCAGTTGATGTCAGACCTGCCATGATGAATTTAAAGGGTTAGTTCACCCCAAAATGAAAATTTTGTCATTAATTACTCACCCTAATGTCGTCCAAACCCACAAGACCTTCGTTCATTTTCAGAACACAAATTAAGATGTTTTTGATGAAATCTGAGAGCTCTCTGACCCTCCCAAAGACAGCAAGGATCCTTCCACGAAGGTCTAGAAACGTAGCAAGGAGATCGTTAAAATAGTCCATGTGACATCAGGGGTTTCTACCGTAACTTTACAAAGTTACTAGAATACTTTTTGTGTGCAAAGAAAACAATAATAACATAATTTAATTGAACATAATCAGCATTGTTTACATTCAGCATGTGCACACTTTCGCTGAAAGTAATCAGCGCTGATTATGTTGATTACGTTCTGGGGTACCCTTCAAAATGACGGAAGATGGTAACTCGGGGAGAAGAATTGCTGAATAAATTATGTTGTTATTGTTTTCTTTGTGCACAAAAAGTATTCTCATAGCGTTGTAAATTATGGTTGAACCCCTGATGTCACATGGACTATTTTACCAATCTCCTTACTATGTTTCTGAGTGTTGATTGTGGTAATATCCTTGCTGTCTATGGAGGGTCATCAAAAATATCTTAATTTGTGTTCTGAAGATGAACAGAGGTCTGATGGGTTTGGAACGACATGAGGGTGAGTAATTAATGACAGAATTTTTGGGTCAACTAACCCTTTAATTTGAATTGTTTTTTGGAAAGCTACAGTGAGGGGGGAATTTACAAAAAAACAAAAAAAAATTACATTTATAGAGTATGTTGTTTTTGTAATGAGTATTATTTTCAAAAGTATGTTAAAGTGTACTTATTTGTCACAAGGGTGATGACATCTTTCAAAAAGGTTTTCATTGTATTTGTTTAATGAATAGTGTTTGTGGCATTGGCAGATCCAGGGTCAGCCGGTAATGGGGCAGCTGATTCCAGACTGTTATGTGGAGCTGGAGAGAAGAATTTTACAGGAGAGGTCACATGTACCCACTGATTTCCCAGTGCTCACACACAGCAGACTGCTGGAGATCATACAGGAAACACAGCTGCAGCTAGAGGAGGGAGAGTTACCCCACGCTATCCACTTCCTCAGCGAGGCTGGTGAGAGTTGTTTCACTCCTGAATCGCTTTCTGATGTCTTCTTGCTGTTTATATTCAGTTTGTGGTTGTTTCTTCAGTTTTGGGTACATGCATGCATGTTCCTAGGGAATGTACTTAATCACTTGTATAAATGTGTGCTCATTTTAGTTGCCTTATGTATTGGATTTATTGTTTTAACCTAGTAAGCAGACCGTTTGTCTGCGTTTGTCTCCAGGTGTCCTGCTTCACTTTGATGATCCAGTGCTTCAGCTAAAGGATTTGTATTTCATTGACCCACAATGGCTTTGTAACCTCATCTTACAGGTTAAACATGCACACACACACCTTGCTTCTCCTTGTGATTCGTTCATAGCAGTGACATCTCATCTGTTGTGTTGTTTGACAGACGTTGACTCCGAGGAGCACTGGTCAGTGGGACACCAATAGAGGAGTGGTGCAACGAAGCACTGTAGAAAAGTTTCTGAACAAAAGTCGCTGTTTCCCCAAGGATCATCTGACTCAGTACTTCAAACTATTGGAAAAGTTTCAAATAGCCCTGCCCTTCGGAGATGGCCAGTTACTTATACCTAGCAGGTAGTGATAGGACCTTTTCTAATTAAATTGATATGAAGTGGTGTACCATGGTAATTTTTCATGTTTGATATGTCCCCAGCCTGTCAGATCAAAGGCCGGTGATTGAACTTCCCCACTGTGAAAATTCAGAGGTGATTGTTCGGCTTTATGAGATGCCATACTTCCCCATGGGCTACTGGTCCAGACAGATCAGCCGTCTGTTGGAAGTGTCTGCTTTCCTGCTCTACGTCAAAGGTAACACAACACAAACACTAGAAGTCAGCATAAATGATCCCTGTATCATGTTGAACATTTCACTTGCCATGGCATGAACATAGACTTGATTCCAAAGGTACAAACATATTAATATGATGTATTAGAAAAATATTACTTGAATGCACTGTGAGTTGCACGGGTCTTCTAAATGAATATCACGCAAGACGTTTTGTGAAGGTTTGTGTACTCTACAGAGAAAGCATTGAGGCCAAACCAGATCTACTGGAGGAAGGGCATCTATCTGAGCTGGTCTGCTGTAGCTTACTGTCTGGTGGAGGCCTTGTCTCTAGAAGAGAACCCTGCTAGCTTCATCAAGATCACCGTCCCCTGCTCTCGCGAAGGTAAAAGAGAGGTGTTTTGTTTAGGCCATCCTAAATAGTACAGTAATATTGATGATAATTGTGATTTCATTATAGTAATTTAATGGTGATGACAGTGCTGACTATGATGTGGTTATATTGTGGGAATGTTGATGGTGTGATGTTGATAATGGTATTTTGGTCATGATGATGGTGATGATGTTGATGTCATGATGATGAATATGATGTGATGGTTATGATAGTTTTGGTGACATGATGATGATAGTGATGCATTTGATTCAATGATTGTAATTAGGGCTGGGCGATATGGCTATCACAATCATTTTTTTTCATATCAGTCGATATCGATAATTATCACGATAAATGTAAAATCTTTATTTTTTCAAGTTTAAAGCCAGATTTTTGCTCCAAAATGAAAGTTGTAGAAACCAGACCATTAATGTTCCTTAACAAAATAAATATCTAAATAGAAAAATGTATTTCTTAGTTGTTGCATGTTCTAATGAGTGATAGTGTTTCAAATCAAGGAACAGGTTTGGGTTGCCTGATAATATTAATAATAATAATTTCACTTTTTTGTCTCTGAAATGCACATTTGGTAGTAGCTTGAGTTAGGATGTAGAGGTAAAGTTTTGTTCATTATCAAAATCAGTAACATCAATAAGAATTGTAGCAAGTGTTTTTTTTTGTGTGTTTTTTTAAGCATTGGTCTCCCATAGTAGCATACATTTAAATCATGATAAACACAATTAAAACCACACATATAGCACCTCAATACCATGGTAAAAATATAACTATATGGTTTTTAGGTAGCCTATTTGTATGAAAAACAGTAGTCTAAAAACATTCAGTATAAATGCACACATTCTATAGCTTAATCACAAATACATAATTATATACCATTACTCCTGTAATAAAATTCAGTGTGAATATCCCATATTTGAGCCACAATACCATGGTGCAGTGAGTGTTACTACAGTAAATCCATTGACTGCCTTCTGACTGTCTCGTTGCACACAATGTTTCTCCTGTTTGGCTTTAAACTGAGTCGTTTGTGTTCTTCGCTGAATTCAAGCGCTTCACACTGGATCTCACAGCGCTGTTTAGTGCTCGTGTGACCGAGTAAACGCATCTGCTCTAGTGAGCTCGAACTCTTCATATCGTTTTATCGAGGAAAATTATATCGTGATAATTATTGTTATCGGATTATCACCCAGCCCTAATAGTAATGATGATTGTGGTGGTGGTGATTGTGATGCTGTTGGTGATGATGATGTTGTGATGTGATGGTGATTAGTGATGCATTTGATTCAATGATAGTAATGAGGATTATGATGGTGGTGATTTTAGGGCTGTGCATTTAAATCGAATTCGATTATCATGCGCATCTCGTCAGTAAAGCCGGTTCAGTGATTGGCAGTAAATCGCCATCACCTGCTTTCAAACAGAGCAGGAATTAATACCCAGAGCCGTAGTTCACCGATAAGATCATAATCGCAGACGAATCTCCTTCCATCATGAACACGAAATTGCCTAGCTTGTCAGTGAACTACGGCTCTTCTGTAGAGTAATAGGTAATTGACTGAATGTCTTTAGGCTACTGTTTTTAAATGCAAACACTATAGAAACCATGCAGGGGAAGTCGTGGCCTAATGGTTAGAGAGTCGGACTCGTAATCCAAAGGTTGCGGGTTCGAGTCTCGGGCCAGCAGGGTTTGTAGGTGGGGGGAGTGTATGTCCAGCTCTCTCTTTTCATTCGTTTTCAGCCTTTTTTTAAATATATATTTTATATAAAAATATGGCATGCAGCTTCAAACAATGGCATAAATCTGTTCAAAATAATCATTATTAATAATCGCAATTACAATCGACAATTATGATTTTTGTCATAATCGTGCAGCCCTAGTAACGGTGGTTGTGGTGGTTATGATGATGATGTGATGGTGATATTGACGGGGATTAGTAATGCATTTAATTCAATCGTAGTAATGATGATTGTTAGTGGCAATGCGATGTTGTGGTGGTGAAGCTGGTATTGATTGAAATGATAATGCTTTGTTGGAGATGATGTGGTGGTTATTAGGGCTGAGCGATTAATTGCATTTGCGATAATATCGCAATATGAAAAAACGCGATTTTTCAAGAATTCGTAGTAGTTTTATCTTATCAGTATTATTTGTAGTTTCCCCCCCCCCTTTTTTAATAGAAACACTAAATGACAAACAATAACCAGAACTAAGTTCAGTCAACATGACAAATATGCCTTCATACATTACTAAAGTTCTATAATCATTTAATGCTAAATTATCATATATCATATAATGTTTGACTGACTGATGATAAGTGAGATATTTATAAACTAAAAAACAAATTACAAGTCACTGGAGATTCTATTGCCAAGGTGTCTATAGAGGGATGATAATATTTACAATAATCAACTGAATCTGATCGGTGTCTCTCACATTGTCCCACAGAAACATTAAAATAGTATAGATCAGTGTACAATGTTTTAGAATAATAATTGTTTCTATTTAGTAACCATTTCATTCATTTAACATATTTAATATTGGGGGCATCCAAGTTATTTGACATATTTGAACATTTAAAAAAAAAATAAAGTAACAATAGTTACTTTCCCTGGTAATTAGTTTCTTTTATAATGATGTAACTCAGTTACTGTTTGTGAGAAGTAACTAGTAATATAAGTAATTACTTTTTTAAAGGAACGTGCCCAAAACTGCATACTATACAGTGATTTATTACTTGTCTTTTTGAATAATACAGAATATAAAAAGCTTATCGCAATGTTGGTAAAAAATGAGATTATTTTCCAAAAGCGTTCAGCACTAGTGGTTGTGATGTTCTTTTGATGGCATTGTGTTGATTACATCACCTGCTCTGTGTGTAGGTCATGTGTTGTTTGGGCAGGTGGTGGATCACGTTGACTCTCTGCTGGAGGAATGGTTTCCAGGCCTCCTCACCACTGATGGCACTGGAGAGACACTGCTTAAGAAATGGGCTCTGTACAGCTTCAGTGATGGACAAAACTGCCAGAAGATCCTGCTGGAAGATCTACTCTCCAACATCAATGCAGGTCTCTAACAATTCTGCTCACATTCAGAAACACGACTCCTTTAATGATAACCTCATGTATAAAGATGGTGCAAAACCTGTGCTGTGCTGACTGGTTGCTTGTCTGTAAGATGGTTTGCTGGTGAACCCAGAGGACCCCAGCTGTACTCTGCCCATCTCTCAGATCTCTCCAGACCTGGTACTGAGTGACCAGCCATCCAGCGTCATACTGGATCCAGAGCAGCTGGAGATGGAGCTCTCTATGGAGTATAGGTTGGGTTAGTACATGAGTAAATTTTTACATCTGTAAGTCAGAGACCAAAAAGAAATGTCTGTATTGCATGTAATCAGCTACCCTACCTTTAATCATAATTATTTTGCTCAAAAAAATATAATCACGTTGATCAGAATCTGACTTACTGTGACTGTCAACAAAGTAATGCAAGTATAAACTAACAGTATTTTTTTTCCTGAAGGAGATGGAGGCTTCGGCTCTGTATATAAAGCCGTGTACAAGAATGAGGAAGTCGCTGTGAAGATTTTCAATAAACATGCATCTACACTTTATGTTCATCGGCTGGTACGACAGGTGAGTTATGCTATAGAAAAATAAAGCAGGCAAGTCTTTCACTTGGTTAGGACATGAGCGAGATTACCTTTAATGCATAGTTGGTGTATTTGCTTTAAAATGATTTGTCTCCAGGAACTGGTGGTACTTGGCAGACTGCGCCACCCCAGTCTGGTGGGGCTTTTGGCTGCCAGTTGTAACCCACACATTCTTGTGATGGAACTCGCCCCATGTGGGTCTCTGGACTTGCTTTTTGAGCGTGAAAATAGCAGTCTCAGCCGCAAGCTACGGCACAGGATAGCACTGCATGTGGCAGATGGTCTCAGGTGGGAAGACTACCCAATACACAAAAACTTCAAACATTCTGGGTTCAGTTCAAGTTTAAGCTTTAGGACAGCATCTATGACATGTTTTTCATGTATTCTAACAGATATTTGCACTCATCTATGATTATCTACCGAGATCTGAAGCCGCACAACGTTCTGTTGTTTAACCTGAAGACGGATGCTGAGGTCATTGCTAAAATCACAGACTTTGGCATAGCGCAATACTGCTGCAGTATGGGCGTCCGCAGCTCAGAAGGAACACCGGGTACCTCTAGCATTCCCATAATCCTCTACGGAACAGCTAATAAACAAACAGAGGATGTTTGTTTATAGGTTATAATTATCAAATCTTCCACACACAGGTTTTAGAGCACCGGAGGTCGCCCGAGGTAATGTCATCTATAACGTCCAGGCAGATGTATATTCATTTGGTCTGCTGCTGTATGACCTAATGACCTACGGCGAGCGGATATCTGATGGGATGAAGTTTCCCAGTGAGTTTGATGAGGTAGCTGTGCAGGGAAAACTACCAGGTACTGAGTTCCTTGGTTTATTTTGATGTTTATACATACATGCATGCATACGGTTCAAACTTATTTGATAAAATATGCTAATTTGCTGCTTAAAGAAACATTTCTGATTATTATCACTTTTTTTTTTTTTTTAAGTCATTAGTCAAAATTTTACATTGTCACTTTTGATTTTTGTTTATATTGTTCAATATTATAGAATATTAGATTAAATCCAAAAAACAATGTAATTTTAAGATTTTAAAAAATATATATTATTCACATTTGATTACATTTAATTTGATTCCTTTAATATTAATGACTTTCTCCATAATCACTGATATAGATGCAGTTAAATATTACGGCTGTTCTCCATGGCCAGGGTTTGAGTCTTTGATGAGGGACTGTTTGAGAGAAAACCCACAGGACAGGCCTACATCTGCTCAGGTTAGACTGATTGTTAACTTATTACATCTTAGAAAGCATCACTTCTGGACTTCTGTGTAAACGTTTAATGTCTCTGCGTATGTTTTAGGTGTTTGATCATCTCAATTCTGTGGAGATGTTTTGTCTGATGCAAGAGCTGACATTGATGAGTTTTCCGGGTGAGTGTTTCACTGTCTCCAGTGCCAGCGGAGGTGCAAACGGAGGTAATAATACTCGTGTGTGGATTGGAGGTGGCAGTTGCAGCCAGAAATTGGGCTGTGTGACATCACTGGATCTGGAGACAGGAGGAAGCTTGAGCCAGGTAGGAATTTTACTGTACATACACTGTTCAGTTCAGTTACTTGCCAACCAGTTCAGCCACAATCCTTGAGGACTTAACTCATTGACTGCTGTTTATTTAACGGTCCAGTTAACAGTGTTCCCGCCCTCTTTTAGGAGATTGACAGTAGTCCTATCCTCTGCATGGTGATCATCAGAGCTCCAGGGTCATGCAGTGACTGGTTAGTTGCCGGTACACAGTCGGGTTCACTCTTCATCATGGATACTATAAACGCAGAGGTGCTGCACTGTCTGAAGAGTGTGAAGGACTCTGTGACATCACTATACTCTCCCACTCACAGGTGATTACATGTACATTTCTGAGCAAAAAGTGGAATGGCTACTTGGATGATCTGTGTTTAGATGAGAGAATAATGTTTCAATTTTTCAGACACTTTAAGAATGACCTTTTGGTCGGGACAGCAGATGGATTACTAGTCATTTATGAAGATTCAGTCTTGAAGGTATAGCTTATAGCCTTTTTAATCATTATTTATCATTTTAATAATTATTTCAATATGTACAATAAATACAATTGTACTTTGAAATAGACCAAGGTTTACTGGAGAATCATCTGAGAATGCCTTTTTTCAATTGACATCAAAAAATTACATTCAAAAATTTGGGATCAGTAAGATTTTTTTGGAAAGAAATTAATACTTTTTATTTAGAAATGATGCAGTAAATTTAAAAAGATTTCTATTTTTGTTTTATTTTTGCTATTTCAAATAAATTAACATTTATAGTGATTTCTCTTACTCCCTTTATCGCTAACTTAATTTTTTAACATATTTTAATTGTAATATTTCTTAATATTACCATTTTATTTGTATTTTTGATCAAATAAATGCAGCATAGGTGAGAATAAGACTTCTTTCATAAATATTAAAAAATCACCAAACATTTTAACTGTAGTGCAAGCATGCTGTCAGGTTTGTATAAAACAACACTGTATTATCTCAGATGCCTGACATATTTGATGTTTTATGACTGTAGGTGAAGAATGGTGGTCCAGTGAAAATACTGCAGGTTGGTGATGTGAACACTCCTCTGATGTGTCTTGGCCCATTCAGTCATACTCAGGAGCACAAAGAGCTGTGGGCTGCCTGTGGCAGCAGGGTGTTCTCACTCACAGTGCAATACGACATCTGTAGAAGCATAGACACCAAACCCAAACTGCTGTACCCGTGAGTAACAATAACACTGCTAAAGACGAGCATAGCTATCTGTCAATTTAACACAAATTACAATTAAATTCAGTTTTTATTGTGGAAAACAGCTTAAACTTACTTTTTCTGCTAAAGGTAAATATGCTATATACAGGATCATAAAATGAACAGGGACTTCTCTTGACAAATTCAAGATGAGGGAGCAAAAAATGCCCTTGCTCAATTAAATACACTGGGGGTACCTCTGGGCTCTGTGTTTGGCCCATAGTATTCTCATTTATACAATCTTAAAGGAATTGGCTTTTCTTATCTTTTGAGTTCAACATTATAAGAAACACATATATTTGTTGAACCTTATAATGTCCAATCATAAGTGTTTATATTAGTCACCGGTAATGAAGAAATCCACTGAAAACTGAATGTTTTGTTCACTAACTGAATTTTGCACTCTTGCAATTTCTCTCATCATAAATAAAAAAGCACAGACAACAGCTTCATTGATTGCCCGTGTAGCCAAAATCTGATGTGTTGTTTCCCCGCACACAAAAACATTTTTGTATGTAATTAACATTAGTAATTATTAAAACAACGTTAAGAGCAATAATCAACTTTTAATGATTTTTGTCATAAATGCCCTACCCTGTAACGAGTTCTTTTTTTGTTTTACAATTTATGTGCTTTATGTAGGTTATTTACTAAGGTAATCTGTTTAAATAAACATAAATGCCATGTCAGATGCAGCTTCTGTTCTACCTTTGCAACATAAAGGTAGCTTTTGCTAATTCAAATTTTATCGGTAAAAGTAGAGAATTCTGGTTGAATAATTTGTTACATTTATGTATTTAACATAAGTCAATACACATACATTTCATAGGGTGATTATAACAATTGCCCTAACAAATTGTTGTGTTTTGTAGTTTAACCACAAGGTGGCAGTATATTGTTAAGTGTAGAGGTGCTACTGAGTACTCCCTAAGAAGAAGCCACATAGTCCTGTAAAAAGGTAGCACGTGTTGAATAAAGAGTTAAGAGTATTTACTTGTGCACTTACTAAGTACTAGAGGACACAACACAAAGGTTAAAAAATAATGTAGTGGAAATCAGTTAAAATATTTCCCCTTAATGCAAAAGTTAATTGCAGACCCTGATGTATACTATACACTACATATCCAAAGGTATGTGAACACCCAAATACCTGATCAATATGGGCTTGCTTCATTTCAACAAATGGTTTTTAACCAGATGTTGGTCCTCTCAATGATTCAGCGGTAAAACATATGGATTTGCTCCCATTGTCAGAGCCCTTAGGGAGCCCTTACACCCATTTGGCTTTCAAATTCATCCCAAACATGTTCAGGTGTGATCTTTGTGCAGACTTGTCAGGTTTTTTCAATGCCAAACTCACTTTGAGCTCATGACATGTCACAACAGAAAAGCACCATCCACTATTCTTTTAAAACATTTGTCTAATGTGATTGCATGGTCATATTTCATGCTTGATTACTGTACATGCTAGTGATGTGTCTATCTGAAATATACTTGACATTTAAAAGGGGTTGTCTACATTCTTGAGGTCGGTCATGTGGTGTATTTAGCACTAAAATAGCTCCATTAGCGTTCAAGACAGATAAGGCATGGAAGAGATACATGTTCATATTGTTGAGTCATCCAGCCTGATATTAGCTCAGGTATGAAAAACAGGTTAAACTGATTATAATCTGCAGATAATAGAAGCCATGTCCTTTATGATTGGATCCAGTGAGATTGTATAAATGAAGGGGAAGTATAGTAAAGGGCCAAACACAGAACCCTGAGGCACTCCCAGTGGTTTGCTGATAATATTTTGCCAATGAAGTAATACTCAGAATTCGATGTTCAGTTTTTGTGATGTCCAGATCAGAGAGAGTAGATTGGAGATTGTGGTGATTCATCACGTCAAAGGCAGTTAAACAGCCTCTTAAAAGGAATTTCTTGGTGATGTTGTTCAGTTCTTACGCATGTTTATCCGTTTGTTTGTTTAGGCAGCAGGGTCGAATCAGCAGTGATCCTTGCATATCACGGTTAGCGGTGGACAAACATGTGTATGTAAGTAAAAGGGGCGGCCACACTGTGGAGGTCTGGGATAAGAAGACTGAGAGGATGATGAACCTCATTGACTGCGCAAAGTTACTCGGGTGAAACTCACTCACACACTTTTTACCCCATTTACACCTGTTATTAACATCCATTTCATATTATCTGATCACAAGTTGTTGGCACTAAATACAAGTATTTAGGAAGACAGAAATGCATGTGTAGTGTTAATGCTAATCTGGTCTGTCCTGGATATCAGTCAAGGATCGCCTGCTTGGCTGTCAATCACCCATTGCACTAAAATAAGATATTAAATGTATTTGGTTCAGAAAATAGCTGTCCGATTAAAACAAAAGTTGGAAATACACTTCATGAAAGATCTCGGATTTGCTTCATATAACATGAAGTGATCATGTGAAGCACATCTGAAGTTCATATGTTATAGGAGATTGACTGAAATGACCATGAACATTCTGGATGAAATGTCATATTTGTGGCAAGATGAAAATTTTAATCATTTGGAAGCAATAGTTCCACAACTTTTTGTGCTTTGTTTCATGAAATCAGAGAATCTTCACATTTGAGACTAAGTATGCTAAGTATTGGTTGACCACATGTGAACAGATCACCCAAGACAGATGTTAGTAGTAGGTTGACCCTAACTTCCTAACGTTTCCAATTTATATGTCCACAACAGATTAAGTCCCAAAAAGCCCAAAGCCCAGAGTGAGGACCAGTCTAGACAAATGGTGCCGTCTTCGGCGACTGTGAAAGCTCTGTTGGTCCAGCACAGCGGTACTCTGTGGATTGGGACCAAAGCAGGACACATCCTGTTGGTGGAAGTCTCCAGCTGTCAGCTACTGCAGACCATCAGCCCTCACTGCCACTCCATACGCTGCATGGGCTCTGTGCTGCTAGGTGCACTTCCCGTTTCCTGTGTTCACTTTCTTAACACACTTGTCAAATGAAACATTTCACTTTTACCAGTACATTAATTATGTTTTAATAATCTTCTGTTGTGCTCTGAAGAAGTACACTTACTCTGATGTGTTAACATACTGAAGCACAAATAATGCGGTATTCAATATTACATGTTAAATATTTTAAATGTACTGAATTGTTTCAATAGAAAGGACATTAACGTATGTTTTAGTTTTACATTCTGCAGTACACTTGTAGCATATTTTAAAACGGTACACTTTAAGCATGTTTTAAAAGTTCAGCTAATTGCATTTAATATAAATTTACACTTCATTTAATTGCAATTTACGTCTGAAAAAAATAAATCAATTATATTCTTGCAAAGTATATTATTTTGTATTATTTACTAGTGGATTTTGTTCTCAAGGCGTATATATATATTCTATATATATATAGGGATTCTGTGTGTTTTGTATGTATTAAATTGAGTTACAATTGCTTTGAGTAATCTCTAACAGAAATATGTATTCCTTATTTTCTGTTCTTTTGCAGACACACTCAACCAAAAGAATGTTATTCTAGTACTGGGTAGACGGCAACGCATGTCACAAGACCAAATCAAAACACAAGGTAACAATGTTATAAATTCATACAGGTTCATTATTTTAATAATAAGTCAAATTAAGTTAAATTCTTTGCATGAATTTCATTTTATCTTAAAAGAATAAGGAACATTTGCTTCTGCGTTATATCATGAGCCCTTCAAATGATTACATGATTAATATTTATAATCTGTTGATGTTTGCTGTGTTTGTGCTCGTCCCAGCTGAGGATTCAGTGCTGATGCTGTGGAACAGTTCACTTCCTATGGAGGTCAGAGATCTGATCAGACACCGTGAGCTACGAGACAAGATCACCAGCAAAATGAGAGAAACACTCCACAACTGATCATCCTCTCTGTCTGCGCATCATTTCCTGTCACGCATAAGCTGAGAAACATGTAACATTACTGTTTACATCATTTTAAGGCACATTAGGGAAATTTCTGCTAAAAAAGTTCCATTGTCTACGGTCAATAGTGCAGAATGAAGCACAGAACTCACATTCAAACAAAGCAGATGTCTGTTGTAAACACGGTCAATCTGCGCAAGAAAGAGCAACATGTGACCGAACCTTTACTGCTTTGATAAGGGACCCATGTGAAAACGCAGTTAGTGTCAGATTATTTTATATAGTCAAGGGAAACGTTTATTTTTGTTACATCTCATATGTAGCTGTGCATTGATATGTTTGGATTTTACAGAAAACCAAAAGGAATATTGCAAAAGCTTTATTATTATTTTATAGTATTTATTCATAACATGAAGCCATAAGAACAGAGCAGAAAGCCATCATTTATCAAAAATATCTCTAATACCTCTTCTACAAATGCATTACGTTTAGTTTTCACTATGATACAATAGTTGCTACTGCTGTTAGCATCATGGGAGCTCAGTGGATGAACGGAGGTAACTAGCACCACTGTCATAAATAAAGAAGATTATGTAATTGTGCACTTTTTAAAGGAAATTCCACATTAATGCTAGTAATGAGATTGATAAATGCAAATATGTCAAATTCCAGAATTGGTAATGAAGTATATTTATTAAATCTCTGTGTTAATTGTTTGGAAATGAAATTATTCTGAGCAATAAGCTAATAAAGTTACACTACACACATTCTCTGACCACATTAACCCAGTGATTAAAGACTTTCTTTTAGGTTAAGAAGTCAAGCACAACAAAATATAATAACTGGAATACAAGCCATAGATAAAGATGCAATGATAATATTTTTGTTACAAATATGACTGTTATTATTATTTTTTGTTCTTAGTTGAGGGAATGTGATTATTATTAATGATTTATATTTGTATGTTGCATGCCAAGTATGTTTTAATAAACTTTTTTTTTTCATTTTGTATAACTTTCTATTTTCATCTTTTATTTCCCATTATTACATACATAGAGGACATATGCCAAATTAAAATACTATAAAATATAACTAAATATTTGAATAGAATTATTACAAATATAATTTATATTAAATAACGACATCATTGTTATCACTACTAAATATTAATACAATTTAAAATGACAGTAACAATATGGATATCAATTAGAGATCAAGAACAAAAAAAATATTTTAATAAAAATTAATGCAAATAGGATTTATATTATGTACTAATGTATTTTGTTTTTAAATAACACAGTAACGTTCTATTGATATCAATGGTCTTTGGAAATAAAATAAAAACGCGAAAACAGAAGAAGAGTCACGTGCTCCGACTTGAAGGGGGTGGAGCTTAGCTGTCCTGAAGTTTTTTAACTCTTCACTGTACTTGTTTTAATTGCTCAGTACTGTTATTTGTGAATTATTGTTTCTTATTAGCCTACATTTTAATAATAATAATAAAAAATCACTTTATAGACATTTCTTTTAAAGTCCTGACATCGAGCGCCCTCTGGAGAGAGAAGCACTTTATGTGTGACTCGAAACAGCCTCGATGGCCCCGCCCCCTTCAGCATCATGTGACACAGACAGAGCTCTCTCTGGCCACGTACGTCACTCTGACCCACTTGATGACAGCAGAGGTTATATCACCCGGATCAACACTAAACTTCATATAACATCGCTTCTGAGAGCAGCATGACCCCGCTTCAGGCGTGTATTCCGCTCAGATCCTGCTGTTAGAGCCGCTTCCAGCTCCAGTGAGTGTGTTACTCATGAAGTTTCCCGCTTGATAAAACATGACTGTTACTAATAACATCTTGACAGCACTTAGCAACTGTATTTGTATTATTAGTTTAGTGGCAGTATGTAGTACTATACTGTAAATTTTGACTTTTATTATTATTCTCATCAGATCTGGTTTTCAATATGTCCTGTTCATGCAGACCTGCAGTGAGGGTGATTATAAAATCAGTCCATAAAGGTGAGTCAACACTCAAAAAATACTAATAAACAGCTCAAGAACTGTGTAGTGCACGCAACATTGATTCTTAAAGGGATAGTTCACCCAAAAATGAAAATTCAAGTAGTTCCAAACCTGCATGAATGTGTTTGTTCTGCTGAAGAATGTGGGAAACAGAGCAGTTCTGGGGCACCATTGACTTCCATAGTATTTTTTTTAACTACTATGGAAGTCAATGGTGCCCCAAAACAGCTTGGTTACAAACTTTCATCCTTTGTGTTCAGCAGAACGAAGAAACTCCTGCAGGTTTAGAACTACTTGTAAATAATGGCCGAATTTTCATTTTTGGGTATCCCTTTAACAGCAGATGAAGGCCAGGTTTTAGTTCCATGGACGTTCCCAGAATGTACATTTTTAAGGGTTGTTATCCTCAAATAGGAACGTTTTAGTTTTAAAACTCCTCGGTGCAGCGTTCTGGGAATGTCATAGTTAACATTGCATGAGAATCTTATTATTTGTTTTTCCAAAAAGGATCAATTCCAGTATGTTAAATATCACTGGCATGCTTGAGAGTTGCTGCCGCTTGAACAACGCTTGAAACCCAGCCAACAGAATATAATCTAAGTGAGAGTGTTTATAATTATAATTCTTTCATAAATTCATTGAGCCCAAGGTTGATTTAGTTTCCGCGACTGGTTCGGTTTAATCATCAGTACCATGATATAGTAGCGGCATCTGATGCTAATGTTGTGGTAATGATCAGATTCACAATGGTGTTTAAAACGATGGTAAAAGAAGTGCACTTGAACATACTTTTAAAAGAGTGCTTATTACAGAAATAATAGATACTTAACTAGAATAGTTCTCAGTATTTGCTGAGAGTTTACTCCCCTCGGGCCATCCGAGATTGTTTCTTCATCAGATTTGGAGAAATGTAGCCGTGGATCCTCTGCAGTGAATGGGTGCCGTCAGAATGAGAGTCTAAACAGCTGATCAAAACATCACAGTCCATCAATTAATGTCTTGTTAAGCGAAACGCTGCATGCTTGTGAGAAACAAATCTATCATTTTTAAGTTTAAACCTCGCTTCCGGCCGAAATGTGAGTGAGCTGGTTTAATTGTTTGTTAATATATTGTGTGTTGTTTCCTGCAGGTTTTTCTCGCTCGCGTCTCCAGCTCTTCAGCCACACTAGAGCGGTTTGTGATGAAGTCCATCTTCCTCCATTCGTGCACGTGAGGGCGTTTTCACAGACAGCAGTGTGTTTCGCCTCTAAAGATGGTACGCCCAGAGACGGCGATGGCGGAAAGGTGCTCTTCAGTCTTCTTGTTACATGTCCATGACTGTTTGTTTGACGTGTGAGATATGCACAGGTACTGATGGAGCTGTTTTGCAGAAGGGTGTAGGTGAGGCGGGTGGAAAGCGGGCGTCAGGTGCTGGAGGCTCAGGGAAAGGTGGCAGTCAGCTGAGATGCCCCAAATGTGGAGATCCTTGTACACACGTGGAGACTTTTGTGTGTAAGTATCACTCTTTCCATTGTTGTTAAGTTTTAATAATGATATGAATAACTAGGTTCCACATAACCAGTCAGTTTACTGAATAGCATTGTGAGTGTTGCCATTTTTGGGGCAGATACTGTAAATGACATATTTGCAAGAGTGTCCACTTTAATAAAGCCAAAAAAAAAAAAAAATACAGTTTAAAGTACCACATTCTTAGAAATGTCTGTTTGTATTAATGTTGATTTTATATGGTTTTGAAAAAAAAAAGTAAACTAAACAGTGAAAAAGTTTTTTTTATTTAATTACAAAATATTTACTATTTTTTTTTATCCTTCATTATGATTTCTAAACAATTATACCACATTTTCAGTATATATATATATATAGTGCCTTGCGAAAGTATTCATACCCCTTCATTTTTTTTCACGTTTTATGTTGCTGCCTTATGATAAACTGCTTTAAATGACTTTTTTTTCCACATCAATCTACACTCCACACACTATAATGGCGAAGCAAAAAAAAAAAAAGGTTTTTGACATCTTTGCAAATTTTTTAAACTTAAATGATTCCATTGCATAAGTATTCAAACCCTTATCTGGGACAATTGGAATTGAGCTCAGGAGCATTCATATTGCTTGTAGGTGTTACTAGACTTTGAGTGAAGGTAACCTGTGGTACATTCAATTGAATGGGTATGATTTGGAAAGGCACACGTGTCTTAATAAAAGGCCTAACAGCTGATAATTCATATCAGAGTAAAAACCAAGCCCTGAGGTCAAAAGAACTGTCTGTAGAGCTCAGAAACAGGTCTGTGTCAAGCCACACATTTGAGGGGTCAGCATCATCTCTTCTCAGGTGTTTGGTCAGATCAGATCTTTGTAAGGGTTGGATCCAGACTGAAGCTTGTGTAATTCCTAGTTAACTATCCCTATTCTAGAGTTTAGGAGCCAAAGGCGAAAAAGCTTTACCTCCTTTAGTGAACTTTGCTATCCTAGGTACTACCAAAAGTCCAGAGTTTTGTGACCTTAGGGAGAGGGATGGATTGTAGCGAGCTAGAAGACTAGTTAGGTAGGCAGGAGCTAAACCTAGCATCACTACAACACTCCACCGATCTGGGCTTTATGGCGGTGTGGCCAAGCTCAATCCTCTCCTCAGTGAAGACACGTGAAAACACACTTGGAAATCGCAAAAAAGCATGTAAAGGACCCTCAGATGAGAAACAGGATTATCTGGTCTGATGAACCTCAATTCCAAGCATTATGTTTGAAGGAAACCAGCTCTGCACATCACCTGCAGAGTACCATCCCAAAAGTAAAGTGCGCTGGCAGCAGTCATGCTGAGGGACTCATCAGAGTAGAAGAAAAGCTCAATGCACCAAAATATTGAGATCCTTAATGAAAACCTAGTCCAGAGCATTCAGAACCTCAGACTGGGCAGAAGCTTCCAACAGGACAATGACCCTATAAGTACAGCAAGAGTGGCTTATAGACAGCTCTGTGAATGTATTCGAGTGGCCCAGCCAAAGCCTGGACTTGAACCCAATCAAACATTTCTGGAGAAACCTAAAAAATGAGCGTCTGCCCCCATCCAACCTGACAGCTTGAGAGGTGAAGAGATGAGGAGAATGGCAGATAATTGCCAGTGATGATAATCAAAGCTTGTCGCATCAAACAAAAAATATTTGAGGCTGTAAAGGTGCTTCAGCTAAGTATTGAGTTTGCTGGGTATGAAGGGTATGAATATTTATGCAATGTACTTATTTCAGTTTTTTATTTTTAATAAATTTAGGAAGTAGTGACAATTCTGTTTTTGCTTTGTCGTTATGGAGTGTAGATTGATGTAATTTAAAGCAGTTTATCATTAGGCAGCAACAACAAAATGTGGGAAAAAAATGAAGGGTATGAATACTTTCGCAAGGCACTGTATATGTATGTGCACACACACACACACACACATACGTTTGTTTTTGTGAATTGGGGGGACTCTCCATTAGTCGTAATGTTTTTTGTACTGTACAAACCATATTTTCTATCGCCCTACACCAACCCTACACCTAAACCTACCCCCTTTACAGGAAACTTGCATTTTTGCATTTTTTTAAACTTGCATTTTTACTTTCTCAAGAAAACTCATTATAAACTCATCATTACCCATATCATCATACAACTTTTTTGTCCTCATATGTCTCAAAAACACACACACACACATATAAGGTGAACGTAATGAAATTAATCGTAATTCGGTGACACATGAAACATGTTAGATGTATTCAAGTCATTAAATGCAATTCATAAATAAAATGTATCTTTTAATAAACTGTAGGTAGGACAAAGAATGAATGTTATGTCATTGACCTAGGCATTTTGTTCAATTTGTTTTGTACAATATTGTGTTTTGTCGCCACGTGATGCCCAGATTAAAATCTGCCTCCTGAATCAAAACCAATGGCGAGCCATACAGATGATTATATGATCTGTATTAACTGCTCAAACTATGTTATAAAGAGATGCTCGCCTTCCAAGGTTTCCTAATGCTTCTGTTGATGTAACCGCTGGTTGTGGCATCTAGATATTCATGCCTATTGTAATAACTTTATCTCAGTACCTGAACAACTCTCTTGTATTTGCTGCATACAGCCTCCACACGGTTTGTGAAATGTGAAAAGTGCCATCATTTCTTCGTGGTTCTGTCTGAGACCGACTCTAAGAAGGGTTTGAATAAGGAAGCGGAGAGCTCTGAGCATGTTAAATTAGCTCAGAAACCCCCTCCACCTCCTAAAAAGGTACCGTTCCATCACACCATACAGACATTATTACATTAACTTAAGTTCATCTTTGTGCAATTTGATCAACTTTTTGAAAGTAGACTACTCCAAGCTAACCCTGTGACACCAGTTCTTAGAAATGCAGTAAACATCTCTCACACGGGCTTCTGTTGTCTCAACCGCTTCAGATTTATGCCTACCTCGACAAATATGTTGTTGGCCAGTCATACGCCAAGAAAGTGTTGGCAGTCGCCGTCTATAATCATTACAAACGGATCTCCAACAACCTCCCAGCAGCAGGCCGACAGCAAGCGGAAACCGAGAAACAGAGTTCCCTCTCTCCCAGAGGTTTGTGTTATATCATAATCTGCCATGCAGTAATAAAATAAGCATCTAAATGCTTTAAAATGAGCATGTTGTTCATGTTTTTGTATCTAATGTTAACAAATTAAACATTACTGTAAATTGTTACCCTAATTTTGGTCTTTTAACAGCATTCAGTGTATCTCAACAATTAATTTGTATTTTTTTTTAACTAAAACAAAAACACCATGTAGAGATTTCGGTGAATATTTGCAAGTGATGATACGATAAAAATGCAAAATTTGCTTTGATGCTTAAAAAGGGATGGTACTTATCCTGAAGTCGTTCAAAACCTGCATGCATTTCTTTCTTCTGCTGAACACAAAAGAAGGAATATTGCTGGTAGCCATTGACTTCCATAGTATTTTTTCCATACTATAGAAGTCAATGGCTACCGTCTAACTTTAGTCGCCCACATTCTTCAAAATATCTACTTTGGTGTTCAGCAGAAGAAAGAAACTCGTACAGATTTGGAACAATTAATAATGGTTTAATGATAATAGTTTTTAATTTTTCTGCTCACCAAAGCTGCATTTATTTGATTAGAAATGTTATTATAAATGGAACTCTTTTGTATGGTAATACATTTAGAAATGTGATTTATTCCTGTGATATAAAGCTGAATTTTCAGTGTCACGTGATCCTTCAGAAATCATTCTAATATGCTGATTTGCTGCTCAAGAAAAACATTTATTAGTATCAGTATCGGTGTTCAAACGTCATATTTGTGTGAAAACCATGATCCATTTTTTGCAGCATTTTTTGACGAGGAGAAAGTGCAAAAGAACAGCATGCTATTCAAAATCGATTTTTTTTGTAACTACGTAAAAGGTCTTTACTGATACTTCAAATCAACTTTACGCATCCTTGCAAATAAAATCTTTAAAAATAAGTGCTACTGACCCTAACTGCTTGTTTATGGCTATTTTCTTCAGCTCAGTGATCTGTCGAGTCGTTTGGGGGTCTGTATAGTTTGTCAGTTGTCCAGAATTGTATCTATAGTACTCCAGGCACCTAAAGGAAGAGTCAGCATGTGAACTTTCTCCTGCTGTTACTGTTACACAACTCATGCTGTGGTGTTAGCTGTGCTCATCATGCTACGTTTACTGCCCTTTTCTCTGTAGAGTTAGAGATCAGAAGACGTGAAGATGAATACAGGTTTACAAGTAAGTGATTGTTTTGTGTACTTCACTTATGCATGCAGTAAAATAACCTAACAGGGGAAACATTTTAACTTTGCTGTGGCCGTATTTGTTTGCTCTGTTGTACAAACGGTCAAATTTACAGACACAACATGACTCCATGTGTACACATGGACCATCTGTGCTTGTGTGCGGGGCACTTCAGGATCAGTTGGGTTCGTCGCTGACCTCCATGAAGTTGAATAAAGTTTCACAAAGTTGACCTAGTTGCAGCTCTCATGGTCTCTGGCCATTCAGATTTCACACTGGGGCTTCTGTCCGTTTGCTGCTTATTTATAGTCTGAACGTGGGCCAGCAGGATCATACTGGACAGGGCTTGGAAACTAGGCCGTTCTGATGACATCATTATGGCTTGCATAATAGTAGCCTAACTTGGATCCTGAGATATGAAATGAACATATGAGTAAGCTCATGTTTACCTGTGAATTTATGAGAAATGGTTTCGAAACTAGAAACTTTATTAAAGTAATAGTTCATCCGGAATTAATAATTGTCATTAATTCGTCCCTGAAATACAATTAAATATTTAGCAGAATGCTCTTTTTTTACGCAAAGAAAGATCCAGAACTCTTCCTCTAAAAGCAAATTCTGCACTTGACTGAAAATCTGTGTTTGGTTACTTCATATTTTTAGAGATTTAGCCCACAGGGGCTTCTGGGCAAAAGCGGCTTTGACTGCTAAATTCTTGTGGTGTCATGTTGCTTTTTCGTGTTTAAATAAATAACACATGATCTGGTGGATGGAGATGTGAAGTAGTTTGGTTGATTTCTTAGAGCTGCTTCAGATCGCTGGCATCAGTCCCCATGGCAACGCTCTGGGTGCATCTGTTCAGCAGCAGACCAATCAGCAAGCTCCTCAAGACAAAAGGGGCAGGGACGTGCTTGACTCCGCCCACGCTGATATTAAGCTGGAAAAGAGCAACATTGTGTTGCTGGGACCTACTGGATCAGGTTAGTACAGGATTTCCACAGAACTCTTTATAGCACCAACTGGAGGCCAATTTGAATAAAATTTGGTGTATTCTTGCTTGCTGGATGAGGAGCTGCCATTTATAATTTAAATTACCAGCTGCCAAACATAAATGCTTTTGATAAATATTTATGCAATCTAAATTTTTGGGTCAACTTCATGAAAAAATACCATTTCACCAAATACATCTGCGTCTCAAAAAATTAGAATATCGTGAAAGTTAATTTTTTTCTTGTAAGTTATTTCAAAAAGTGAAACTTTCATATATTTTAGATTCATTACATATAAAGTAAAACATTTCAAAAGTTGTTTTGTTTTAATTTTGATGATTAGAGCTTACAGCTCATTTTGAGATGCACCTGTATGTTTTAATAAAAAAAAAAAAAAATTGACAATATTTTTATGACAATTTAACAAACTATTTGTGGTAATGATAATGACTTGTAATGATTTTTTTTCTTTTCTATCACAATAATGAAAATTTGAGGGAAATTTTGCTTATTTGCCATGCAAATGATGCAAAAAATCATAATGACCCTAAATTTGGCCTTATTTTCTTAATGCAAAACTTTATATTTTTGGTAGAAATATTACACAGACATTTACAGTATTTGTGCAATTAATCCTTTTAGGATATTTTAGCACTTTTATTAAAGACTGAACATCAAGAAGGTGATCATACTCTAATCTGTATGAGAGAAAACCACAAAACTATTGTGACATTATCAGTACAAAATAGTCTGTGCAAAGTCTGAATCAAAAATGATTCAGTTTAATGAAATGTTAATATTTGATCATTTGGATGTATATTAAAACTTTGTATTTTGAAATGATTGACATTCATAGGTAAAACCCTGCTGGCCCAAACCCTGGCTAAATGCTTGGATGTGCCCTTCGCCATCTGCGATTGTACCACCCTGACGCAGGCGGGCTATGTAGGCGAGGACATCGAGTCTGTTATTGCCAAACTTCTGCAGGACGCCAACTACTCAGTCGAGAAAGCCCAGCAAGGTCAGTCTCTCAGACTTTAGAATTTTAAACACGTCCTCTTAGGAAAAAAAAAAACACATTTTACTAATTTTGTAACTTTTGTACACACATGTTCTGCAGTCGTATGAAGCAAGCACATTAAAACAATGCCGCCCCACCAATGTGTAATATTTCGTTTAATAAGCAATGGCATAATCTTTCATTTCAAGGAACAGAAGCTGACTGATATAAAAACGCTTCCATGCGTGACCTTTTGAACATTTCACAGAAACATTTTGATTCCTCTTTCTAAGTTAACTATTTTTAAAAATTAACCCTTTGCATTTGGACATCTGTGATTTGTCATTCATTTGTCGTTCTCTTGCAGGCATAGTGTTCCTGGATGAGGTGGATAAGATTGGCAGTGTGCCTGGAATTCATCAGCTGAGAGATGTTGGGGGCGAAGGAGTTCAACAGGTCTGTGACTATATTTCAGCCACATTCATGTCTCCCAAAGCTCTATGATTCTGTCACGGCCCATACACAGTTACTGGCCTATTAAACTACTTCACACTGCTGTAAATCTCTTATCAGAGCTACTGCCGGACGCACACCCAGAATTGTAGAATGGACATTAATATAATTTATTTACAAGTATTGATATGCAAGTAATCAACTGGAGTTGTTTTTTAAATTAGATATTAGTTAAACAAATCCATGTAAATCTAAGGAGCTGAGAGCACAACAAACAACAACAGGAAATTGTGTTAGTCAGTTGATCATAATTTCTCTTATACATAACTATAGATTAAAGGGTTAATCTATCTCAAGTAGTCATGCGGAAGTTGCTTGACTGTGTTTAACCTTTAAATTTGTGTTTGTGAGATCGGTTTTGTTCCAAGGAACATATTTGGGGTTTCCGTAAACATGCGTTTAACAAATTTGTTACAAAGACAGCCACTGTGGTTAAACTAAGTTAAATTAATTACCCCACCCAATACTGATACATAGAGGTAATTATTTAAAAAACAGAAAATAAGCATAGAAATGGTCCAGCAATCAACTTTACAATGTTTGGAGCACATGGACTGACCCTAAACAATTTTAGTGTGGACAGACAAATGACTTATCTCTGGAAACTCGTTACATTATGCTTGGTTAGAAAACACTGTAAATCGCTGCTTTTAATATGAAAAATAACATAAAAATAAAAAAGGATCAATAATAAAGGCTACTGCGCACTAGATCGACAGATCCAGACAATGAGGACAGCTAATAGCAAACAGTGAGACCAAAAAGTGTGTGGGTTTACTGAAGATCAGATGTACCGTAGCATTTTGAATCATTTGTTGAATCATTTAACTTCACATGCCAGATGGCCGACCAACAGAGCATTGCTGCAATCTGTGTTTGAGATGACAAGAACCTATACAGCAGGAAGGAAGAACAGGAAGGGTTTAATCTTGTGTACTAATCTGCATGACCAGGTAGTCTAGTAAGCCGTCTGTGACAGTCAGCTAGTAATCAAACACTATCCCACGGGTTCATAGCTGTCATAGTATGATTATTCAGCTGGGCAACACCAGCTCTGTTGAATTGTTATAGGTAGATTAAACTTAAAAGGTAGGAAATCGGTTTCTTAATGGTGCCAGCTGTATTGTTAATATCAAAAACAGAAGCGGACCAAGAACCGAACCTTGAGGTACCCCAGTGGCTAGCTGTTGTGTCTTAGGTGTCCTCGCTTCTGAGAAATTCTTTAAGAATCAACTTGTAAAGCAGGACACAAACCAGCAACGAGTAGTAGGATAGACAGAATAATGTGGTAATTCTCTGCAGAACAGCATGAAAAAAAGTTGAATTCTGCTGGAGATTTGTGTAATTTGTCATTATTGTCAGATTTTGAATGTTGGCGTTCCTGTGTGTCTGTTCAGGGTTTGCTGAAACTGCTTGAGGGAACAATCATTAATGTTCCAGAGAAGAATAGTAGGAAGTTGAGAGGAGAGACGGTGCAAGTGGATACAACCAACATTTTGTTTGTGGCATCAGGTGCTTTCAACGGGCTGGACAGGATCATCAGCCGTAGGAAAAATGAAAAGGTGATTTTTCTACAGTAAAATATAATTGCGTAATGTCTTCAATATTTAACTGATTTTGGTGAGTTATACTTTTTTTGACATTTCCTACAGTATCTTGGTTTTGGAACACCCTCTAACCTCGGAAAAGGACGTCGAGCTGCAGCAGCTGCAGATCTGGCCAACAGCTCAGGGAATGAATTGGATGCAATGGCAGAGATTGAGGAAAAGGACCGGCTCCTGCGGAACGTTGAAGCACGGGACCTCATCGAGTTCGGCATGATCCCAGAGTTTGTGGGCCGTCTGCCTGTGGTGGTGCCACTGCACAGTCTGGACGAGGAGATGCTGGTGCAGATCCTTACAGAGCCTCGTAATGCAGTGGTCCCTCAATATCAGGCCCTCTTCAGTATGGATAAAGTATGTACAGTATATCATGCAGCATGTACACCAAGGGTGTCCAATCTTGCTCCTGGATGGCCAATATCCTGTAGTGTTTTGCTCCAAACTGCTCCAACAGACTTGCTTGAAAGTTTATAGTGATTCTTAAGACGTTTATTACCTGGTTCAGGTGTGTTTAATTAGGGTTGGAGCTAAACTCCACAGGACAAGTGGACCTTCAGGAGCAGGATTTGACACCCCCAAAATACACCAACTGACATCATTGTAACCCATATTTTATACACCTTTAGTGGTTCTTGCTTTATCAGTAGTAAGTCTAGTTATTCATTTTTGTTCCAGTGTGAGCTGAATGTAACTCCAGATGCATTAAGGGGAATCGCCCGTTTTGCACTGGAACGGAAGACAGGAGCCAGGGGTCTCCGCTCCATCATGGTAAATAACAGGAATTAAAACCTCATTCAACCATCATTCAGATGAATTCTGTAAGGCCACATTTACATTGCAGTCCTTTTTGCCAAATACGGTTTGTTCACTTTATCCGATTGTTTTCTAACAACCAGCTTACGTTTTCTTTTAAAAGTGAGCCTTCTGATATCGGCATTTACGCTGTACACTGGGAGACGGAAACAGGGTTGCCAGGTCTGCAAATCAAAACCAACCCAACTGCTAATCAAAACTACCCTAATCACTTTTTTTTCCCCGACAGGTTTCCCATTTAGCGGGAATCCCCCTCTGTCCAAATAACAAAGGAAAGATATCACTTTAACCTATGGACTAAAAAAACAACCCATTGCAACAGTGTAAAATAAGCAATACTGCTGGTACTTTCCTGGAAAAGCGTCCACTTGAGTCAACGTCATTTGCCACAGTTGCTTTTTCAATGACGTACGACTCGGAATATCCGATCTATCGCTAATGGCAGACGCAGATGCACAGATCCAATTGATATCAGATTTATTTCCATATATTACATGTTTATCCGATCTATCCGTGCCACATGAGAGGAAACAATCGGAATTAAGTTACTTAAACCATGTAATGTAAATGCGGCCTAACACTGTGTCCTAATTACATGACAAGATTCCAGCGACAAGCAATTTCACATTAAACGTGACCGAATCAATCAAATATCACAGCCAATCAGAAGTCTGTGTGGGTGGGCTCTCTCTCGAAGCACTCTGCTCTTGCAACCAAATGGATAAGTTTATAATCTAATTCATAAATATGAATCCTTTTTAACATTATTAAATGTACATACTGAGTGACTTGTAACATCTTTATGGAATACACTGGTTGGCTCGCAGTGAGTTCACAGTTTTAAAGTACATCTTTGCTGTAATTTATTTTCAAGATCTGAGGTAAATTGTCGGTTGTGTTGCTTTAAATTTTGGGTATAAATGCCATGCAATATGATCATCAAACTCACATGAGACACTTTCAACGCTGAATAAAGCACATACTCTGTTGTTCCAGCCGCGACGTCGTGGAAATAGAAACTGTTTCTATAATAGAAATTTTGTGTGTCGCTGTCGCAGCTAGTTAGGACAAAAACTCAGATTAACATGGAAAAGATACCTTTTATTGGGTGTCGCGTGTTGTAAGTCAACGATGTCCAATCCTGCTCCTTGAGGGCCAACGTCCCATGGAGTTTAGCTCCAGCTTACTTGGAAGTTTCTATTCTTCCTGAAGACCTTGAGTAGCTGCTTCAGGTGTGTTCAAAAGGGGTTGGAGGTAAACACTCCAGGACAGTGTCCCTGCATGAGCAGGACTAGATACCCCTGCTGCTGTACATCTCTGACGTGTGTCATCTCTGGTCTTTCAGGAGAAGCTCTTGCTGGAGCCCATGTTTGAGGTGCCTCAATCTGACATCATTGCTGTGGAACTGACTAAGGAGGTGGTCCAGGGAAAGTGTGGACCACGCTACATTAGGTACAGCCAGGTTTTTACAGTTTTTCATAAGCTGAAGTGGCTAATGTAGATGTTAGCAATCTTTTTTTACACAAAGTGTATTCTGGAGATTTTTACTTTTTATTGAATCCTGAATCAGTCCAGTCCTTTCAGACCTTCAGATCTCTTTTGAAATCTTCAGCCACTTCAGTAGATCCTCAACATGTATTTACAAAAAGCATGAAGCATGGACATGCTTCGGAGCAACCTGTAATGAGTACCTCTGTTATTTGCAACTCAAAAAGTCAGAAACTGTTTCGCCAGAGGCTCCCTAGCCATTTTTTGAGTCTGGAGCCCCAACTAAGAATGTGCTAAATAAACTTTGATTTGTGTTTGTGATCTAGAGCTCCTCCCAAAGAAACAGAGGAAGAGTTTGACTCGGCCTCTGAGGAAGACAACTGGCCCAGACACGCCGACGCCGCCAAAAACTGAATGTGAAGCTGTTGCGTGCACAAAATCTCAATATATATTAGACAGCAAAACGCCATCACTATGGAGTCCTTCCAGCCGGACCTAAACAGAGAGCGGTGTTTGCAGATTTTTTTAAATGACAGCACAATGAACAACATGTATAACATTAAATATGGTGCATTTAATAACTTAATGCAGATATGAAAGTGTTATTTACACTAATGTAGCGGCGATCTAGCTTATTTTCAATCTCTGGTGATTGATAATATCTGTCGAAAGATAATTATTCTGTACTTCTAAAGGTGTTAGTGGGTGATTTGTTGCTTGTTGTCGGTGTGTGAACATTATAAGGGAAGTATACCGATTATGTGAAATTTGAAAAATGTTGAATTTTAGTATTTCTGGTGCATAATACACCTATGCCATATGTCCTTTTTCAGCAGGACACACTGGGATATTTTCTTATGCCTCTGTTTTAACCATGATGTTCAATTCTACAGCACAAGCCTCTGTTACATATCTAGTTTTAGGTTTTACTGCTTTCTTAAGAAGAACTGAACAAAAACAATGTGTGATAATAAATTTGACAAAAGTTGCACACATTTTCTGTGCTGTCTGCCTGTGATTTTTACTTTCTGTTGCTTTAGTAGCTTTTTTTTTTTTAGTAAATCTAATTTCGGTTTCGATTTAACTCTACATACACGAATCAAAAGACATGACTCTGTTACTGATTTCTCTGGTTTCTGTTTTGCTCTCCTATTTAGTTTTCATAATTCAGCTCACCATTTGTTTCCATTAAGAACAGAAACCAAATCCTTTAAGATAAAAAATAACTTTGGAAAATCCCTAAAGAGCAATGAAATCACAAGTTCTGAGAGTCATTTATTGTTTTTGTATGCGAGGCCTGTTTTTGATGGTCCTCTGGGGGGCAGCATAGAGCAACATCAGTTCATGTTATGGTCTGCCAAATGATTATTTTTAATAAAGTATTTTAAAGTGTAATTCGTAGTAGAAATCTGACAAGTTTGTATAGTTGCATAAACAAAAACCAGATATGTGAGTTTTTAGAGTTGCACCTGTATTATAAGTTATTACCCAGTTTGCATGCTTGTCCCTGGTTGTACGTGTCTGATTAATATTTTTAAGTATGTAATTTATATGTAAATAGAAACAGAATTGTTATAGTGCCTCAAAATCTTTCCCACCATTCACTTCATTTACTTTTTCTGACATCTACCAAAACGATAGGTATCTATAATGTATAATAATACTAAAATATAAATAATAAGGATAATATCTATTTTGAGTGCCTGTCATTGGACAGCTCCAAAGTGTGGGGTCAGTAAGATATTTGTTTAGATAGAAATACTTTTAAAATATATTTTCAAACATGCTCCTCGTGAATTATATATCCCTCGAGTGTTGAATCTCATAATCACGAACCCAACAAAAAGTAAATGAGCTATTTTCAAGGCGGACTTCCAGGGTCCTTTATTCAGCGGTATGACACCTCCACATAATATAGACAGATTTGTAGCATTAATAAGCATAAAATAAGTTAAAGCTTTACTTATTTGTGTGGATGAAGCATATGGAAGTCAAAATAGCTGAACACGTTGAAATGAGTTAAGTGTAACATTAATATAAGAATTATATTATTAAAATTGTATTATGCATGAAGTTTTCATAACTATTCATTAAGAGACTACATGAAATATTTACAATTCATTTGTCACACCGTTGGACAATTGAAATGTAGCAATACTGAAATCAAGCCGATTTAAAAGTGTAAAAGAAAACTATATATTGACCAGATACAGCATCAAAACACAGAAGCATGTACTCTTTTACAAATACAGAAACTTTAACCTTCAAAATGTCTTTTGTCCATGTCCATTTGTCAACTACTCAGA
Organism: Barbus barbus; assembly: GCF_936440315.1. Taxonomy (NCBI): domain Eukaryota; kingdom Metazoa; phylum Chordata; class Actinopteri; order Cypriniformes; family Cyprinidae; genus Barbus; species Barbus barbus. The sequence continues at coordinate 2,413,409 of NC_136728.1, read as the reverse complement.
TATTACATCCCTAGTTTAACTACACATATTACATATCCCTGAGATTACATGTTTTGCTGCAGAACAATGGCGGGAGAGAATTTGTGAATGTTGTAGATAAGAGACACTGGATCTAAAGGAAATGTCAGTGATGATACTGCCTCCTGTCCGTAGTCATCCTCCTCAACACCTCGCTGCTGAACTGGTAAGTCAGCTTCTTCTTGACCTTTTTGACCTCGCCGGTCTTGCCGTAGTTGCGCAGGGCCCTGGCCATCTTCTGGTAGGTCATTTTCTTGCGGTTGCCCTTCTGCTGGCCCCAGCGGCTGGCGAGTGTCTCCTTGTGTTTGGAGGAGAACTGAAAGATGCCTCGCTCTCTGTCCACCCACCAGATGCAGTCCCGCATGTCTCCGTCCTGCAGGAGGTCCAGGAGGAACTGATAGAGACGCACTTTCCGCTTGTTTCCTGCAGAAGTTGATGTTCAGTTTTAAGTCTGGATTGCACACAGTCCCATCAGCTCGCCACTTTTCTTACCAATGATTTCTTTTTCTACTTCAACGGAATATCGTGGTTTAAGTACAACTTAAGATCTGGGTGACACTTTATGTTGATAGTCAACATTAAAGTACGTCAACTTATTCTACTAACCCTAAACCTACCCTACTGAGAGTTAGTAGACATGTAGTTACAAAGTTTCTTATAGTTAGTAGAATGTCTAAAGTGGACTATCGAATGCAAGTGTAACCTGTTTATTACCTTATTATGGAAGTTTAGTGGCCAGACATTCTGGAAAGTTTATAGTTAAACGCTTGTAGGTCATATTTTTGGTGCTTGTAATAATTCAAGCTACAGAAATAATAAGAGTGCTACTGTAATATGTTATAGCACTCAAGACCAGTTCATTTGAGTAAGTTGAGTTCACGACAAGACCAAGACCATGAAAACAGTGTCTTGGACTCAACACCTTGCAGCTCACCTGATAGAGAGCTGGAGATGCCTGGATGTCTGTCATTGTCCTCCTCACCCTCGGACACCTCAAAGGGTGGACTGCGTCCCCCGGCGTCCTCATCATCAGTACTGCAGTGGGGGACGGGGGACCGCTGGTACAGTGGGTGGGTTACGTAAGTATACTGTAGAGATAAACCAATAATCATCAGTCTTGCCTTAGTCTACCTCTTCTGTGGCTCCTTATACTAAAACATGAAGTCACACAATCAATGCTATCACCCAACTCAGACAAAGTTTTTTTTTATGAAGTGCACTAACTCTCAGAATTAGGACACATCTATGGAAGTTAACTGTATCCAATCCACCTAACCTGCATGTGATTGGACTGCAGAGCTCCCTGAGGAAACCCCCTGACACGGGGAGAGAACCTGTAAACCTGACTCGAAACCAGGGACCTTCATGCTGTGAGTTAAGAGCTAAGCCCCCATTCCACCCAACCTGCATCCATAACCTCAGTGGGACTTAAGCAGGTCGTCCAAAAAGTATGAATGAGGTTATACGTGCAAACTCACACAAATTTGCCACCAACTTGCCAATACGTATGAAAACCTGCACCCCTAAAAAAACCTCAATTGGACATGAGCTGGTCAAATTAAATTCGCCACCAGTTTCCCAAAACATACAAAAATATGCAATTTTAAGTAAAAAAAGTACAAAAAAAACATGAACCTGCACCTTAAACATAACCTTCATTGGGACATGAGCAGGTCATACGAAAACAACTAATGAGAATGTTTGAATTTGTAAGAATGTGCAACCAGTTTGTCAAAACGTGACATTTTTAAATAAAAAAGCGTGAGCTTGTAACATAAAACTGCCCCTCAGTGGGCATGAGCAGGTCATAGAAAAACAAAAAACAAATGAGATTACACAAATTTATATGAATTAATCAACAGTTTTCCAAAACAGTCAAAAATGTGTGCTGTCAAATGATTAATCGCATCCAAAATAAACGCTTTTGTTGACATGATATGTATGTGTGCTGTGTATATATATATTATGTATACATAAATACACACATGCATGTATATATTTCAGAAAAATGTTAAGTTTATATATTAAATATATTTATTTATAATATAAAGTATATGAATATAAATATAGACACGTAAATACATGTAAATATTTAAAAAATGTATACTGTATGTGTGTGTGTGTATTTATATATACATATAATATTACACATATTATGCAAACAAAAACTTTTATTTTAGATGCGATTAATCGCGATTAATCGTTTGACAGCACTATCAAAAATATATTATTTGTAATAAAAAGTAGTGAAACTGCACCCCTAGTCCAACTAAGATTTCATGATTTTATGAGAATATGGCATTAATTTGCTAAAGTGTGCAATAGTTACAAACTGCCAAGAGACTGTTGTCTAAATTGTAATTTTACTGAATATCGGATAAACCAAAAGATCAAACAAATTCAAATGATCCGGTGATGTTTTGTGATTAGTGTATCAATCGGACATTCCCCCACAAGCATAAAAATGCATTTTTGTTCATGATCTTATATAAATATCAAATACTTGGAAACCACAGAATTACTTTACATTGAAAGAGGAAGTACAAAAACTCAGTGTCAACAGAAAGGGACACACAACGTCGTGTTCCCAGATTTACAAATCAAGTGCGCATCACGTTTTGCTTCCAAATCAGCCCCGAGAACCACAAAGTTTCATTTCTATCAGCAGAATCACACAAACACATTTAGTGCATTAGTAAACCTTTGAGATGACCTGTTTATTATTTCATTATATTTGGAGCGGTGCATCTAAAATGAGAGTTTGCATTACGTAACACTTGGTTTCAACGTATTTAATGAGATAAAAGCAGGTGCTATGCTATTTGTTAACATTCAATGGCAGTTGCTCGGCTGATAAAACCTCTCAAATCTCATTCACGCTTGCCAGTATTCAATCACGCTGGGCCAAGATGCACTGGACCAAGGGTTCAAGGGGTCAAGATACTCCCAACACCATCAGCCTGTGTGCTTTCGTTCTAGCGATGCCAACAGCCAAGTCAGGAGGCCAGTTAGTCACATGGTGTGGCGGCTCAGGTGGTTGGCTCAAAATATGCATTTCCAGAACTAAGTGAGCAAAAATGCACATTACTTCTCCTGGTGCTGCATGAGCAACTGTCATGTAGATTATAGAAAAAATGCCCTGACAACGATACTGTCTACACTGGATGCGACTCGACACTGACAGTAAACTGAAGCCCAGGTTTATTTCTGGAATTGCGATACTTCCGACAACAGTACGAATGGATTTAGACAGCATTTAACTATTAAGCCTAATTTTATGATGCATTTATTTTGTGTGCGTGTTTGTTTTGTAATATATTTATAATATCATTTATTCTTGTGATCAAAGCTGAATTTTCAGCATCGTTACTCATGCCTTCAGTGTCAGAAATCATTCTGATTTGCTGATTAAGAAACATTTCATATCATTTTCAACGGTACTTTTGTTGTGTAAAGTATTATATACTATGGGGTAAGATTTAATATAATAAAAAAATAATAATAATGCTATTTCAAATAAATGCTGTTCATCGAATCTTATATTCCTCAGAGAATCTGAAAAAAGGTATCTCAGTTTCCACAAAAATATTAGACAGCACAACCATTTTTAATATTCATAACAATACTACTGCAACTACTACTAATAAAACATTGCTTGAGCAGCAAATCAGCATATTAGAATGATTTCTGAAGGATTGTGTGACACTGAAGATGCTGAAAATTAAGTTTTGCGATCACAGGAATGCATTTCAGTTGAAATATATTATAAACATGTATTATAAATTGTAATAATTCTTCACAATGTTACTGCATATCTGATCAAATAAATGCAGATTTGGTGAGCAGAAGAGTCTTATTCATTCCTGGCAGTGTATGTGTTGCTGAGTTGCATGTTCGAAAAGCTTTTACTAAAACCGTAGCACACTCTAAAGTCCACGTTTGCATCAGATAGAGAGGCTTGACTGTGATTGTGTTGGGCTCGCAGGTCTTGTGTAAATGTGTGCAGCAGCCTTCAGTCAGGAAAAGACAGTGTTGAGCAATCGGTCTGTGTCCTCCGCTCACATCCTGCCCATCTCTCTTTCTCTTTTACACTGTTAGTCACTGAACCAATATTAATAGCTGAAACTTTTTCCTGCAGACTAAAAACTAAAGTAAAATGAGCACAACTTTAATAACTTTCTTATTTTACCGAATAGAATAGAATGAATTCTTTACTTCTATTGAAAGGCCACTGTTAATCAGTTCAGATAGATAGATAGATAGATAGATAGATAGATAGATAGATAGATAGATAGATAGATAGATAGATAGATAGATAGATAGATAGATAGATAGATAGATAGATAGATAGATAGATAGACTAACCTGTGGAGGAACGACAGGTAAAAGTGTTCCCATTCCTGAATCTACGGATGGATGGAAGGACTCCACGTCTCCATAGCGATATGTGCTGGGATGCAGCTCGGTGAAATGGTTTCCTTGAGGCGGCTCAAATTCACTGTGATGGCCGTGGACGCTTGTGTATTCCCATCCACTCTCTTGCATGACAAAAGGGAGAATAAATTGAGTCGGAAGTTAAATTTAAAATAAGTTGTTGGGGAAATGTATTTTTCTTTTCTTATATATATATATATATATATATGTTATTTAGTTTATTTATGTTTATCACACACACACACACACACACACACACACACATACACACACACACAAACAAAAAACCCGTAAAACTCACCAGGATGAGTCTGAGGGTCAGTACTGAGATACGGGTAGAAGTCATATATCGGCCGAGCATCTGGATCATATGGAATTAATTCTTCTGACATCTTAAGAAAAAAAAAAAAAAATTAAATTCATTCATTTTTCAGTTTTTTTATCTCTCCATTTTTGCCTATTACCTATTTATATATAACAGTTCACTAAATTGTACTTATACAAAACTTCCTAAATTACAAAGAAGGAAAAGTCTCAAATGTTTGAAACAGAATGCAATCTCTCATGTACTTACAGGTGCAATAACATCCATTCTGTAATGCAACATGAAGCCCTTCACTCATATATCTTCTCCTGCAGCGTCTATCTCACAGTTTCCCACCTGTTTACAGAATATTGCATAACGTGGAAATTACTTCACAAGAGCGCTGTACTGTGGTATCTCTTTTCAAATCGGCAAATGCGTCAGATCTTCTTTTCAAACTCTTCTGCCTTCAGCTTCACTGTCCTGATGTGACAAAGACTAAATTTCCTGTATTGCCTATAAGTGATTAAGATGACCTCACTGAAGGATCTGGACTCTGATTGGTCAAATGCGGCGTCGACTCTTGATTTTTGTTGATGGGTTGGCTTTATGTGTATCTCTTAGAGGATTATGTTTTAATTATAAATGAGTAAAGTTGACAGATCATACATTTGACCAGTTTTAGAAAGATTATTTAATAAATTGTGTGCACAATCCAGGCCTGCCTAGATAAAAGTACATAAAACTTTGTGTTCTTAAATAGAATATTTGACTATTTTCACTGCTTCAGGGTGTTGTCAGACCTTAATCAAGGATTCTATAGACCAGTTTCTTCACTGTTGTTCTGTTGTTTAATACAATAAATGTGTATTTGTAATAGTATGAGCAAAGCTAAAGAAAAACACTGTAATTTGTTGTGTTCATGAGTTGTTGAGTGAATAGGCCTCGAGTCAGTCAATCAGAGGGACAGTTTTACATGTGCTATTGTCTGAGAATCATAAACTTCAGCGTTTGTCCAAAGTGAAGTTCCGAGAGAGCTTTGTTCCCTTTTTAATCAAAGCATTGCACTGTTATCGCAGGTTTTGAGGAAGCAACTACTATTGCAGAATAGACAAATGCTTTATTCTGAGTTTGGCCTGGATTTTCATATGCAAAACTCGACTGACATTAGCTGTTTCCGGCTTTGTTTTATAACTGGAAACATTCGAGAGAAAATACATGTTTTTATTTATTTATTTATTTTTATATTCATTATAAATAAAACTGAATAAAACTATAACTAAAAACAATATCTATCTATCTATCTATCTATCTATCTGTCTGTCTGTCTGTCTGTCTGTCTGTCTGTCTGTCTGTCTGTCTGTCTGTCTGTCTATCTATCTATCTATCTATCTATCTATCTATCTATCTATCTATCTATCTATCTATCGTCTGTCTGTCTGTCTGTCTGTCTGTCTGTCTGTCTGTCTATCTATCTATCTATCTATCTATCTATCTATCTATCTATCGTCTGTCTGTCTGTCTGTCTGTCTGTCTGTCTGTCTGTCTGTCTATCTATCTATCTATCTATCTATCTATCTATCTATCTATCGTCTGTCTGTCTGTCTGTCTGTCTGTCTGTCTGTCTGTCTGTCTGTCTGTCTATCTATCTATCTATCTATCTATCTATCTATCTATCTATCTGTCTGTCTATCTGTTTGTCTGTCCGTCTATCTATCTATCTATCTATCTATCTATCTATCTATCTATCTATCTATCTATCTATCTATCTATCTGTCTGTCTGTCTGTCTGTCTGTCTGTCTGTCTGTCTGTCTGTCTGTCTGTCTGTCTGTCTGTCTGTCTATCTATCTATCTATCTATCTATCTATCTATCTATCTATCTATCTGTCTGTTTGTTTGTCTGTCTGTCTGTCTATCTATCTATCTGTCTGTCTATCTGTCTGTCTGTTTGTCTGTCCGTCTAACTATCTATCTATCTATCTGTCTGTCTATCTGTCTGTCTGTTTGTCTGTCCGTCTAACTATCTATCTATCTATCTGTCTGTCTGTCTATCTATCTATCTATCTATCTATCTATCTATCTATCTATCTATCTATCTATCTATCTATCTATCTATCTATCTATCTATCTATCTATCTATCTATCTATCTATCTATCTATCTATCTGTCTGTCTGTCTGTCTGTCTGTCTGTCTGATTCAAGATTCAAGATTCAAGATTTTTATTTGTCACATACACAATTATACAGGGTATAACCAGCAGTGAAATGTAGGCCAGGTCCGCTCCAAGGACAGTGCAATTATAAAGTATACAAATATTAAGAGAAGAAAAGTAGAAAAAAAAAAATAAAAGAATAAAATAAAATAAAAGATAAGATAAAAAATATAATATAAATGTGCAGGTCAGTATGTTGTTGACTTAAATAGTAATAAGAGGAATGTGCAAAAATAATGTGCAAAAAAGTTGTACAGGGTATTTAAATAGCAGCAATATGAGGTAGAGAACAATTATGAATAGCTTATTGATATGGTGATATTTACATGGAGTCAAGTGATGTTATGACACAGAGTTAGAGTTTAGGAGCCTGATGGCCTGGGGGAAGAAGCTCCTCCTAAGTCTCTCAGTTTTTGCCATCAGGCTACGGAAGCGCTTACCAGATGGAAGCAAAGTGAATAGATGGTTACCAGGGTGATTTGAGTCCTTGATTATTTTAACAGCTCTGTTTTTGCAGCGTTTGAGGTAGATGTCCTGCAGAGAGGGGAGAGCAGACCCTGAGATGCGCTCAGCTAAGCGCACAACTCTCTGTAGAGCTTTGCAGTCCTGATTGGAGCTGTTTCCATACCACACTGAGATGCACTGAGTCAATACACTTTCTATGGTCCCTGAATAGAAAGTTTTCAGGATTGCTGGTGAGACCCTGACTTTCCTCAGCTGTCGCAGATGGTACAGTCCTTACCTGTGTTTGGATGTGTGTAGTCCAAGTCAGGTTCTCGGAGATGTTTACATCGAGGTACTTGAAGCTACTCACCCTCTCCACAGGGGTCCCACTGATCATAAGAGGAGTGTAGGGCTGCTGCTGTCTCTTCCTAAAGTCCATGATCAGCTCTTTAGTTTTGCTCACATTCAGAGAGAGACAGTTGTCCTGGCACCATGATGTGAGTCTCTCTACCTCATCCAAGTATGCGGTCTCATCGTTGTTGGAGATGAGGCCCAGAACCACAGTATCATCAGCAAATTTGACAATAGATGTGGAGCTGTGAGAGGACACGCAGTCATGCGTGTAGAGAGAGTAGAGCAGGGGACTCAGGACACAGCCCTGTGGGGCTCCTATGTTCAGAGTGATGGAGTTTGAGGTGAACTGGCCAACTTTCACCACTTGAGGTCTGCCGGTGAGAAAGTCTTGAATCCAGTCACAGAGTGAGGAGTTTAGGCCGAGGTCTGTGAGTTTAGAAGCCAGCTTGATGGGGACTATAGTGTTGAAAGCTGAGCTATAGTCAATGAAAAGCAGCCTTACATAATTCCCATTGTTGCTGTCCAAGTGTGTGAGGGAAGAGTGGAGAACGTGAGAAATGGCATCGTCCGTGGATCTATTTGGGCGATAGGCAAACTGAAGAGGGTCCAAAGTATCAGGGATGGAGGAGCAGATGTGGCTCTTTACAAGTCTCTCAAAAACCTTCATGACTATAGATGTGAGGGCAACTGGGCGATAGTCATTCAGGCAAGAGGGTTTATTGTTCTTTGGCACAGGGATAATGATGGATTTTTTGAATGAGGTGGGAACCACTGAGGTAGCAAGGGACTCATTAAAGATAGACGTGAACAAACCAGCGAGCTGATCGGCGCAGGACCTCAGAACACGGCCGGTTATCCCATCAGGTCCGGCTGCTTTCATGACGTTCACTCACTTTAGCGCCCTCCGAACCTCATCCTCCGACACAGTGATTACAGGATCATCGCTGCTCTGCCTGCTGCTTCCTGACGCGCTGGTCGGCAGAGATGCGCCGCCGCCGTTGCCATCGAAGCGGCCGTAGAAGATGTTTAACTCGTCGGCTAGCAAAGGATCTGCTCTCACCTCCGCGGAGGATTTGTCACCGAAGTCACAGATGGTCCTCAGTCCCTGCCACATCCGTCGAGAGTCGTTGAGCTGGAAATGAGACTCAATTCTCTCTCTGTATCTGTGTTTAGCGGCTCTTACTGCACGACGGAGAGCATAGCACGATGCTTTGTACTCGCTCGTATTCCCAGACAGAAGAGCCTCATTGTAAGCGGCAGTGCGTGTGTTTTAACCGCGGCACGGATTGTTCTGTCCACCCACGGTTTCTGATTGGAGAATGTCCTTATCGTTATTGTTTCTGTAGCTTGCTCGGTTAGCGTGTTTACGAAGCTTAATGCTACATCCGTGAACTCGCTGACGTCAGAAGAACTCGCCCGGAACATGTCCCAGTCGACGTCATCAAGCGCCGCCTGCAGCATAGTCTCTGAGTGGGAGGACCAGCGCGTCACTACTCTCTGCACCGGAGGTTCCTGAACGAGCCTTTGTTTGTATCCCGGGGTTAGAAAAATGGCGGCATGGTCCGATTTGCCAAAAGCCGGTAGTGAGCGGGCTTTGTAGGCATCCTTGAACTGAGTGTAGCAATGATCCAGTGTGTTTGGTCCTCTAGTTGGACAGGATACGTGTTGATGGAAGTTCGGCATGACCTGTCTGAGGTTGACTTTGTTAAAGTCCCCCGCGATGATGAAGGCAGCGTCAGGATGTTTGTTAATGTAGCCGCTGAGCACATCGTGAAGCTTAGACAAAGCCAAGCCGGTGTCCGCCTGTGGTGGAATGTACACAGCAGTAACGATGATCGATGAGAACTCCCGGGGCAGATAAAATGGGCGGCAAATAATGGAAAGATGTTCCAGATGAGGCGAGCAGGAACGCGACTGAATGGAGATATTCCTGGGATCACGCCATTTCTTGTTGATCATGAAACATACTCCTCCACCCCTGGATTTACCGGCCTCTGCTGTTCTGTCCGTCCGAAAGACAGAGAAGTTATCACTTGGCATTACAGCAGTGTCCGGGACCGAGGACGAAAGCCACGTTCGTCTGTCTGTCTGTCTGTCTGACTGTCTCTGCCTGTATACGCTGTTGAAGTATGTTTTGCAAGAAAATACTCATTTAGTTGTTCTACTTCGAAATGTCATATTTATTAGTTACTTGCAATTTCTTTGTAACTGTTTGTAAACATTTACTGGCAATTTCTGAGTTAGTTAGTAAATCCTTCACTATTTTCTACATAATTGTTTTTATTTCAGCCTGTCTCTCTATTTTGAATAGAATGCTTTAAATATGTGACAGGTTTATTGAAAACACTCCTTAAACAAACACACACACACACACACACACACACACACAAAGTAAATGGGGAAGTTTGGAGCTTTCACATTCACTTCCCCAAATTCTGAATGTGAGATACTTTTATGGACACTTGTGTAATGTCATCTCTTTTCTGGAGTTGAGTACTCTGCAAGTCTTTTATTTTTGGATACAAAAAAAAACCCTTAATGGAGATTCAAACAATATAAGAAATTATCTTAATTAGAATAAATCAGATGTTTCAATGTCCTCTTGAATGCTTGGTTCTGGTTTCGTATTTTGATAGGACTGTTTTTAACTATAGCTGACCAGTGCATTGTGACTCCTGAGCGGGAACCCGAGGGTTTTGAGAGTCTGTGTGCTCTCATGTTTTCCCAATAGTGCATTGCAGGGTATTTTCAGGCACCACAGGAAGTCCGTTACATCTGCACACACACACACACACACACGCACACACACACACACACACACACACACACACGCACACACACACTGACACTGTCTCTGTTGCACAACAATCCTGAGGAGCTCTCTAACTGACTTATTCTACAGCAGAGGACAACAGCCACCATCATTCAGCTTGATAAAAGTTGAACTTAGATGTATGTTTTGTTATGTTGTTAACAGTAATCACTCACAAAAGGCTTTCTTAGACAGCCGCTTTGGTACATTTCTCAGATCAAAGGTGGAAGTGTAGGGAGACGAAACAGAGAAAGAGATAGAAGAGGTCAAAGATGTAGGGAAATTTCTGATAAAATGAAGGCCACCATTGTGGACCATATTCTCAATCATGGACCTGCAATGGCAAAGGTGGGTCAAAAGATACAGCTGGATGTTGGCAGAACAACTGTTTCTTCAGTCATTCAAATGTTTCATAGACAGAACAGGTATTTCCACAATGTGCACTGTACTGTAATACTCTATACTTACTGTAATGCTTCATATCTTGTTTGGGAACAACGACACAAGGATTTGTCGTTCTCATGGCACTGATACTTACTTTTAAGAGATGGATTTTGAGAAAATTACAGGTTTTTGCAGGTAATCCACGATTGTGTAGTACTGTTTGTATATTGAGAATGCAAAGTCGGCAACACCAAAGCTCCCAAAAATGTCCACAAAATTTTATTAAAAAACTATCACATAGTGTGTTACGTTTCAAGCATGCAGGCTCCAAACGCAGGCCTGCGTGCTCGAAACATAACACACTATATGCGATAGTTTGTTAATAAAATTGTTTTGAGATTTTTTGGAGCTTTGGTGTTGCCAACTTTGCATTCTTAATATGCTTCTACTTGTTTTTTTAGTCGAGCACCCATTTGAGATCGATGTGCGTGCTGTTGCTTGCTCTTTGTAGTGCTGTTTGTACAAATTGTTTTGAAAAATGCACTTACTGGTTTGTAAATGTTACCCAGCAGGCACCTTGATATCAATTAGACATTATAGTCCAGGTGATATGTGCAGAATTTGAGGTGATATGTTCACTTTTTCATAAAAGCATGAAATTTGGTACACTTGTATAGTTTGCGGCCCTAAACATTTTTTAGAAATGGAGCCACCGCAAAAACACCTAGTTAATTATCAAAGAAAGAAAAAATGAATAGCCATAATATGGACTTTTGTAAATGCTGTGATACTGTGATGCTCATTGCTGATTTCACCATTAACTCTTCACTTGAACAGTTTATGTTGCTGTATATGGTATCATTGTAATCCTTGACCATCAAAATATAGGGGTAGACATCACCTTTTCTGTGTTATCATGTTTGGTTCAGGAGATATGACACAAAATACATAATTTGGTTATGGCGGAAAGTAAAATGGTCGCCATGGCAACCACAAGGTATTTTTGCGATGGCTCCATTTCTGAAAATGTTTAGGGCCGCAAACTATACACGTGTACCAAATTTCATGCTTTTATGAAAAAGTGATTTGTTTTTCACATATCACCTGGACTAGTTTATTACTCAAGATTTGATCAAGATGATGTAACACCATTTTAGATTCAGTTTGGACGGCAATTTCTTCCAGTGGTAATTGGGCAAAAACAACTGCAATAAAGAAAAAGCTTTCAGAATATTCAAACAGTCAAATCAAGTATACAATTTTTTAAGCATTAGAAGCTATTTGTTTGTTTGAAAAATTGCCAGTAACAATATTATTGTTACTATAAAAAGTTACTCATTCACACTCATTCACATTCACAAATGTTGGCCTTTGGAACTTAATTACCAAAAATGTCATGTTTAGCTGCATCCTGCATTTTGTGCATAACCTGGTTACCACATGATTGTCCTCCATTATAAAAGATTGAACACTGCATAAAAATTGTGACACCTAAAAATAAATTATTCAGATGTGGTTCCAAGTTTAGGATACTTTTTAACCATCTTGTAAACCTCCATTCTGTGGAAGTTTTTATATTTGTTTTGCTTACATCTTTTTAAATGTTGATGTTTATTTATTTGTTAATTTTATTTAGGCATAATGATTTTTTCCCCCTTAGACAATTACAAAATCACACAAATCAGATGTTTGTACTGAATTCAAACATGTTCCAAATTTTATTGATAACAGTGTTGCAAACCTAATCCATAACATGAATAAAATAATAACTGTTATATAAATTTTTTTAATCTAACCACTTGAGGTTAACAATCAACATTTATTGTTCAGAAGTCACCATCACAGACCATTTGTTGATAAAAGAAAATAAATATCTTTATTTTCCAGGCATTATTTTGTACCTTATTTAAGTACCTTAAAATGATCTAACTTGGTTGCCACAAATATAAAAGCATGACTCCCTAAAGGTAAGATATACACCATACATCTAATACCCACATGCATCACAGGGCATGATGAGTGAGTCAAACAGAATGACCGTAACAAAAATTAGATGACAACTGGCTGTCTTGGTTATTATCTCTGTGAACAAACTTCCTGTAGGTTACAGCCACTACAGCCATGATAACCACACTTGACTCTGACTAGCCACATGTTTCAGCAGGTTTTCTCGCTTTCTCTTGTCTTCAGGTCTTTCACAAACATACATGAACACTATTCATACTGGAAATCAAGTAAGATTCTTAGTAATTTTACAGTAACACTGGAAACACCTGCTGTTGCCATGTGCAATAAATCATAATAATAATAATACTAATAAAAAAAAATTCAGCATGATGTCATAGGAGAACATTGTTAAGTTCCACATAGAACTTTTTATTTCCTAGTTCTTCAGAAAAAAAAGATCTATGTACTGGTCAACTACATCATTTTATTTGTGTAAATGAGCTGCCTGACAGGTATGGTGTGCAACAAGGCTCAGTCTTGGGCCCTTTGTTGTTCTCTATGTACAAACTCCTTTTTGTGTTATTAGAAATCATGCCATTACTTTTCATAGCGAACACACAGCTTTCCTCCAGATAAAATTATTATTATTTTTTTAATTGGCAGATTACATTAAGGAGATTTGATGCAAAATATTAAGTAATTTCCAGGAACAAAACAGTTCACTTATAATTTTTGTCTGTAAGAACTTTTTTTTAGACCAAGAGTTTCCACCTGAGAAGTTACGGTTAGTTATGGAACATTCTCTTCTTATTATGATGCTAATAAAGTAGTGAGTGCATTCATAACTGGACCTGATGATTACATTGTAATGTCAGGTACATTCCAATCATCTTTCCACTGCTAACTTGTCCAGGTCCATAGCATTTTTATTACATATATATCATGTAATGGTATAGCCCATCAATATCTAAGGGGACACTTTCTCTATCCACACCTTCAGGAGACCAGTTTTGAGGTTCACTGTCTCTGGCCTTGCCCTGTTTTCAACTCCACAGCTCCTCTTCATCTGCATTCATCTCTCTCACTTCAGATCTTAACCAGCGTCTGTCACCAAAAGAGGATGTTTCTCATTATCAATCCGGCATGTTTTATTAATTTGTTGAAACATGTCAGGTGAGGTGGGATTCCCCATCTGGATGTTGGTTTCTCCCAGAGCTGCTTACTTATCATATCTCACTGTATCTTATTTTATCCTGGGGAGTTTTTCTTTTTCGTTATTGTTTTTACCTTTACCAAATAACCATATAGAAACCTATAGGAACTCTTAACAGAGATAAATAGTTGAAAAGAAGAAGTTTTTTTTTGAGCAAAGATGCTAAAAATAACAACAGAAGGCCCATTATATTAAGTGCCACTCAACAACAATCTTCAGAGCATGAAGAACTTCTTACAGTCATTGCTAAAAACTAAGGGATCACTGCTCAACTGCAGTGATCCAATATGCAGTTTGCAAGTGCTGAACATGCTAAGGAAAGCAGTGCTGATGCTCTACCTCCATCATCTGGCAATGAAGAGTATCTTGTACACTATATGTCCACATCTGCTGGTGCTGAAGCATTATCTCTACCCCGCTGAAATTAGATTTATTTGTATCAGCTTGAATTCCAAGATGGTCTTAACTGGTTTTAGATGAGCAATCCCGTTACTGGCACGAGCTGGTTAGGATACTCTCTCATGTACACTAGAGCAATGTAAACATTCTGAACTGACATGAAAGTGACCAACAATCTAACAACAACAACTAAAAACAGCATCCGGTCATACACTATATGGAGAAAAGTATTATTAGTGTATTCAGGTTAATCAGACCCACTGCCAAAGGTGTGTAAAATCAAGTACTTAGCCATGCAGTCTGCATTTATTTTTGAGAAAATGGGTCATTCTGAAGAGCTCTGTGAATTCAAACATAGTACTCTGATAGGATGCCACATCTATATCATCTCAAAAACTGTGCGGTGGGAGATTCAAATAATGGGTTTCAATGGCTGAGCAGCTGCAGCCTTAATCCAAGCATGGGATGGAGTGGTTGGGCTCGCCCCCTTACTTCCAGTGAAGGGAAATCTTAATGCTTCAGAATTCGACATTTTGGACAATTCTATGCTTCCAACTTCCACAATAGTTTGCGGGAACACCATTTTCTATGCTTAACTGTTTACAAAGCAAGGTCCATAAAGACATTGTTACACCAAACATACTGTCACGTTTCGGTTTCCTTTCAGTCCTGTTTTGCCCTTATTTGGTAGTTCCTGTCCTTGTTTAGTTAATGATTCATCCTATTCACCTGTCTTGTGTTAATTATCTCGTTTACTCCTTTGTTCCTATCCTCAGTTCTCCCCTTGTCTTTGTCTTGGATTAATGTTTATTAAAGGTTTAAAGTGTGTTGATGCTACTTCGTTCTCCTGACCCTTTATTTTATTTTGACTATAACCACTATACCATAACACATACGCTCATGTTCACACATTCATCACATTTCAGTTCAAAAACAGAAGCTGATGGAGACTGTCAGGGCAATGGGATCCATTTGAGGTCTAAGAGACCACGAGGCCCTTTTATTAAGGGCAAACACACTTAACCCTCTCTGGTACAGTGTATTTGTTTTTGAGTTCATTTTGATCACTCTAATGACAAAAGCAGAAGTAGATATAAAAATGGTCCAAAAAATGTTCTTTGATTTACAAGCTCCTAAAACATTTGTCCTTAATGTGATAAATTATACAGTCTTCAGGGCAATGAGATGCAGATTTTGGGTCTTAGCTGAAGGTAAATAGAGTTTATTAAAATTCAGTAGATTTTAAAGATTAATCCTCCTGTTTTGTTTGGGGTCTAAGAGGAAATGTATAATTATGTTGGTAACACTTTATTTTAGGGTCTCTTAACTAGTTGCTTATTAGCATGCATATTACTAGAATATTAGCCATTTATTACTAGTAATTAAGCACATATTAATGCCTTATTCTACATCCCTAACCCTACCCAATACCTAAACTTATCAACTACCTTACTAACTATTAATAAGCAGCAAATATATGAATTTATTAAAAAGTCGTAGTTAATAGTGAATAAGTTTTCCCTATTTTAAAGTGTTACCATTATGTTTTAGAAAACAATGATCAACTTGATGTCTACGTGTTTTCACACATACCTTATTGCCAAAATAGTTTGGGGAAGACCATTTTCTACTCCAGCATAACTGTTTACAAAGCAAGGTCCATAAAGACATTGTTACTTTTGAATTTGTAAATGCATTTTATTTTTAAAAGATATTATCTTTTGTATTTTTTAATGTTTTTTATTTTTTGGCAACACTTTATTTTGATAGTCCACTTTAGACATTCTACTAACAGTAAGTAACAAGCAGTCATTAGAGTATTAGTAGACAGTCTGTTAATATTTTCTAACACTTTATTTTGATGGGTCCACAACATAAGACTATAAGAAACTTTGGGGAAAGGGAAGTGGTGTGTGGCCAAGTATGGTGACCCATACTCAGAATTTGTGCTCTGCATGTAACCCATCCAAGTGTACACACAGTAGTGAACATACACCCGGAGCAGTGGGCAGCCAATGCTGTCGCGCCCGGGGAGCAGTTGGGGGTTCGGTGCCTTGCTCAAGGGTCTCACCTTAGTCGTGGTATTGAGGGTGGAGAGAGCGCTGATGGTGTTGTGGTTGTGGACCTGAAACTCGAACCCACGACCTTCGGGTTACAAGTCCAACTCTCTATCCACTAGGCCACGACTGCATATGAGTGCAAGTATATGTCAACTTCTTCTACTAACCCTAAACCTAACCGAACAGTCTACTCTGAGAGTTAGTTGACATGTAGATGCAAAGTTACTTATAGTTTGTAGAATGTCTAAAGTGGACCATCAAAATAAAGTGTAACCTATTTTTTTTTATTTTTAGTAAAACTGGATTGATTTTTTTTTAATACTACTCCTACTACAGCCACACCATCCATTAATAACAACAACAATAATAATAATAATAATAATAATAAACCAGGTTTTCGTAAGCAACAAACCAGAGATTACAAGCATTTATACCCTGGCAGGTAAGATAATGTGACAACTTGTCTCCCACATCCCACATTATTTCCCATTACAACTAATTTTCACACACACACACAAAAAATATATATATAATATAATATAATATAAAATATCTCATATGTCCTACATTAGACTATCTTTTTTGCATTTTTATCCATGAATGTATATATGAAGAGTTCATTTGCAAAAACACATAATTCCGTTTTTAACAATTCTCAAAAAAAAAAAATGTAATTGCGCATTCCAATTAATCTCAATGAAACTGGAGGTGGGTTATTTTGATTTGGTTAAAACAATAACTAAAAAATACAGCTAACACATTAAAAACGTGATAACATAATAAAAAACATGATTTTTGAACATTTTAATAAACGGCGTTATCTGTTTTTGCAAATAAACTCTTCATATGTAAATTAGGTGTATATCACCCGGGCACGTTTATAAGATTCGACTGAACATCATTTCTGGAAACAGCGGCACAACAGCTGCCTTCTGACGAATCCGGAGCGCTTTCATCAGCAGTCTCCAGTGTCGGCATTGGTCCTCCTTCATCCCGAGTCCAAGCGACATGTCTGTCTAGAGCATATTTATCGTCCTGTTATGTCGGGGTTAGGATGATATGGGCTCGGCGGAAGATGTGACAGTTGTCCGCGGGCATCATGAGGATATTAACGGCGTCCGGGCTCTTCCTGGCCTTCTGCTCCATCGGGCTCTTGACCATGGCCATCAGCACGGACTACTGGTACGAAACAGATGCGCGGAAACACCGGGACCGATGCAAAAAATACGCCAGCAAGAGAAATGACCCAGGATACATATACATCTCCAACCAGAACCTCCCACTTCGGATGCGACCTAAAGCGAGTCCTCTGCGGGAATCCCCGCACCCTGAGCCCGTCATGGAATCACGCTGCAGCCGCCGCTACAACTCAACCACGACCGGACTGTGGAGGAAATGCCACCGAGAAGGGTTCGATCTGGAGAACGAGGACCTGATTTTTAAAGGTGATGATGATGCTAAATGGGCCACATGTGAGCAGTACCCAGATCTGAAGCTGATGTTGCACAGCTGTAGTGTGTTTATGTGTTTGTGAACATGTTTGAAGAAGTACTGAAGATTGTTTGGCGCTATCCAGGGTGCTGATCTCTAACATCAACAACAACCACATGCTCATGTTCACACATTCATCACATTTCAACACAGGGAGACTGTCAGGGCAATGGGATCCATTTGAAGACCATGAGGCCCTTTTATTACGGGGAAACACACTTAACCCTCTCGGGTACAGGGTATAGGTTTCTTTGTTTGAGTTTCTTTTGATCACTCTAATGACAAAAGCAGAAGTAGATTTTAAAAGCGGTCCAAAAATATTAATTTTCTTTGATGCACCGATGCATTTACAAGCTTCTAAAACATTTCTGTCCTTAATGTGATAAATTATACAGTCTTTCAGGGCAATGACATGCAGATTTTGGGTCTTAGATGAAGGTAAATAGAGTTCATTAAAATTCAGTAGATTTGAAAGATTAATCCTCCTGTTCTGTTTGGGGTCTGAGTGAAAAATGTATAATTATGTTTTAGAAGAATAATCAACATGATGTCTAAGCGTTTTCCACACATACAAAATATAAATCCAAATCAAATTTCCGATAGTACTCTCCTGTCAGTGCATGTATAGCAAAAGTATATATAAATTGTAAAAATGATATATTTCTTCAGTGTGTTCCTGTTGGGATCAAATTGTAGCCAAATGGAAATATTTTCACCAAAAAAAAAAAACAATTTTCCAATAAAATTTCCAAAAGGTGGCTTTTGCAGAGATGGTTTCTCCAAAGGACCTTTCTGTGAACATTATTCTTCTTATTTTGGAGAAAATTTTAATAATCTAAAGAACCTTTTTCCATTATAAAGAAACTTTGTGCGATAGAAAGTTTCCATGGATGTTCAATTTTCTTCATGGACCCATAAATACAAATAAAAAACCCAAAAATTGAAATTATGAGAATCAAAATTATTATTATTATTCAGTTATAAATATTTTTACATACACACCACTGGGACCACAAACAGGAAGTGAAGTCAGTCTCAGCAGGGCATGAGAACTGATCGACTTGCTGGAATGATTTTGTTTATGGTCCAGTTACAACATTTAATGAACATAATTCAAATGAAAACATTGGAACCAAAGTTAAGGGCCTGAATATGTGTTTAGATGTTGTTGTTGTTTTGTGAAATGTGTCTAAATTGCTGCTCTACACACATGTATCATCTATTATGGCTGAAGTTATGAGATTGTTTCTGTGAATCTCTGCAGGTTTGCTTCAGCGTTGCACGTCGGTGAAGTATTACTATTCCTCAGCGAGTATCCCACGGAATCTTCCAGTGAACATCACCAAGATTATAAGACAAGACGAATGGCACGCGCTCCGTAAGTCAGACCACGTCGTATGTGTGTGGCTCAGTGTTAGGGCTGGTAAATGAAGGTTTGTAGGTGTCATAATACAGAGTAATTACCTAAGTATTTAGTAGTAGCTGTTGTACTTACATGAAACAAAAATACTTACCATGTAACTAGTTATGAAACAGCCTGTAATTGCAGTTTGTAATTATGTAGATGTAATAGGCAGCTACCGTTACACATATGTTACAGACCGAGTCTGTTACACAGCTACTAGTACACTTAAGTACAATCTTGATACACTTTATTTTAAGTCGCGTATGGCTGTGTAATATTCTTTAATTGTAATGTAATTAGAAAGGCGTTACATGTATTTCAGCTGTGTACTGGTGGGTTAAATCAAACTAAGGTGCAGCTGGATAAGGTGTACAGTATAGTTACACATGAAGTACACTTAAGTACAGTCTTGATACACTTCATTTTAAGTAGCTTATGTCTGTATAATTACATTTATAATTACGTTGTATAAAGTCTGCAACACATATGTAACAATCTTACATAAGTAGCTGTGTAACAGACTATTACAGTGTAATTATACATTTAAGCACTGAGTAATCTTAATTAACTACATGTACTCAGGATTAGGGTTTGGTTTAGGGTTACTTGCATGCAATTCTGCATAATTTATTGTTATTATAATAGTAAATACATGTAAAGTGTAACAAGGACTTGAAATAAAGAATTACCGAATACACTTATAGGTGTAACTATACTGTTTAGACACTTAATTGCATGTTACTTTAATGAAAATGTATTACATTAAATTGATATGACATGCAGTTATTTGAACTTAACAGTTTTTTCTTGAATCAATAAAGTAGGCTGAAGTGCTTCATGTATATAATTTCATAATTACTTCGGTTTGTCTTTGAAATAAGGGTAAAAGTCTACTACTAAATGTGAAAAATATACTATACTTTAATAGCATGTATATGGTATGTATTTAAATATATTTGAAGAGTTAATTTGATAGCTCAGTTTTGTTTTAATTTTCAAAAATCATGTTTTTAATGTGTTAGTTAGCTGTATTTTTGTTAGTTATTTGTTAACCTAATCAAAATAACCCAACTGAGATTAATTAATTGGAATGCACAATAAAAAAAACATGATTTTAGAAAATTGTTAAAAGCGGAGTTATACTTTTTTGCAAATGAACTCTTCATTCGTAGTTACACATTTGCGATGAAGACGATTCAGTTCAGTAGATATACTAATGTTACTGTAAATGTAATGTTACATGCTTTACATGTG
>NC_136728.1:2362676-2382676 GCF_936440315.1 Barbus barbus | reverse complement strand
TAGTTCAGCAGATGTCTGCAGCTTTCTATAAATAGGGTACAAAATATTGCTGCCCTTTTATTAAAATAGCTGAGCTTATCTTATTTAACATGTGTGTGCTTTGTTATTGAAACAGTTTGTTCGCTGTGTGCTGTATATGTCCAATCACTGTTATTAACTTGATAAATATGCAAAGAAAAGTTAAGAGGGTAAGAGTAAAGCGTTGAATTTCAGAAGCTGACTAACATGAATTAATAACTAATGCAGGATAATGTGTGAAATATGGTGTTAGGGTGTGAAATATGAAACAAAGTAACCTATGTTTACACAGGGTAACGAATGACCCTACCAACAAAACTGATAGGCTACTCAAAACTGTCTGAAAGCACACAAGTGAAATCTCATTAAAGTATTTGTTTAATCAATGCATCCTGTTTCTGATTTGTTCTGTTTTCCCACTCATCTAGACTAAACATTCTGTAAAGGAAATGTGAGCGGTTCTTGCCAATGCAAAAGTTAATGCCAAGACTCTGCACTGATCTGGGTGCTTGCCTGAGCATGGCTAGATGTTCTAAGGGGTTGCTCACAGTCCCATGTCAAAATAGCCCATTCTCAAGCTTCCAGTCCCTATATTTCAGCGCACATCAAAAAGGAGTAATTATTGCAGAAATGATTAATGATTACTTAAAAAAAAACAAAAAAAAAAGAAAAATCTTGTGTGAACTGCATGTAATGTTTTCAGAAAATTAATTGCTTGTCAATCAAGTTAATTTCAGCATTCATTTACATTAAATGTAGTTAGCTATACTGTGTAGTTAGTGCTTTTTAAATACTGCAAAACTGTTGCTGCCTAATGCACTAAAATACAAATATATATATCAACAAAATAAGACAAATTTGGACGTCTTCAACCTGTTCAAAAGTACCCCCCCCACCACCCTTAATGCATTGTGTTTCCTTCTGGAGCATAAATGAAGGTTTGAACCTTTTTTAATAGTTGTCAATCGTCCTCAGTGTGAAAAGATGGATCTCAAAATCATACAGTCACTGCTGGAAAGGGTTCAAATATGCAAAAGATGCTGGAAAACTCAAGAATCTGCAGGACCTGGAGGGTTTTTCTGAAGAACAGCGCTCTGTTGAACTGTTCAGAACAGATAAGGGACTCATGAACAACCATCACAAAACAAAAAAACAGTCGTGGATCATTCAGGTAACCACACACAGCATTAAGAACCAAGGGTTCACAAACTTTTGAATCGGGCTATTTTAATAATTTCAGCATTTTTTTTTTGTCTTGTGGACTAAACATATATTGTATGTAAAATATCTTACTCAGGACAGTACGTGGACGTGTTGTATGATCTCCCTTATTTTGTTAAAATTATTCACATTTTCACAGATTCTGCAAGGGGTTCACAAACTTTCACATGCCACTGTGTATATATATATATTGTGGTATCAGAATAAATGAGTGATACCACACACTGAAGATTTTCACACATTAAGAAACTTTATAGTGAGCAGTGCTGCTCATAAAATTGCACTTATGCATTAAACTTCACATAAAACGTTTTGGTAACACTTTAGAATAGGGAACACTTATTCACTATTAACTACGACTTTTCCCTCAATAAATTCCTAATTTGCTGCTTATTAATAGTTAGTGAGGTAGTTGTTAAGGTTAGGTATTGGGTATGATTAGGGATGTAGAATAAGGCATTAATATGTGCTTAATTACTTCTAATAAATGGCTAATATTCTTGTAATATGCCTGCTAGTAAGCAACTAGTTAAGAGGCCCTAAAATAAAGTGCTACCAAAGTTTCATTATCCATAAACTGGGTAATGAAGTTGTAGTGGTTGTGGTTTGGAGCTGGTGTGCAGAGCGGCTGGAGGCTGGATCAGACAAGGCTTGTGTTTGGACTGGGGTCCCACAGGGGGAAAGGGACTCTGAGGTGAGACACACGAAGCAGAAGGCGGTCAGGATCGAATCTCTCTCAGCACGCCAAACTTCAGACCGCTTTTTCTTTTTCAGCTGTTCAGATTCCCCACAGGAAAGAAATGTCACAAATGAGAATAATTGTTTCTAAGAATAAAATGGAGACTTTTGCTGAGAATAGAGAATACATAATAATAATAATAATAAAAAACAGTAATCAAAAGAAATCTCATCAATGCCTCAAAATGTGCTCAAATGTGACCACAGTCAGCAAAATCTCAGTATGAAGCCAAAAACTTCTCTTTCTATTCTGATGCTTTCTATTAAACTCAGAAACTGGGTGTTTGTGTTTAATCCCTATCAAAACACTCCGAAAATATCAGAGTAACTTCAGCACTAAACACCACGCATATGTGCTGTTTATATGATGATGACTGATGAAGATTATGAAAGAAAGAGAAACACACTTAACAGTTTAGCTAGAAATGGTTCTGTGTTGACATAGTGTGTGTGTGTGTGTGTGTGTGTGTGTGTAGTAGGTGTGGGGGTGCTATTATGAGCACCAGCTGCTGTTTGTTTACCAAGGGCAGATTGCAGGAAGACACACACACACACACACACATAAGCTAACGCTCACAAAACCCGCTGACATCATTAGATTTATAGTAAAACATGATTTGGTTTTCACATCAACTGGATGATTTCAACATGTTTCATCATTTTGAGCACATTAGCCCTCACAAGCATAGCCAAATCTATACACACAATATGAATTATTACATGCACAAAAAGAGTGAGATCATTTAAAACAAAAGGGTGTAGCTAGAGCTCCAGACGCGTGATAAATTGTGAAAATTTATCAAATTTGAGTGAAAATGTAACAAATACAATCAAACTACATTAAGAACCCAAACCATGGCTTTACTGAAACCTGACATGAACAAACTTTGACAAAACCTTTCATGAACGAAGGAAAACATTCAGTGTTCGACAGCAGACAAGGGAAATAGTTTATGAGAGTATTTATACAAAAACAACTGCGCTGAATTTCTAGAAATTAGAATTAGAAATACTACATTTCTAATCAATGTTTTTATCATTTTGAAACATGTAAAGCAGGCAGGGTTAACCTTACAGAAGAACTCAACACTGTCAGACTTTCTAAATATTTCATCATTTGAATTAAGATCATAATCATTTCATTTTAAAGCACAGCCACCACAAAATCATACTTTAGCACCTCTTTTTACTTTGGTTAAATACAGATTTAAAAACATAAGATATAGTTTAATAGTTATGATACTGTTTTTAAAATAGTAAAAAATCCAAATCGTCTGTTCACTCATGTAAAAAATGTAAAATAAATAAAGAAGTATATGAAGGAGAGATTGGTTGCTTGCTGATGTTCTGTTGCAGATATGACTCCTCCCACTGAACTTTCCCCTGCCCTGTGTCATGCTCTCTCATTGGCTGTAGATGGTTGGCGATGTCATTTCCAGTCAAAACACACGTCACACTGCAGGGCTGCGTTCAGCCCTGACAAAACGGTGCAAAACATTTATGAAACGGAAACGGTGGTGCGTTGCACACCCTGTTCTGATGACGCAAGAGTTGCAACTATGGCAGCTGAGAAGATTACTCTGTGTTCTTTTTGAAGACTTTCCGGAGCCTGATGAATAAATACGTGTATAAATACATGTTTAATGCTGCAAAATACGCTCGACAAACATGTCTTCTAATATCTTCAATTGTTGTGTATACCCAGCTGCAGCGGACACATTTGTAAACGACTTCACTTGGAGCCATTGTGCGAGCTTTCTCTTTAATACCCCGTGTTTTATATACATGTTAATGCTGACCGTAGCAATAAGTCGTGTGAGCCTGAACATGCCCGAGGACTATGAGTCGCTGACAGGTCCACATATTTAGCATGCCAAATATCTCACGGCTGTGCCTGTACTAACCCTAAGGCTACACGGGTCAACTTTTTCTGAGCAGTGTTGCTTGGGCACTTTCCCACTGGGAATGGCTTACAAATTTCTATACTTTAGATCGCTTATGGGCCCTGTGTCTCACCTGGTTGCCCACTGACGGCAACATTAACCAAAATTGCCCCGTGTATCATCAGCCTAACACAGACCAGGAGTGGGCCACTTGAGGTTCGCTGTCCTGTAGAGGTTAACTCTTTAAGGTCTCTTAACTAGTTGCTTACTAGCAGGCATATTACTGGAATATTAGCCATTTATTAGTAGTAATTAAGCACATAATAATGCCTTATTCTACAGCCCTAATCCTACCCAATACCTAACCTTAGCAACTACTTTACTAAATATTAATAAGCAGCAAATTAGGAATTTATTGAGGGAAAAGTCGTAGTTAATAGTGAATAAGTGTTCCCTATTCTGAAGTCTTACCGTTAACTCTAACACTAATCAAACACATCTGTCTGCAATTTCTGCCAAGTATAATCTTGAATACTTCAGTTAGATTTCCAGGGGAGCTTTATTAGGGATGGAGCTAAATTTGCCGGATGGTGGACCTAGAAGGCCAGCGAATAGGGAGTGATTTAGTACAGCACTCTGGAGACAAACTTAGCATCTGAATACTAAATAAAAGGCAAAAATCACTATAAGCAAGTAGGCAGTATTCCTAAAAATGGGCAAAAAATATTCACACAGGAGAAGGGTCGTCCTATTTGTTAATGACAGGGATTAGCATGTCTACTTTATGGAATATATACGAAGTAGGGCTAAGTTATCAAATGACAGTGAAAGCACACTGACAGAATGCAATTACGGGCTAGAATCTATGAACAAAGACTAGAGAAAAATAAATAAAATATGATTAACATAAATGAAAACAAGAAAAGACCAACAAAACCATTGCCTTGGGAAATGATGGAATGAACTAATGAAACATTTTACTTTAGGATGTTCACTGGGAATCTAACAAAACCAATACATCAATCAAACCTCAACGATATGGCTCTGGTTGGCAGATAAAGACAGCTTCTTTTAGTATCTTCCTTAAAATAACCATCAAGATTCTTTGCTTTTTGTTGTTTTTTCCTCTTTTTTTGCAACAAAACCCCTGAAACTGGATCCATATGAGATGTAATTGAACAGGCTCAGATCTGACATTCTTTCCTTGAGCTTTAACCTCCAGCAAGAATACAACTCTGAATGTGAGGGAAAAAAGAAAACAGTCCCAGGCCGGGAGACTGTGGGTAGAAAACATCTATAAGCACTTCATTGTTCTGGTTAGAAATGAGCATGCAGCAGCAGCACAGTGCTTTTGGTGCAATGTTTAACTTATGAATGTGTGGTTTAGGATATGTTTTATGCTTCAGTGTAATTTTGGTCGTGATGCTCTACAGATAAACCTTAAAACTGTTCACCAGCAAATGTCCCAGCATTCTGGTGGGGTTGGCAGTAGATTGTGTTTCTTTGTATATTGCTGCAGAGTTTGATTATTCTTCCACATGGCAGAAAGAGAAAGACGTTCTGTTCTAATGGCACAGGAAATGCCAAATCTCAACCAGCTTGTTTAACCACCACCCTTCCAACTTCCTCAAACCTCAATCATCCAAACTGAGTGTCAGCAGTCTACAGACAGCGGCGAAAGAGCAGCCCACTGAAGACTGATCACAGGAATAACAGATTTGGACATCAAAAACATCTGTGTATGGAGTTCAGTCTGAGAGTTTCTTAAGATTTATCTACATTTTAAATGAAGTTTACAGTCAGGTTAACTAAATCTTGCTAAACAATATTCCTGACTTGAATAAAACGGTTCACTTAGATGTCACACTTCATGAAGTGTATTTTAGGTTGCTTTTTTCTTTTCTTTTTTAGTCAATAAAAGGTACATTTCTCTTACTTGTGGCTATAATTTTTTATTTATTTATACAACTAATCAAAAAAGGCATACACATTCTTAACAAATATCTTGTTTGCATGCATGCCCAGAGACAAAAAATGGAAAAGTTATTCAGACAATCTTTTCTGTATTAAAGAAGTTTTTTTTTTTTTTTTTTTTTACTCAGAAAAGGTTTACATTTAAAGGTTTTTATAGCTTCGGGTTTGCTGGTGCATCTGAATTGACTTTACATTTTACACTTTTTAAATAAAAATAGCCAGAATATAGCCTATAGCCAGAAACCAGATGATTCCATAATGAAGCCTCAATAACTTTTTTTTTTTTTTTTTATCTCCAAAGGAACATATAACAACTGAATGAAATCCAAAATGCCATTGAAACTCTTTCTTTTTAAGCGTGAATAAAAAAAAATAAAAAAAATAAACAAACACCAAAGAGTTTCACAGTTTGGGAAATTTTGGAGATCCGACGGTTAACATACTTGGGAAAAACAATCCAACTCGGACTGTAGTCTGTCCAGAAGGTCTGAGTCTACACATTCAGGTAGTCATTTTTAAGCCGGCTTAACCTGGATCCATGACTCCGAATGATCAGAGAGATGAGCTCGTGCTTATCCTTGAGTCCGGAAGAGATGTCCAGAGTTTCCTGTAGAGTGTCCATCACATTATGCATGGGGTTGATGAAGATATTAGTGAACTCATTCTCATCTCTTTGCTCGGAATCCTGGCTTTGCTTGAATTTCGTCTCCAGCTCCAGAAGAGATTTCTCCACGTTTGTAAAAGCCTCGTTGATTTGCACAATCTCCCTCTTCAGGTATTTCCCATAACTGTCCTCGCCGTCCAGGTCGTAGGAAACGCTCTTCCCGAGGCTCTCCAGAACGCGCGCGGCGTCTTCTATCTGCTGTTTAATGATGATAAAATCCTCGCGAATGATCGAGTCCTGGTCTTCCTCCAGCGGACACGGTCTGCGGTCGAACCATTTAAAGAGCATCTGGCATTTCTCCGGGTCTTCGGTCTCCTCGTAATCGCCGTCCGGGACGAAGAAGTGGTGAAAAGTCCCGTTGGACATTTCAGGGAGCAAAGGTCCCTTGTAGACCGCAGCGCAGAGCGGCAATAAAAACAGACCGAGGGCGAAAGGTAGCATGATAGATTGCTTGTCTGACTGACCTGACAGGGACGATGTCCACATCTGGAGTCTCTAGTATGAGTGTATGCGCACTAGGAGAGACGCTGAGGCTGTAATCGGAGTCCAGCGCGCTTTCACGCGCTCTCAAATTACAGCGCGCCGCGCGTCTCACTCACAGCTCCACTGGAAGCGTTTTTGCGTATCTGCGTCTCACTCTGTAACAACTCTAACTGACAAGCTATAATATGTGACCCAGGGCCACTATAATTAAATTTAATAAAATGCACTAAAAACAGTTTGTTCAACTAATCAGCATGATGAACTTCCCCCTATCAATCATATATTAAAAACATATTCTAAAGATATATTAATTTTTTCTTTTAAATTACCTTTTCAAAAATCTTGCTGTGTGTCATACCATTTAGCTTCTTCTAGGCTATATCCACAATATAGAATGGTCATGTAAATATAATGTAAAGAAATGTGAAAACCATGCCTTTGATTTTAGGAGAAAAAAGCACCCATCAAGTAATTATGAAATTAATAATTATGAAAGTTACTGAACACTTCTTGTGATGTATAGCTGTGAAACACTGCGTCTTCATCCTGAGTTGTTTATTCTGGCCAAAAAAAGTCTTGCAATGGAAAAACCCTTAAAGGGGTCATATGATGCGATTTCAAGTTTTCCTTTCTCTTTGGAGAGTTACAAGCTGTTCGTGCATAGATAAGATCCCTGATGTTGCAAAGACTAAAGTCTCAAAACCAAAGAGATATTTTTTATAAAAGTTAAGACTTGAACACGCCCCCCTAAAATGGCTCAATGAAACACTCCCCCACGTCTACATCACGGTGTGGGGAGATTTTCAAAACACCCCCCAAATGTATACGCAAAGAAAGGGGGCTTGATTTTTATTCTGGCTGTAGTATTGTTGCTGCCGCTGGCATCTGGAAATGCTGTGTTTCGTTGTGAAAGAGAAACTACTTTGTTTGGGCTTCCAAAAGAGGACACAACTAGAAATCAGTGGTTAAGTTGTATTTACAACACTGTTCCAGAACAGTTCAACCCGAATATTAGAGTGTGTGCAGCGCATTTTACAGAGGACTGTTTCCTGAACCTGGGAGAGTAGCCTACAATGCTGACTAGCACAAAGGCTGTTTCTATAAAGTGGAGCAATTCCAACTTTGCAAGAACAGTCTGGCTCTTCTGACTCTCAGCCTGTAAGTATATTTTCATATTTAAAGAATTTGCCACTGACTATTCAAACGCGAGTTTTGAGCAGTGTAGGGTAGTGCTTGTTGTTTGTCGTTTCTCCGATCACAAACGCAGGCATGGTAATGTTTACACGGGGCGATGCAACACAATGCGTAAAAAGACAGTATGTCATTATAATCAGTAATTATGTCCCCACTGGATGCAACAAATCCCTCATTTATAATGGGTGTTATTGTTTTTGTGTTGTCGCGCTGGGACACGGCATCATAATACGGTAAGGGGAGTAACATTTCCGTCACACGCTTGAGGTATTCGGCCAATCAGAACGCACTGGATAGCTGGCCAATCAGAGCACGCCTCGCTTCTTAGAACGATGAGCTTAGTAAAAATCAAGCAACAATAATGTACAGTATGTGGAAAATAATGTGTTTTTAGAACCTTAAACCGCATAAACACATTGCATTACACCAAATAATGTTCTTTTTAGCAACGTCATATGACCCCTTTAAGATAACCTGAAGAGAGAAAAAAACACATCTTACTGTAAGCACGCAGAATAACATGAGTGGACTTTAAACGATTAATTGCTGCTTTGAACGATTACATAATTGTGGCATCCGCCATCGTGATTAGAAATTGGACTAAATGTGCAACCCTAATTTAATTAATGATTAGCTTTTTATCAACTCACAAACCCAATGCAGTTCTTACATTAAGCCCAGTTTGGGAAATTACATTTTTCCTCATGTAATCTGTAATCAGTAATGGACTACATATTGTAAGTGACCTAGCCAGCTTCGCATGTATTGAATCATATGTTAAATGGCCATAATGAATGGTCTTCAATGCAAATGGATTTGAATCCATCTCCCAAGTTTTTAATGTGACATCTGTCAAATAACTGTGTTATTACCTTTTTTTTAAAAATTCTGTTAAACTACTTTGTCAGCAGTGGGTGTATCAGGATTAACTAGAGTTTCACGGATGACAAAGTTTCACAAACACCACTAAAGCACATCACCAGTTAATCATCATCAGTGAGAGTAATAATGAACCACATTATAACTTTAGCACAAGTAAAATATAACACATTTTTTGACAGTCACCATTGGCATCACGTATATCCAATATAATATAATATAAAAACATCTTACAACCCCAGAAACGTCTTCCTCTCTTTGATGGTATGTTAGTAAGTAGGTATAGATAGATTCCCTGAGTGGAAATTCATGAGGACAATCGTGAGTGATATAATAACTAATATGACCCCTCGTCCCATGTCTTGACTCATAAGCATTTTTAACCTGTTGAAACCTCAATGATTAACATGATTAGCATGTGAGGTGTCTAATCTAGAGATACTGGAGCCACACTACCAGTTTGATCAGATTCTGCCTCAAGCATGGAGGACAAAAGTCACACAGTGGGGACCTTCCAGGTTGGGGACTATGTGGTGTTCGCCTTTCTGTTTGTGGTCTCCTCTGGTATCGGGGTTTTCTTCGCCATCAAAGAAAGGAAGAAACCCACGTCTAAAGAGTTTCTGGTTGGGGGCCGTCAGATGTCCTGCGTGCCGGTGGCCCTTTCTCTCACCGCCAGCTTCATGTCTGCAGTCACCGTGATCGGGGCCCCATCAGATGTGTACAGATACGGGGCCTCGTATGTCATCTTTGGGGTCGCCTACACGTTTGTGGTGTTTTTAACCGCCGAGCTCTTCCTGCCTGTGTTCTACAGATCAGGCATCACCAGTACATACGAGGTACGGATACGTATATATCAGATTTGCTTTGTCATCAAAGTAGGTTTCACTAAATTATTGTATTATACAAATATCACCATATCAAAATCATCAATATAACACACACTGTATCTACTCCAGTGGACAGAAATGAAGTTTTGAGGTAGGATGATGTTGGCCAGATGTTGCCAGGCTTTTTGGAGGTCATGACTTTAGTAATAAATCCCACAGGCCGTGTCAGCTGTAGTTATGCAGTTTGAGGCCCTCCAGCATGATACAGATTTGTTCTGATTCGTTTCTCTCACAGTATTTGGAGTTGCGTTTTTGTAAGCTTGTTCGAGTTGCAGCTACACTAATTTATATCATTCAGACGGTGAGTGGCATTGAATGTTCAAACACTTACTTAATTGTTTGTTTGGTGTTTGATCCGCTGTAATGCTGATTGTTCTGTATTTTTACCTATGCAGATCCTGTACACTGGTGTGGTAGTTTATGCGCCCGCTTTAGCTCTCAATCAAGGTCAGTCTGCATTCATCACACAGATATTGTGGGGAAAAATAACCCTTTGACATCAACCTGTGGGGGTTGTTGAATAGGGGATCAATTGTGAAAAGGAAGTGTACTTAGTGTATTTCAAATCTTAAATCTTCAAATAACTTTTTCTGCTATTGAGGTGGTAACATAAGTACAAAAGAAATGTGTACACAAATAAGTGAATCATATCTAATGATTAATTTAAATGTGTTTAAATACACATACTTTAAATAAATGTAAGTACATCAAAGACACAATATAAAGAGGGTCCTAATAATCTTTTGTTGTGTATTAAAGAAGTACACTTATTTTGATGTTGACTAAAGCAACACATACTAAACATATTAAAGCAATTGAGTAATTCTGAAATTACACTCAAAGGTTCTTAAGTTCTACTTAAGTGAAATTCAGATAACCTCATTTAATTTAAATTTAGTATATCTCTTATACTAAATATTTTAATTCAATTGCAATTAACATAGAATTAATTGCCTGAAAACATTTCATTAAGTTCACTTCAAAATATATATTATATTAAAGTGTATTATTTCTGTATGAGTATGCTAAAGTGTGCTTATTTTGGAGTCAGGAGCAGTAGCTTATAACCCTGTGTGCTGCCAATCTAGACAGTATTTTAGGGCATCAGAAGTATGTTGACATGAAGACTTTATCTTAAAAAAATGATTTATGACACCCTTTACACACTGGAAGATCACTCACATGTTCTACACGAATAACACTTGTCATGTGAACCACACAAGGGACTAATTTTCACAGTCGATGAAGGAATCAAATAGAGTGAAATGCCACATATTTTATGATTCAATTTCATTTATTCATGCAGCGTATGTTTTTAACAAAAACTGAACTACTGTCTCTTTGGAGTTTATTCCCATGATTCAGGTTTCACTTGTTACTTTATATAAAAGTGCTTATACTGTACAATTCCATTTATTTAATAAACTGTATAAACTGTATTTTGTTTGGTTAAATTAGACTGTTTTTATTGTTACTGTGACTTAGATAAAAGTCAGATAAATATAAGAGTCATTCACACAGAATGTCAATTACATAAACACAGAACTATATTTTTCATCATCAGTGACAGGATTTGATCTTTGGGGATCCATATTCGCCACTGGCATTGTCTGCACTTTTTACTGTACATTGGTAAGTGCTGCTATATTCAGATCTGAACTGATTTTGCACTAATGATCATGATAAAAATTATGATTTTTATTTTGGTTATGATTGATTGTAGTTATGGTTTGTGTTAGGACACTTCTATTTAATCCTAAAATGCATCAATAACTCATTATTTAATTTTTTTGTCCTTTAAAAATGAGAATGCTACATTTAATCAATATTCTTACTTACACATCTTGTTTGGTCATGAAAATAAAAGTTAGATTTTTTTGTCCGTATGGAACAACACATGCTTGCCTTGGATCAAGGGTGGAAACCTCCTCAAGGCAAAAAGCACTGTCAACAACTCCAGGCAATTGATATACCAATGCAGCTGTCCAGACCCCTGACACTGCATGCCCATTGCACACGGTGCCCCAGCCTGTCTTGGAAGCATCCGCGGGACCCAACGCAAATCTTGAGGGAGGGGTGGTTTTACCTTTGCAGCGGGTGGGAGGGGGCAGTCAAAAAGGGGACCGGTGGGGACGGTGGGATTTGACATGTAATAGAAATGGAGTCAACACATGAAATTGAGAATAAAGTGGCCGTTTACTTGAAAAAAGCAAAGTAAGTCAAGTCAGACATCTGGAAACAATTCTCAATTGTCAGAGAGTTAAACTTCGTAAGTTGTGATAAATGTGCAAAAGTGTCAGAAGTGGAAAGTCCAGGAGCCAAAGAGTAAAAGTCCTGCCATTTTTTGTTCCACCCATGAACTCATCAGCTGATTTCACCAGAGGAGGAACCAAGACATTCATTTCAAGTCACAAGCAAGTCTCAAGTCAAATACATTTACATTTACATTTAGTCATTTGGCAGACGCTTTTATCCAAAGCGACTTACAATTGGGGAATACAAAAAGCGATTCATCTTGAAGAGGCAATCAGACAGAGGAAGTGCTTGTAACACCAAGGGTGCTTCTCAATTCTTATTTGTGCATCCTCGTTTCCTTTCCTTGCGTCCTTTCCTCGCATCTTAGCTCCACCCCTTCAGGATACGAGGGAAGGATGCACATAAAAGACGCAAGGATGGAGGAATTGAATCAAGTGAAATGATATATCCTCGCTCCCTTTAGCATCACGCGTCATCAGCTGCGCAAAATTGATCTGCCCTTATGTTGTTAAAGTTTGTTTTTTAAGACTTTCAAAATAAACATTAATAAAGCAAGATGCCCTGTTGAAATGTATGACATGTATGGTTTATTTAAATTGCAAAGGTAAAATATAAATTAAAAATTATTACAACAGATGAGAAGGGGAAGGAGAATTTACACGTGCGTCAGGTTTTTCGATGAAAAAGACTTCCGCATAGGATACACCTGTGTATCCTCGCTCATAGCTCCTTTGGAAGGCTCCTCACTCCTCGTTCCTCGCCTCCTCATGGTGCAATTAGAGAATTGAGATGTCCTTCAAGATGGCTAAGCTCGATCGGTTTCCGGGTCATAGGATGGAGGACGGAGGAGTGAGGAAGCGAGGAGGGATATTGAGAAGCACCCCAAGTCTCAGTCATTGTTCAAATAAGTACAAGCTAGTAAGGGAAGGAGAGAAAGAGTGAGTTTTTTTTTTTTTGAGTTTAGGATGAAGTCAAGTACTGCCGAAAGAGATGAGTTTTCAGTTGTTGCTTGAAGATTGACAGGGATCCAACATTCCGGATAGGGGTGGGAAGATTATTCCACCAGCCAGGAATGGTGAACGAGAATGTTCTGGAGAGTCATTTTGAGCCTCTCTGTGATGGTACCACAAGGCGTCGCTCACTAGCAAATCTCAGTCTTCTGGAGGGGATGTAGGTTCGTAATAGTGAGTGGACGTAGGAGGGTGCTGAGCCTATGGTAGTTCTGTATGCAAGAATCAGTGTCTTGAACTTGATGTGAGCTGCCACTGGTAGCCAGTGCAAGGAGATGAAGAGAGGTGTAACATGCGCTGTTTTGGGCTCGTTGAAGATCAGTCGTGCCGCTGCATTCTGAATCATTTGTAGAGGTTTGATTGTGTTTGATGGCAGTCCAGCCAAAAGAGCATTGCAGTAGTCCAGTCTAGAAACGACAAGGGCCTGGACAAGAAGTTGTGCAGCATGCTCTGTCAGAAAGGGCCTGATCTTTCTGATGTTGTGTAGTGCAAACCTGCAGGATCGAGCAGTCTTTGCAATGTGCTCTTTGAAGGTCAGCTGGTCATCAAAGATTACGCCAAGATTTCTGACCGAAGTTGATGGGGTAATCATTGATGAGCCTAACTGAATCGTGAAGTCATGCTGTAGAGTCGGAGTGGCAGGAAAGACAAGAAGCTCCGTCTTTGCCAGGTTGAGCTGTTGGTGATGTTCTTTCATCCATGCCGAGATGTCCACCAGGCAGCCTGAGATCCGTGCAGCTACCGTTGGGTCATCTGGTTGAAAAGAGAGATAGAGCTGCGTGTCATCGGCATAGCAGTGATAGGAGAAGACATGTACATGTATGATGGGACCCAGTGATGTAGTGTATGTGGAGAAGAGGAGGGGTCCAAGAACTGATCGCTGAGGAACTCCAGTGACCAGTTGATGTGGTTTGGATACCTCCCCTCCCCAGGCCACCCTGAAAGATCTACCGGTGAGATAGGATTCAAACCAGCGAAGTGGAATCCCATTGATGCCCAGTGATGAGAGGGTAGACAGGAGAATCGGACGATTGACAGTGTCAAAAGCAGCAGAA
Organism: Barbus barbus; assembly: GCF_936440315.1. Taxonomy (NCBI): domain Eukaryota; kingdom Metazoa; phylum Chordata; class Actinopteri; order Cypriniformes; family Cyprinidae; genus Barbus; species Barbus barbus. The sequence goes on along the minus strand of NC_136728.1, from coordinate 2,368,414 downwards.
AGATCCAGCAGAATGAGTACTGATGATTTGGAATCGGCCTTTGCAATTCGCAGGGCTTCAGTGACTGAGAGTAGCGCAGTCTCTGTTGAATGGCCACTCCTGAAACCTGACTGTTTAGCATCCAGTTTGTTGTACTGTGAAAGAAACCGTGAGAGCTGGTTGAAGACAACTCGTTCGAGTGTTTTCCCTACGAATGGAAGGAGAGAGACAGGTCTGTAGTTTTATAAAAGAGAAGTGTTTAATGTAGGTTTTTTGAGCAGTGGGGTTACCCAAGCCTGCTTGAATGCTGTGGGGAAGATGCCTGTGAGGAGAGATGTGTTGATAATGTGTGTGAGTGCCGGTAAGAGTGTGGGAGAGATGTTTGGAGAAGGTGTGAGGGGATTGGGTCGAGAGGACATGTTGTAGAGGAGAAGTTTGGATACATCTGCCTCGGTGAGGGGACAGAAGGAGAAGATGGGAGTTAGAGCAGTGGATGGGGTTGATTGGAGGTCCTGTGGAGTTGAGAACTGGTTACTGATTGTTCTAGTTTTGTCTGTGAAAAAAGTGTCAAAGTCGTCAGCGGTTATCAAAGTGGTGGGAGGTGGAGGAGGGGGACAGAGGAGAGAATTAAATGTTCTGAAGAGATTACGCATGTCTGGAGCGCTGTTGATCTTGTTGTGGAAATGTGAGGATTTGGCAGTGTGGACTTCAGTAGAGAAAGATGAAAGCAAAGACTGATACCTACTCAGGTCCGACGGATCGTTTGATTTGCGCCATTTTCTCTCTGCCACTCTGAGTTTGGTCCAATTCTCACAAAGAACATCGGATAACCAGGGTTTAGAAGGGGCAGCCCGTGCTGGCCTGGAGGAGAGAGGACAGATGTCGTCTAGACAAGAGGTTAAGGTAGAGCATAAAGTGTCAGTAGCTGCATACACATCCAGAGATGAGAAATGGGTAGGCGAGGGAAGAGAGGAGGATACTACAGAGGAAAGAAGGGAGGGGGAAAGGGAGCGTAGGTTGAGTCTGAAAGTAAGTAAGGGAGATGGTGGCACCTGGGTAGCAAAATGTAAAGTAAATGGTCAGAGATATGTAGTGGTTGTACCAGAATGTTATCTGTAGTAAATTAAGTCGGTTGAGTTGGTTGCCTGATTTGTGCGTGCTAGTAGTGATGAGGCGTTTGAGATCAAATGAAGCTAGGATTGACTGGAAGTCTGTAGCATAAGGCCTGTCTAGGTGAATGTTGAACCGTTGCTCGGTTAAAGTCGCGCAGGAAAAAGTCGTCTGTCTTTACACTCATTGGTCTTCACACGAGGAGGCTGAGCACGACGGCTGAATGCTTCCGCTTCCGCGTCAGCGCTCTGACATCAAATAAATACAATCTAAGAAAATAGAGTGAAAACAGCTGTGGCCGGCGTCTGATCAGCCCAGCCAATAAGGTAGGACTGCTAATAGCTCAAGAAGAAACTAACACTTTGCACAATCACACAGGCTCGTTCTCAGCTGAGGCGCAAATTATTCTAATTACCAGTAAGTGCAATCAAACATAAAAACCTCAACGAAAATTCAGAGTAGAAATAGGTAGGAAATGAACTATTCTTTCCTAGCAGCAAGTAATAATTTACACAACAGAACTGCGACCAAGTATTTCAACACTTACGCGAGTTGCCGTCCGTCTCTTCTGGTGACTAATCGGCTTTCCCAAGTCCTCAAAGAGTTAAAGTTAATGATATAATTAAGTGACTAATTAAATGATGATTGAGCATTACTAATGAACACCTGATGTTAACAATCAACATCACTGAAGAAAAGAGAAACACAAGGAAAAAAAAATCCTGTTCAGAATTAGGCATTTAGACAAACATTTATGCATAAAGCATTTAGTTGATATTCATATGCTGGTTATTGATGTCTGTGTGTATCTGCAAAGTACTGGAGTTCAAATTTTTATATGCATTACATAGATTTAAAAAAATTATTTTTTATTTTGGATAAAATCAAACCAGCTCCTGGTGATTACCTGATCACTGTAGAACACTGACCTCTCTGCTTTACAACACCACATGCAATGCTACAGAGAGATCTAAAACAGCAAGCCAAGGGTAAGGATCCCAACTAAAGCAAACACTGATCTCCATGACGGTGGCATCATTTTAACCAATAAAACATCAACATGTTAACATGTTCATCACTAATGCGCAATCATCATTTCATTAGTCAAATCTGTCATTATCTTTAACTCTTTGAGGACTTGGGATATGACTTGAAGACTTGCTTGCGACTTGAAAGGAATGACTTGTTTCCTCTTCTGGTGAAATCAGCTGCTGAGCTCATGGGTGGAACAAAAATATGGCAGGACTTTTACTCTTTGGCCGCGTGGCAGCAGCTGAGGACACCATATGCCCCAAGAGCCTCTGAAAGTTTTTGAGAGAGCCCTCAAGCATTTCAGCACCGACTGAGCACGATCCTGAGAGAGGCGTGCAGTCATCATAAACCATTCTAATTCTACATCGAGAAAAGAGATACTCTGCACGGGCAAGAGTTTGCTCTTTTCCCAGTTGACCCAAAGTCCCAATCGGGCTAGGTGGTCGAGGACCATGTCCCTGTTGCGCAAACCAATTCCCGCGAGTGAGCTAGGATCAGCCAGTCATCGAGATAATTGAGAATGCGAATGTCCACTTCCCTGAGAGGGGCAAGGGTAGCCTCTGCTATCTTCGTAAAGAAGCGAGGAGACAGGGACAGCCCGAAGAGAAGAACTTTGTACTGATATGGCCATCCTTTGAAGGCAAACCGAAGAAACGGCCTGTGCCTTTGTAGAATTGAGACATGGAAGTACGCAACCTTCAGATCTATTGCCACGAACCAGTCCTGATCTCCGTCATGTTAATATTTGCTTTAGGGTAATCATTCTGAACGAAAGCTTGTGAAGAGCCAGATTCAGAGTCCTCAAGTCTAGGATCAGTCTGAGCCCCTCGCCCCCTTCTTGGGTACTATGAAGCACGGGCTGTAAAACCCCTTCTTCATTTCGGCCAGAGGGACAGGCTTGATTGCACCCTTCTCGAGAAGGGGTGCAACCTCCGGCCGAAGTACAGCAGCATTCTCACCTCATACAGAGGTAAACTAAATGCCCCTGAACTTGGGTGGCCCCCTGGCGAACAATTGCATAGCCGAATGGTTCTGAGGAGTCATCAGGAGGGATTGGAGATGCTTAACCAAGCATTCAGATACCCTGCCAATGGTCTCAAAGGAACCATGTTTGACATACCTCGGGCAGGGTTCACATGCGCCACCAACGGACTAGGGAACATGAGTTCGCCAGCATGCATCAAGTTTGCTGAGTGAGGCATGATGAAAGGCTGACCATGCCTTAGATCCAATGACGAGGATTCGAGAGGTGAATGATCACAGCTTCTCCATGAGAGACACTGCATTCGGCTCCGAAAAACAGAACGAGTAGGCAGATGCCACGCTGGCCTGTTTATACCCGTATGTCCGGGGCGTGGCCAGCCATGCAAATTCTGCACACCCAATTTCATTGGCCTTTTCTCAAAGATGTCAGAGGTGTTTGGGCTCCCAAGAGCAACCCCTAGTGACACAACGTTGGAGTGAATGACAGAAAGGCAACATAAAACATCTTAATTTAGGCATTCCTGGAGTGTCAGATGAATCAACTACTTTTAAGACAAAGTTTGGAAACAATTAGTAATTTTGATATTGTTCCATCTAGAAAATGATTATGTGTTTCATGAGAAAACACAAAGTGTGTGAACAAACTGTTGAAATATTACTGTATATGTAATTCTGAGCTAAATGTTTAAAGTTTTGTGAATGGGGCGTTCTAATCAGACAGAAACAGGAGAAACCGTGATAGTGTGTGTGTGTGTGTGTGTGTTTAGGGTGGGTTGAAGGCTGTGGTCTGGACAGATGCCTTCCAGATGGTGGTGATGGTGGCGGGGTTTCTCACGGTGCTGATACAGGGTGCGAGTCGAGCAGGAGGGATCGAATTTGTCTGGAGCACAGCTCACACTGGAGACAGAATGGACGTCTTTGAGTATGTGTGTGCATACATACACTTAATCTACTCATACCATATGTAACAAAAATAAAAGCACACCTATTTTATTAGCATAAATGTTGATTTATACAATGTTTACCATTATCAGTGAAGAAATGTGAACACTGACACTTTGTGATACGCTATAGTACTTTTGTGCACCATTGTTTCCAGCTTTGACATTAATCCACTAAGGCGACACACGTTCTGGACGCTCACTGTAGGCGGCACCTTCACTTGGTTGGGCATCTATGGAGTGAACCAGTCAACCATCCAGAGATGCATCTCTTGCAAAACAGAAGGTCATGCACGCTGGTGAGCACTCAGTACATTTAATGATCCCTGTTAATGCATTTTGACCAGATTGAAAAATAAAAAACAAACGAATTAAATTATTTCTAATTAGAATAAAAACATGTATTTATACAAATGCATATGTTTGGCTATTTTTCATACCAGTGTTACATCATTTACAGTGGTGTAAAGTACTTGTGCAGTTGTAATTCCTTATAAAATGAAGCATTTTTTTAATGCTTTTTTAAAAAAAAATTTATTTTGCTGTTTTATGGTAACATTTCATTTAAGGCCTTTATGTATAATCAAGTACAAAGGGTTATTAAAGGGTATAATGTATTATAATTATTCATAATGTGCATTTTAATACATTATATCTTGTCATATATAATTATAAGCGAATTTAAAATGCACAGTGTAACAATTAATTGATAAGTGTTATAATGTATCAACTGTGGCTATAATTATTTATAAGATTGTACAGTGCAGTGCATAAGGTGCATTACAAGGCATAATTAATGGATTAAAACGGATAGTTCCAGTCTTTGATTCTGATTGGTTGAGCCACGTTTGAAAGCCGTTGTAAATTACACTACAAACTTACACCTTTGTTTACTTTGTGTGTTGGTTGGCAACCACTTTGTTCCAACCACAACTGTTTCTGAGGAACTACAATGTTTGGTGGAAGAATACTGTTTTTATTAATAACATTACACTTATATGCTCTGTTTTATTTTGTGATACCTTACTAAGCTTCACTAACCCATGAAGCTGTGGTTTACAGTGAATTTATAACAGCTAAAGGGGTTTTAACGCCCTTTAGCTGTTATAAATTCACTGTAAACCACGGCTTCTTGGGGCTTATTGCTTTATTTTATAATGCATTATACGGCTTTAATTAAAGTGTTACCAGTTTTATTTTAAACTCCAATAAAATGGCAGTCAACAGGTTTTAGGATACAGGTTTCAGCCTGTCATCTTCAATAGCATCTGACCTAGTCAGGGCATTGTTCTAAAATGTTTGTAAAAAACAGGTTGCGTTACAAAGGTTCGTTCTTGTGTCTCAGGGCTCTGTATCTGAATCTGCTGGGTCTGTGGATCATTCTGTTCTGTGCTGTGATTTCTGGTCTGATCATGTACTCTTTCTACTCCCGCTGTGACCCCTGGTCGGCTGGATTGGTCTCTGCTCCAGATCAGGTATTGATCTCCATACATCTATTTGAGATGATCTCTATGAAATTGGAATTGGAATCTAACATGTCTCTGTCAGCGGTTCAGAGTAATTTGTTACCAGTATTATTAGTGCTACTCGCTAAGGTAAGCATTGATATTACCGTTGCTCACACACCTAACATTACCGTATCCATTTTTATCTCAGCTCATGCCATATTTTGTGATGGAAATTCTCGGTGCG